>NC_137106.1:52162492-52367492 GCF_949357685.1 Gobio gobio
GAAACTTCAGAGGGTTTCCTGTAAAATGACACCAGTATTGTGTGTTTAGAGACACTGTGTGTGTGTGTGTGTGTGTGTGTGTGTGTGTGTGTGTGTGTGTGTGTGTGTGTGTGTGTGTGTGTGTGTGTGTGTGTGTGTGTGTGTGTGTGTGTGTGTGTGTGTGTGTGTGTGTGTGTGTGTGTGTGTGTGTGTGTGTGTGTGTGAATCTGCAAATATTATAAGCGTTTTAACCTATTTATGAAAAGATACAATGCATTATGAAAACCTTTATACATAAAGGCTTGAAGTACAGTGTGTCCAAACCTTTTCCCTTTTTTTCTGTAACTTTTGAAAGCCAGAGATTCTCTGAGTTCCAGAAGTCAACCGTGGCCTCAGAATCACATGCAGTTATAGAACACATATATTCATCAGATATGTGTGTATGCTGGCATATTATCAACATTCCAGATGTGATATCCAGATGAAGATGCCTGACCTTGGCTAATATGGCAAAACTCATTTAAGTTGGGCTTACATCATAACATTTAGAGAAGTGAGGATATATTTTATTTGTTCTTCCTTTAAATTTACTACCGAATCGTATAAAAGTGAAACAGCAGTCTGAGTGCGCATCATATTAGTCTCCTCATAAACCTCCCAATATCCCAAACGAATGACGTTTTTAAGACACAAACAGGCTTTTCACTTCTTCCTAATAAAGTCTCACGCCTCCTCTGATACACTCCTGACACGTTTATGCAGGAGAAAAGAGGCGGGAATCGGGCGCATCAGGCGGGGTTTGAAACACACTCTGGGTTTGTGGGTATTGTCCTGACGTGACGCGGGTGAAACTCTGCACCGCTGCTGTGAAGGTGAGATTCATGTGAATGGAGATCATCTGAGCAAATGGACATGGATATTATTAAGAGACGGACACATCTGACCCTGCCGAGGCAAGGGAGGTCACCGGGTGGACACCGAAATCATTTCAGGTAGAAATGGGTTAATGACTTGACATGCATTTTTTGTCTCCAAATTCATTATTTTTTAATTTGATGTCATTTATCAAATGTATCTATAATATCGCCTTTATAATGCTGCGTTCACACCAAGCGTCAAAATCGCGTCTAGTTGGACGCTTGAACATTTTGAATCCAATCGAGCGTTTGGAGCGATGTGTTCAAGACGCTCCAGGAGAAATATGTCACAAAACACCGCTCGGCCTCTTTTCATTTTCATTAAAAATATATATTAAACATTAATAGCCACACAAATGTGGTCCAGGCGACTCCTACATTATCTTCACTGCATGTGTATTTATTTTAAATATCCTAAAACATAAAGTTATGAAACTTCTCTTTGCCCTCAGTCAAAACCATTTGGCAGACAACAAATGATGATTCATGAGAGCAAAGATGTGATCCACACACACCAGATCACATGTTCAACTCCACACACACCAGATCACATGTTCAACTCCACACACACCAGATCACATGTTCAACTCCACACACACCAGATCACATGTTCAGCTCCACACACACCAGATCACATGATCAACTCCACACACACAATAGGCTTGTTCGACTTCACCCAGCGATGCGCAGACCGATCGGCGGCTGACTTGAAGCAGTGCATGCCGGTTAGAAATTTTGTCCGACTTGAGGCAGCGCCGACGCCACGTGACAGTGACGTATGTCAACAAAGTGCCGCGAGAGTGATTCGAGAGCAGCCGGCGATTACAGCCGGTGCAGTTTCTCGAGAGCGACTGCATGAGGCTGCACGGGCTCTGATGACGACACAGCCGTTCCACGATTGGCCAGATTCACCGCATGACAGCGATCACGTGTGTTTCGTGTTTATTCTAAAACCTTCAGCTCCACTAATGCGCACAAATCTGTTTTTATAACAGTAAAACCTCCTTTCATGTCGTCGCGATGTTATATTGTCATGTTTATCAAAATAGAACTGATTTAAAACATAGACCCCACTTCATTGATAGTGTAGGCTTATATATGTTGAACTTTATTCTTGTACAAACACACGCTGTATTAAGCAGTACATGAAGTATTACATGACAATAATGTGTCTGAAACATCTGTGTATTGCCAAATATTGCATTTATTTCACTTCAGCTGATAAAGTATGCAAACACAGCGCGAGCGTCACTGCGGGAAGCAGAAAGTGTCCGACTTCACGTCTCCGTTTGCAGCTCCTCCCTGCCTGCACGCGGCTAATCTCGCCGATCAGTTGCATCCAGCCGCAGCCGATGTCGAACACACCTCAGATCACATGTTCAACTCCACACACAGCAGATCACATGTTCAACTCCACACACACCAGATCACATGTTCAACTCCACACACAGCAGATCACATGTTCAACTCCACACACACCAGATCACATGTTCAACTCCACACACACCAGATCACATGTTCAGCTCCACACACACCAGATCACATGTTCAACTCCACACACACCAGATCACATGTTCAACTCCACACACACCAGATCACATGTTCAACTCCACACACACCTGATCACATGTTCAACTCCACACACACCAGATCACATGTTCAACTCCACACACACCAGATCACATGTTCAACTCCACACACAGCAGATCACATGTTCAACTCCACACACACCAGATCACATGTTCAACTCCACACACAGCAGATCACATGTTCAACTCCACACACACCAGATCACATGTTCAACTCCACACACACCAGATCACATGTTCAGCTCCACACACACCAGATCACATGTTCAACTCCACACACACCAGATCACATGTTCAACTCCACACACACCAGATCACATGTTCAACTCCACACACACCTGATCACATGTTCAACTCCACACACACCAGATCACATGTTCAACTCCACACACACCAGATCACATGTTCAACTCCACACACAGCAGATCACATGTTCAACTCCACACACACCAGATCACATGTTCAACTCCACACACACCAGATCACATGTTCAACTCCACACACAGCAGATCACATGTTCAACTCCACACACACCAGATCACATGTTCAACTCCACACACACCAGATCACATGTTCAACTCCACACACACCAGATCACATGATCAACTCCACACACACCAGATCACATGATCAACTCCACACACACCAGATCACATGTTCAACTCCACACACACCAGATCACATGTTCAACTACACACACACCAGATCACATGTTCAACTCCACACACACCAGATCACATGATCAACTCCACACACACCAGATCACATGTTCAGCTCCACACACACCAGATCACATGTTCAGCTCCACACACACCAGATCACATGTTCACCTCCACACACACCAGATCACATGTTCAACTCCACACACACCAGATCACATGAGGCTTGTTCGACTTCACCCAGCGATGCGCAGACCGATCGGCGGCTGACTTGAAGCAGTGCATGCCGGTTAGAAATTTTGTCCGACTTGAGGCAGCGCCGACGCCACGTGACAGTGACGTATGTCAACAAAGTGCCGCGAGAGCGATTCGAGAGCAGCCGGCGAATACAGCCGGTGCAGTTTCTCCAAAGCAGCTGCTCGAGGCTGCACGGGCTCTGATGACGACACAGCCGTTCCACGATTGGCCAGATCAACTGCATGACAGTGATCACGTGTGTTTCGTGTTTATTCTAAAACCTTCAGCTCCACTAATGCGCACAAATCTGTTTTTTATAACAGTAAAACATCCTTTCATGTAGTCGCGATGTTATATTGTCATGTTTATCAAAATAGAACTGATTAAAAACATAGACCCCACTTCATTGATAGTGTAGGCTTATATGTTGAACTTTATTCTTGTACAAACACACGCTGTGCATAAAGTATTACATGACAATAATGTCTCTGTAACATCTGTGTATTGCCAAATATTGCATTTATTTCACTTCAGCTGATAAAGTGTGCAAACAAAGCGCCAGAGTCACCGCGGGAAGCAGAAAGTGTCCGACTTCATGTCTGAATTCGCTTCAAACGCGTGAATGCACAAAAAGCACCACTCGCGCAAGGCGCTCAATTTGCGTCCAATTCGCGTCAATCACGCAAACTGGACACGCGAATGAGGCGGAATCGCGTCCATCGCGCCGCAGGACCTCCAGACGTGCGTCAACGCACTTTTCCATTGATTTAACATTGAAATTAATCGCTCCTGACGCTCTATTCGCGTGATTCGAAGTGATTTTTTGAGTTTTGATGTTTGAAAGACCAAAAATATCAGACGGTGCGACCGTCCGAACGTGCAAGCAGAAAACAAAGGTTCATTTTCTCTGTCAAATTCTTAATCAAATAGTTTGGCATGATTTTACGCTAAATTTTACGTCGATTCAGTGGTTTGAATCGCCAAAGTCACGTGATTTCAGCAGTTTGACACGCGATCCGAATCATGAATCGACTCACTGATTCATAACACTTCGAAGCTTCATGATGCTGTGTTTTGAAATCGGTCATCACTATATAAGTCGTCATTTAGGTTTTTTTGCGCACAAAAACTATTCTCGTCGCTTCATAAAGTTATTGTTGAACCGCTGTAGTGAGATGGACTTTGTAACGACGTCTTTAGTGTCTTTTAAGGGTCTTGAGAGTGTAAAGTGCATTGAGCCAATGGAGGCCTTTCAGAGCATCAGATTTACACTAAAATATCTTCATTTGTGTCTGAAGATGAACGGAGGTCTGACGGGTGTCCAACGACATGAGGGTAAGTAATTAATGACAGAATTTACATTTTTGGGTGAACTAACCCTTGAAGGGTAGGATGCTAATCTTGTACAGGAGCTAAAACTTTATCACGGCCGCTTACGCACTTACTTTCGAATGTCCGTGGGACAATTTGAGGAGCTCCTCCAGAGACAGTATCACGCATCTGATGAGACACACACACACTTCAGGAACCAATCGATTTGGAGCAGCTGTTTCCATTTGAGTCACAATGTAAAGTGACGGAAACACATTCACTTTCTATAGTTGCAGACACAATTAGATTAGAAAAAAAATCTACGAGTTTTAACTCAAAAGGTGATGTTATCATTGACTGTAGCCTACAGTGGGCAAACACAACTACAGCTGTAATCTCATGAGAATGCGATACCTGGGAAAGGTTAATGTTCATTGAATAGTTAATGACATCAACTGGACATTTCGTGACCTTTGTTTCCTTGTATGTGATTGGTTGAAGCCTTTTTGTCGCTGCGAGTGTTAAAAAAAAATTGTCATCAAAACGAAAAAATGTACATCGTTTTTTCGCCACAGCACATTTGCATTCGATGTGGAAGCACTCATTACACAAACAGCTGATCAAAAATAAAACGTCCAGAAGTCGCGTCCAGTGTGAAAGGAGCTTAACTCATTTTTTTTTAAAAGAGCTTAACTGTTTTGGGGCCCTTTAGAAGTTTTGACATGCTCTGACATTTGTGTTTTTTTTCAGTTTCTTATAAACACAATAATGGCAAAAGTGTAATAACACTGTATTCAGCACAAACTGGGCTACCATAATATGTGAGCAACATGCACGTACATGCTTGTATTTTTGAGAGAAAAATGTTTATGCATGATTTTTGAAAAAACAAAAAAAATTGCTTTTAAATTAAGGCCTCAAAACAAACAATAGATATGTGTTCACAAGACTTTTGACTAATGGGTGTATTTGCCTTTAAACTGATGTGAGAATCATTGAGCCTACTCATTCACATAAAACAATACACTGATTTAAAATGTGTAAGACAGTTTTTCTTCACAAAGCCAGTATGGGAGGAGGCGTGATAGCTAATGAATATGATGGAGATCACCTGAGAGGACAAAAGAACATAATAGCCCGCATAATGAGCTGCATAAGGAATGAGCTTCAGTGTGACTGAGAGAGCAAAAAAAATGCTCTTCTTATTTATTTGAAAGTGTACTTATCTAGTAAATGCATCTTGAGTTAAGAATGTTTAAATATTTAGACTAGAAACAAGACAAAAATTACTTATATACAAAAAGTAATCTGATTAGTGATCATCAGTGCCTACTAATTATTGAAATTGAAGAGCCATTTGTTATGGCCTTTGATTAAAGACTTTTGAAGATTATTTCTCAAAGTGTATGAGCTTTTGTGCTGTTTTACAATGATCTTTTTGTAATTATTTGAACTGAAATTTAGTGAAAATTGTTTGAAAGTAAATCCCACACCATGTACTTCATCTGCACACATTCATAGTGTTTGTTAAAAACACTTACAACCTGCTCTTCCAAAAATGTTTCAAAATGTGCTATATCCAAAAATGAGTTGAGCTTCACCGCATGAAGTCGGACGCTTTGCATGAACATGCCGTATTGAGCACTGAGCGCTCTCCTAACATTGTAAAGACGAGCGGCTGTGGAGGCAGACAGTGAATCTGAAGCAGCGCGGTGGGGAAATCTGGGCCTGAATGGAGCGGCGGTGTAGAGCCGCTTGGCTTTGATTTGTTGTGAAGACAGCAGCAGCGAGACGCGCCCGGCTCTAGGCCTTTCCCAGCATGCCCGCGGAGAGTGACACTTCCTCTGCCGTCTGAAGACGTGCGCTGAAGCCGTGCCAGCAGATCTCAGCGCCAGCCTGACATTCATCAGCAGCGAGCAGCGGGAACACACTCCACCTGCGTCTGAGTGTGTGTGTGTGTGTGTGAGTGTGTGAGTTCACATGCTGCCACAGTGTGAAGGTAATGATGTAATTGAGCGCTCATATGCATCCGTGTTTACCGTACCATATTTCAGTGTCGACTGCAAGGTCCTTCATTGACCACAATAATATTCAAAGGCCCTGTACTTGTTCAGTGGTTCATGATGCTCTGTATAAGGAGCTTTTAACTCTCAATACATGATACAAATATAAACTATATTCATTATACAAATGCCCAGGCACTCTTAGATAAAAGGTTCAGTCAAACTCTAGGGGTTTAAAGAACACTGCATGCCAATTTGAGATGCTTAAAGGCACAATATGTAATTTTTTCGGCTTATTCAAAACAATGGCGTGTCTTGATGATGGCTTGATCTCACGGGGCTTTTATTCTACCACAGTCGCCGTCTCTGCTTCTTCCGCTCATGTGTGTGTGTGTGTGTGTGTGTGTGTGTAACGCAGCGCTGTTTTATCATATCACACACATCTGAGTGTGTTAAAGGTGCAGGGCCGGCGCATGCCTATAGGCAAACTAGAGAATAAAGAAGAATAAAATATTTCCCCCCCCATTTAATTCATTTAATTATATATTTTTTGGACATTCGTTGGAATTATTGCACTTCCATTCCATCAAGTTGTCACTCCATTAGTTATTCTACATCTAAATTAACTTTCCTTCATTCTAGTAGCCTAAACCACGGCAACCCCATCCTGCCCCGCCATTGGTCTACACGAAAAACTCCCTGATGTAGGCTACATCCAAAAGTATCATCATCAAAAAAAATAAAAAAAATACGTACATGAATACAAAAGATGACTACTTTTACTGCCGGTGATGGCTAATGATTTTAAAGCCCGTCACGCGCTTCTGAAAGGTATATGCTTATGCATGTGTATCTATATGAGAGAAAGTTATGTGGCTCACCTTATTGTGTGCGTAATATTTATATATCCCAGCAAACATTTGGACATTTAATGACCGCTCAAAAGAGGTCCCTCCGACACGGTTGACTGGACGTAGGCTACGTTGAGCATATCTGAATGCATTTTGTGGAAATTTAATGTACATTTTTTTCCCCGATTTATGCCGTCCTACATCGGCTATTTTTGGCTAGAGACACAACGTTGCCATCGGACCAACGTTTGCTGGGATGCCATATTGATATTAATAATATTTGTAACCGCTACGAAGAGCTGTGCGCTCGCAGAGACAGGCTACCACTGATTTGCCGCTTTCCGTGTGTCATTCATTAAAAATGAACCAGAGACTTGTGCTTTCAGCACATTGAATAAGAAAAAATACAGAATCTATAAAACACGAAGCACAAGAAACATCTATTGGTGAGAACACTCGTTTAAAGAGGAGACACACCGCAACACCGGGACATTTGACTGCACTTCACAGTTTTCACATAGTTGATCCTTCTTGCAATCGTAATGCAATGGACTAGGGCCTTCATTAAACCTTTAAATAAAATACTTTGCTGTTTACACTGTCATATACAAGAAAAGAGCCTGCACAGTGACAGGAAATAAAAATGAACGCAAAAACCTGCCTACTATATAAGATGCGCCATATGGACATGGGGGACAGAAACTATTTTAACCAGTTCATTAAGTTTTGTTTTGTTGAAACCCTTTCTTTAAAGTGAATTGCGTTTTGTATCTTATTTTTAAAAAATGTTTTATCAATCAATTGCCTTGATTTAATAAATAATAAGCAAATATAGTAGACAATGGCACGGAGGCGCTGGCGATCAAATTGCTTATGTAGGCTATGCTTTTATTTTAGTGCAATTTTACCAATTAACAAAATCTGTAGTTGAGCTTGTGCCGGCCCTGTAAAGGTGCACTATGTTTTGAACAGGTGATGTCTAGCGGACGGAAAAGTTACAAAGGCGTAGTTTGATGACAGTACGTTTGAGCGCAGGGTCATGTGGTCTTCAGCTCACAGCCGGCGGGGAAGAATCGGGACAGGACTCGGGCAGAAATCATGTTGATGTGATTATTAACGTTACTGTAGTGAAGCGGAGCAGGACGAGTGTTGTGGAGCTGAGGAACCGCTGGAGCTGAACACAACACACGCCTCGCGAGCAGCGGGACTTTTATTATGCTACAGTCGCTGGCGCCACTTCCGCTCCTCCGCTCATGAGTGTGAGGTAACGCAGCAATTTTCTCACTATTTACAAATAGTTGGAAACATTTGGGATATTGTAAGTACTCAACTGAACAAAATATGTAACACTGGCCTAGTGGTGTCTGGATATTTTACTGAAATCATTTTACATAGTGCACCTTTAAAGTGATGTTATAATGCTACTCTGTGCGTTGGCTCAGCGCTACTATGAGACACTTGCTCATACTGCAGTCAGCGAGATCATATTAGGCGGTAAAACATGGCCCTCTGTGCGGTAAATCAACAACACCAGATTTACACAATAAGACTAATGGTGCGTTCACACCAGACGCGAATGAAGCGTTTCGCGCGAGTGATTTACATGTTAAGTCAATGCAAAGACGCAAATAGACATTCTGCGGCACGATTTGTGTGAATGAGGCGGCACGAATTGAGCGTTTGACATTTGAGTTCAAATTCTGAACTTTGGCGGATATTCGCGCCGCATTAACCAATCAGGAGCTTTCTCTAGTAGTGACAACAATGAGGACAAAATCATCTGTGGATACCCGGAGCTGTACGACACATCTTAATACTTTATAGAAACAGGAATAAAAAGGATCTTGCTTGGAAGAAAGTGAGTGAGGAGGTCGGACAGTCTGGTAAGTTGTAAAAAACGCTCTTTACTCAATTTGAGCTAACGTTATATATATAAAACGCCCCTCCCATGACGTGAATTCGCGTCTGTTGTGAAGTGAATGTCACACGCGAATGAAGCGAGTACACTCAAAATGTTCAAGCGTCCAACTATATACGCGAATAGTCTGCATTAAAGCTCCACTGTGTGATATTTTCCCCCATCTAGTGGTGAACTTGTATATGACCATCCAGTGAATATTAGTTTCTGTTCCTCTCAATTCCGATTTCGTTTTATCTCTACGGTGGCCGATTTAGTCCAAGATTAACATGGCTTCCAGTTCGACCTCGTCCACATTCGACACGGTGCCATCGAGTGTTAAAAGCTTGAATTTACGGGTATGTCCCTCTTTGGTTAATGTACTTTCAAGATGGAGGAGCAACATGGCGACCCGCATTCAAACCCTCACCCGTATGTATTTTCAATGGCATATTATAAACTTACGAGAATACTTTATTACTTGAAAGAAGTAAATATACATTAATGAGCACATATATTTTTTGAAAGAACTAAGTGTTTTTAGCTAAGAATAAACTAAAAAAGTTACACAGTGTAGCTTTAAAGTCACATCTGGTGTGAACGCACAGTAACTGTGTTGAGCTGGAGAACAATAAGTTTCTGTCCATGAATGATCCAAACAGTTGCTCACCTGTCTAATAAAACACATCATATATTAAAGGGCTGAGAAATCAACTTCCCTTTGAGCCTTATATAAAAGTTCATCGTGATATAAGAATATCCTGTAAGTTTCAGAGCGGAAAACTTCCTTTAGTCAAAGAAAAGCTTTTATTGACACCAGGCCCAGAAAACGAGAGATCTCAGGATATGTCGACCATTGATGTCATAGGATGCCTGATTCTGTAGCCCCGCCCACCGACTCGTGGAGCTAAACGGATCGCGCTACCAAGCAATAAACATGCCATCCGAAGAGAATAATACATTGTGCTGTGCCTGGTTGTGGAAGAACACCTGCATCTTTTCTTTAATAAATATCATTTCCGTGACACCCAGCAAATCGGCAAAATAATGACTGTGTTCAGCACATATATTCAAATATTTTTGTAATGTAATTAGCATCATTGGTTTGATTCGATGTTTGTGGGTTTGTAAATAAGCATCTAAAGTAAATATTTAAAGCAGCTTATGACTTTCTTGTACACAACAGACTTTGATTTTTTCAATATCTTCTGTAAGAGACATAAAATATAGTCTTTTAAAAACGTGAAGCCACCACAGAGGTTATATTTCATGAAATAATTTCATGAATGTTTTGACATGAATATCTCATAAATCCCAACTTTTCATGACTGTATCCTAGTTGAAATATATTATTTTTCAAACACATTTGTGTTTTGAATTATTTTTCAAACATTCAGTTGCTTTATAAAAAAAAATAAAAAATGATAATAATAAAAATTGCAACCAAAAATGCCCAGCAATGCAATTTTGCAAAAATTTTTAAAATCAAAACTAAAATCTCAATCTTAAACCACGTGAAGTAAATATCAAATCAGAACAGACACGTGGTTCAAAACATACTGAAACTTAAGCATGCTAATGAGTTAAACAGATCTGAGAGCAGTCTTATTTGGTATCTGACAGCATAATCAGGGGGAGATTTTGAATCATATAAAACACAAGGAATAGGAATGTAGAGAGAAATCTGCAGAGCTCTGATTTGGTGTGGCTCTGGCTACTAGTCAATAAGACAGCACAGAAAAACCGCACACTAAAAACTTTGTTTCCGTCTGATTGAATTGATGTCAACAAACAAACAGCTTCTCCACCTCCAAACTGAACATCCGCGTCTGATCTAACGGCCTGAGATGTGCCCTAAACACAAGTGATTGGAAAATTATAGGGACTTTGTGAAGTCTCTCTCCAGTGAGCTGTGTTTGTGGAGGCAGAGAGCTGGCACTGAGGCTTCTGGGTAATCTGGCAGACGTGGGAAAGCACTGTGATTGTCTTCCAATCACTTCAAGAGAACCGTGGTCATCACACTATGAGCAAAACTTCCCGACTGAGCGAATGCAGGCTGATTTTAGCACAAGGGATAGTCCATGGGGTAGTGCACTCAGAGAGAGAAAAGTTCAGTGGGGCTCATATAGAAAAGTATGTTTACGAGCTGTTTAATTAAGACTAAAATAATCTCTTGGGAAGCCCTATAAGAAGCACCTGAAAGAACCTTTTCATCTCATGGTGCGTTCACACCAGACGCGACTGAAGCGTTTCGCCCGACTGATTTACATGTTAAGTCAATGCAAAGACGTGAATAGACATTCTGCGACGCGATTCCCGCGAATGAAGACCGATTCGTGCGAATCACGCAAGTTGAAAAATCTGAATTTTGCCGGATATTCGCGCTGTGTTAACCGATCAGGAGCTTGCTCTAGTAGTGACAACAATGAGGAAAAAATCATCTGTGGATACCCAGAGCTGTACGATACATCTTCATACTTTATAGAAACAGGAATAAAAAGGATCGGAAGAAAGTGAGTGAGGAGGTCGGACAGTCTGGTGAGTTGTAAAAAACGTTCTTTACTCAATTTGAGCTGTACATATAAAAATTGAGACAACAAGCTATAGCTAAAGCTGGCAAATTGAGCTTATTCGCCGTACTTTAAAACAATCCATGTCAGCCATTTCACAACGAGACGAGCCGCTGGCAGAAGCCCCTCCCATGACGCGAATTCAAGCGTCCAACTACGTGCGAATAGCGCAATTTATTTGCGCAAGTCGTGTCTGGTGTGAACGCACAATAGGCTAAGGCCGTTTTCACACCTGAAAGTCCGCACCAAGGTCCGAACCGAAGTTCATGTTTTGATACATTTTATACATTCGGTTAGTTTTGGTTTGGTTTCACATTGCAATTATGCGAGCGCACTAAAGAACTGTACATGACACACTTGTGTCCACTCGTCTTCATCTATGTTGGCTGCATCTGGACATTGATTGGTTTGTAAACGGATGTGCGTCTGACGTCAGCGTCTTTGACAAGAGTGAATGAACGGATGCATATCATTGCCACTATTGAACAGTGCGCATTGCTGGACTATTTTCTTTTCGTTAGGTTTAAAAGTGGACATTTCAAGCTTTATATACACATATTTCTCATGTTTGTAAAACAAGTATCTGCTGAGTTTCGGTTTATTTGAAACGCGATCCAGTTCATGTGTAAAGCATGTGATCGCTCCTGCGATTATTGTCTGCTAGACTATTTGCTTCTTATTTATTAAAATTCAGGCAATTATCTGATGAAACATTGATTAAAATTAAGATACAATTAATACAAAACGAAATTCACTTTAAAGAAAGGCTTTCTAAGCAAAATCATACAAAATTTCTTTCAAAATCCTTTCTGACCTTCTGTCTTGACATATTGCGCCTCTTTTCACTTTTCATAATCAATGTAGCCGAGATGAAATAAAAAAAAAACATTATAATATTAAAAATAAACAGGAACTTCCTGTAAATGTTCTGAAAATGTGAACCATACAGAAAATGCTTTCACACTAGAAACGAACCGAACCTTTGTTCAGTTTGATCCGGACCGAGACGACCTCTTTTCGTCGGACCAAATTTCGTCTGTTTGGTCCGGACCGTCCGTTTCACACCTGTCATTTTGATTCGGACCAAACTGAAAATCCGGACCAAACATGATAGGTCTGAAAGCACCCTAAGGGTGTTTCTAGCTAAAGTGTAACTTTAGTAACATGTTTAAGTTAAGGGGGTGGTTGATTATTGTGGCGAGGGACATGGGAGGAGCGAGCGGGACCAGTGGGTGATTGAGAATGAGCACCACCTGCGAGGCACACCAGTGTGTTTACGGTGTGTTTTGTTCGTATGGGAAGAAGGAGGCGGGAACTGGCGATCATTTAAAAGACTTTAATCAAATAAATGAACAAAATGAAAGTAAAAGCGGCAGCCCCTCACGGACGACTGCCGCACACACACATACCAAAACATAAACAAAACAACGCAAAGTCCAGAGTCCGGTGTGACTCGCAGGTGGTGCTCATTCTCAATCACCCACCGGTCCCGCTCGCTCCTCCCATGTCCATCGCCACAATTATGATTAACATTTTTTTTAACTTTAGTGAGTGTGTGGTGTCGCCGTTTGAGCATAAACAACACCTGCACAGTTACGACGGTCAAAGTTCAGAGCAAAGGGAGATATTTTCTTTTACAGAAATCTCTCTTTAAGGACTACAACAAACGGCTGGTAGGGACTACACAAGCTTCCTCCCGGGTTAGTGACATCACTAACCCTGACATCTACATAAACCCCGCCCACGGGAACACACAACAAATGGGGTGAGGCTATGTTGAGAACGTATAGATTATCATGACAGAATTTGCTAATCAATGACTGAAGATGGTTAACTCATAAATTCCTCAACTATCCCTTCAGAATCGTCCTGTCTCGTTCTACATGTCGTCTCTTCTTCTGGAGTCTCTCCATCATTGTCTGACTCCGGTTTGATCATAAAAGGCTGAACAGTTTCAGTCATTTTCAGTGTGTGTGTGTGTGCGTGTGTGTGTGCGCGTGAGGTAATCAGAGCTGCTAACACAAGCTCTTGAAGCTCCACCCTCTTCCTGAAAAGGGGGCGGGAGCAACAGCTCATTTGCATTTAAAGGGACACACACAAAAACGGCACGTTTTTGCTCACCCTCAAAAAGTGACAATTTTAACATGCTATAAAAATGATATGTGGGGTATTTTGAGCTAAAACTTCACATACACACTCTGGGGACATCAGAGACTTATTTTACATCTTGTAAAAAGGGACAATCAACCACCCCTATAAGAAATTCAAAGTTTAAGTAAGCAGAACTTGCAGATTATTATTTTATACTCATCCATTTTAATTACCCTTAACTTGACGGCACTCAATCGATTAATCTTAACTTGGGTTTTCTGAGTAAACAAGGCATAGTATGTGAATAGCTCAGATTACTAGATTTTTACAATGAAGTTAAGACATCAAGTAAAGTTAACTAAAAAGTTACAGTGTAACAAACTTGTAGCTCACAGCAGGTCTGTCTTTTTAAGGTTTACAAGTTATCATAAAAAATCAGTTCCCCTATGGAGAAAATGAATGGAGGCATTTTTATTTCCCCATCCCGACTGTTTTGCTCTATTCCAAGTCTCCGTGTTCCACTGAAGATGAATGGGTAGTGTATTTATCACAGCTGATACTCATAGAAGTGAACATCAGTAACGGTCAGTTAGTCCATTAGTCTGTAAACACAAGTGTAATTCCTGCAGTTAAAGTGGGCTGGCTTCAGTAATTGCTGGTTGTGTCTTTAAACATCAGCACAGTAATTTCAGATTTGTACTCGGGTCTTGATCAGGGATATAGCTGTGAGGCACTAGAGCTGGGAGAAAAATACCTGTTGCGTGCTGTTGATGGTAATTACGGCCGTCTCTCATAGACGACTCTTAGAGAGCTGCGGCTTCTGCCTTTGATTGGATCCTTCAGCTCGGCTGTCCATTAAATCTTGATTGGTCTCTCTCTCTCTCTCTCTCTCTCTCTCTCTCTCTGTGTGTGTGTGTGTGTGTGACAGAAAACCAGTGACCTGTTGAACAAAGCTAGCTGAACCAGTTTTAGAGTTGACAAATCCCAGGTGTAACGGAGGTCAGCTAGTTGTGGCTGTGCGAGTAAACCTCACTCCTCTGATCTCAAGAGACGCTCTAGCGATCAGTGTTGGGGAAAGTTACTTTGAAAAGTAATGCATTACAATATTGTGTTACTCCCTTAGAAAGTAACTAATTTAGTTACTTAGTTACTTTTTAAGAAAAGTAATGCGTTACGTTACTTTTGCGTTACTTTTTCTCAACTGGGCTTGTTTTTGTTTTTATTTATAACAAAAAAGTTATATTTTTGTGCAACGGTAAAGACCTTTTCATACCAAAATGTAAATAATAAGCCCCAGGCTGAGGTAAAAATGCAGACTCCCGCATGAACAGTAGAGGGCGCAGCTCTGGATAATGGAGAATAGAATGCAGGAGAAAAACATTTTACCAATAAAAACAAAAAAATCTTGTAATTTTCATCATCAAATGTCAGCAGCAGACATTGGTAAATTAAATATAAAGGTAGATTATGCATGAAAATAGTTGTCTTATTTAACATTTAATTATTGGAGGTTAGTACTCTGATTTTGTATTTGACTGATTTTATTCATTTTGAGGAGTACAGAATCTTTATTGTGCAAGTGAGATGAATAAATGCTCACATTTAGTCTAGAACTACAATAACCCTCATGTTCACACACACACACACACACACACACACACACACACACACACACACACACACACACACACACACACACACACACACACACACACACACACACACACACACACACACACACACACACACACACACACACACACACAGGGCCGTGCACAGACCTTTTGAGGGGCATGTGCTTAAACTGAAAAACCCCAAGGGCAACTGCATGTCTGTTCACCTACCCCTCAATACACATTCCACTTGTTCCACTTTTTGAATATTTTCGTAATTTTTATTGAAAAGAAATGCTTTTCTGATCTTCTGTAATGGGAAAAGGGAGTAGAGCGATTTCTGCAAAAGGCGTATTCGAACCTCTGGTTGATTTGCGTCAAAACTTTGAACCATATGCTACTTCCCTACGCTATTATAGCTGTAAATAATCTGGTGTCTTCCATAAATTTGGCTGGCCCAACCTGACCTTTGGTGGAAAAAAAGCGGCCTATTTGCACTTAATGTAAACAACAACATTACTATGTGAAGACGAACAGAGAGTTTAGAATACAAGAATTAGCTAGCTAGCGAATACGTGAATATTTACAACGTAAACATGAATTAAACATGCAACCATAATATCATTAAAGGTGAACTATGTAAGATTTTTGCAGGATTTTTTTTAAAAACCACTAGGCCAGTGTTATATATTTTGTTCAGTTGAGTACTTAGAATATCCCAAATGTTTCCAACTATTTGTAAATCGTGAGAAAATTGCTATTTTAACCAAGGAACCGGGACGTGTGAGCTATGCATTTGAGGGAGTCGCCTGTCGATTGCGTCCTATCTGCGTTACCCTCGGTTTCTGGTTTTATTCAGTGAAACACTTTACTCTTACTGCAGTGTGAACAAGTGTCATAGCAGCCGCTGAGCGAACATCATAACATCCTTTTAAACACACTCAGATATATCTAATACGATAAACAGAGTTGCGTTACCTCATACTCATGACTGGAAAAGAGGAAGTGGCACCGGCGACCGTGTCATAATAAAAGTCCCGCCGCCGACTATGCCATAATAACAGTCCCGCTCTTCAATCGCTCCTGCGGCCTTGCTCAGCTCCACAACACTCGCTCCTGCTCTGCTTCAGACTACAGTAATGTTAATAATCGCATCCATGAACATGATTTCTGCCCGAGTCCTATCCTGACTGTTTCCCACCGGCTGTGAGGTGAAGACCACATGTCTCAAGATTCTACGCTCAAACGTGGCGTCATCAAACTACGCCTTTGTTTTGAACAGGCGACCTCTAGTGGATGGAAAAGTTACATAGTGTAGCTTTAAATGTTAATAAGGTAAGTGTATCGGCAATCATAAATCAAAGAACAAATTTCTTAGAAATATATTTTACCTAGGTTTTACCATTTATCTGTCATTAAGACGGTATCACATTAACGTTACATATTCATCAACAGTTACAAAGTTTGTTGTAGCTATATGGGCGCTCAGTTTTTCTTGTTGTAAAATACATTTGGCCAAAATCTCATTTTATAAAAGATGAAATGCTACTGTATGCATAGGCTATTTAAGTCTTAGCTCTTAGTTGGCTAGATGGCAAGTGCTAGCCCTCTCTCTCCGGTCCCACGAGTCTCAGACCTCGAATACATAAAATATGAGTTTTTCTTGCGTACAGAAAATGCTGTATTTTTTCAAACAACAATCTTTATTTACCCATGTAAGACTGCTGTAGACCTTCAGTTCATTCAGTCACGATAGAGGGGGTGGAGTTATAAGGGTTACTAACAGTTTAAGGATCCAACCAGATTTAGTCACAAGCTCTTTTTAATATCTTTCATTGGCTAAATATTTGTAAAACACACAGACAGACGTAAAGGGTGACCGATAGCATTGATTTATTGAAGAAGAAGAAAAAACACCACCACCAAAAAAGGCCACTTTGGAGTGTAAGGGCAAAAAGGGCATGTGCTCTGCACAGGTTGAGCCCTACCTGTGCACGTGCCTGCACACACACACACACACACACACACCTCTGCACTTATTTTTCTCAACATGGGGGCAGGAGAGCTGTCAGTCAAATTAATGTGAAAAAGTAACTTAGATGTTTTGTTGTAAATTTGAAAAGTAATGGGTTACTTTACTAGTTACTTGGAAAAAGTAAAATTATTACGTAACTCAAGTTACTTGTAATGCGTTACCCCAAACACTGCTAGCGACTGACGCTAGAGGTTGCAGCCTTGTTAGAGCGCCCGACTCTCATGCCGGCGGACGCGGGATCCATGTACATCATTAAGTAACACTTTCAAATAATGGTCCATCATTGATAGATAATATGCGGGAAGTAATGCAGGACAAGTGAGTATTACTACATGAACACTTCAGCTACTACTATTAAAGGGTTAGTTCACCCAAAAATGTAAATTCTGTCATTAATTACTGACCCTCATGTCGTTGGACACCCGTCAGACCTCCGTTCATCTTCAGACACAAATGAAGATATTTTAGTGTAAATCTAGTCACTGTGGCAGGTGGTCAAAAAAGTTAATTTCAGGCCCTAAATATGACACAATATTAACTAATCAGTAAGTAATATCAAATTTAGGACTGATATAGTTCCTTATTAGGTAATCAATAATAACTGAATGAGATTGGCCTCATCAAATTATGAATTGCCAATGAATTACTAATCACAACATTATCGTGTGTCTGAGATTCTCTGAATATAGTCATAAACTTAAAATCACTAATAAGTCAAGTGTTACTAGTAATCTGGACCATTATTTTAAAACATAAAACATTTTTTTACACTTTAAAATAATGGTCAAGATCACTAGTAGTTGACTAGCTAACACTTAGTGATGCATTTTATGACCATTTTGAGTTGGGTCATTTAGTCACGAAACAGAAGTTGTACTCGTCTTTTCTTCTCTATTGTGCCGTATAACTGAGTGAATCGCCTCCCAAACAAGAACAAATGTAGGGGCGGGGCTTGATTGTGTCTGAGGGGAATTGATTGGATGGTTGTGGTTTGTTATTGGCTGATCTCATGTGAGTGACAGGTGGCCCCGCCCTCGTCATCAGAGAAGAGATGAAGTTATTCTGAAAACAATAATGATGTGCACATCATGGTGATTTTAAAAGCTTGAAAAAAGTCACCCTTCCTAAAAGGCACCCGTCATACCTGACCCGTTTGTGTATAGCCCACTTATAGTATGTGTGTGGGACCATCATCACAGCTGTGATCACACACACACACACACACACCGCTCCCTATCTTTATCTTCCTCTTCCTCCTCCTGGCTCTCTGCCCGCTCCGCCGCTAACCCCCGTGTTCGCAAATCACCGCTTCCCGTGTCAGCAGGTAAATTGTTTTGTCCTCCCGTTCCCCGCTTTCATTACCTTGTGTAAATTAAGCGATACGTCGTCCAGCGGCGCGAGTCGCGCACCCCGCGCCGCCACGCCAAAATCACGAGATTTGGCATAATAAATGAAGACAAACTGGCGCAGGCACTGCTCCTTCTCCTCGCCGACTCGCTTTCATTATTCGCTTAACTCGCCGGAGAAAATGACTTAACCCTGACCCGAGCATTACGTCCCATATTCACTCCAGATAAAAGCCTTTTTACGGCGGGCCCCCCACAATTTATATTCCGCCAAGGAGGCCTCTTCTCCCTGTCACTTTTCCAATCTCGGGCCCCCTCAACACACGTCATTAAACTTGTCGTTCCTTCCTGTATTTGTCCATCAGTCCTTTCCTTTTACATAAAAGGTGGCAGCATTATTCTGGGCTTTGATGGCGCCCACTCATTTTTTTCCCCGGCGCGGGATGTTTGATTGGAAGAAATATAGCCTGAGCGCCGGCTCTATCTCCTCTCCGCTCGGCTGCCGGAATCCGACGCTTGATGAAATAGTGTTCCTTTAGCAAGAATAATAAAAACAGACTTCTGCATTACAGG
The DNA here is from genome assembly GCF_949357685.1 of Gobio gobio. Classification (NCBI taxonomy): domain Eukaryota; kingdom Metazoa; phylum Chordata; class Actinopteri; order Cypriniformes; family Gobionidae; genus Gobio; species Gobio gobio. The sequence continues at coordinate 52,182,164 of NC_137106.1, forward strand.
CCCAGAGCCCACAGGAACGAGAAAACCCCAATCTCTGCTCGGCCCTGACGGATTTTTATAGTCATACGGGCAGATAAATGGAAAGCGGCGATGCTCGGGATTCCTCGGCGTTCTGCAGCGTGAAAGCATCCCTTACAGTGGCTGGAGAGAGGAACACGGGAAAAACATGTGGCATTTCTGCTCAAATCATATTATGTCGCTTGTTTCGCCACACTTTCAAGGTGAAATGTCAGTGAGTGAGTGGAGCTACAAACACGTTGGGTTTTATCTGAAAAAGATGAATGTGAATCTGGCAACGTTTTGTTATGGTGGTTGTTGTATGCATCACGGCAGTTTGGAAATGAAATGTCTGCTTAAAGGTTAATGCTCTATAGTCAAGTCAAGTCACCTTTATTTATATTGCGCTTTTTACAATGCCACAGTGTTAACAGGAAAGTAATGCAACAGAATTTGAGTGCAATGCAGGCAGATCAGTGATATAGTTGAAGATTTAGTCTATACCCCAAATAAACCCTACACTTAGGAGCGCCGTTAGAGTGAGCAAGGCATATGGGCCCAGGACGGTAGAAGGGCCCCAAATTACAATTTTGGATTTTTTTCTTACATACACGAACACGTTAACTAATAATATTGTAGTAAAATAAAATTTCAATCTGTGAATTGTAGAACGTAAGAAGTGAACATGAGCTCAGTCTCTCATTACTTAAAGGCATGACGTCTTAAAGGGATAGTTCACCCAAAAACTAAATGTCCATGTTTATCTGCTCACCCCCAGGGCATCAGAGATGTAGGTGTGTTTGTTTCTTCAGTAGAACACAAATGAAGATTTTTAACAGTGTGATAGTCGTACAATGATGTCAATGGGGATATTTTAGAGAGCAATGAGAGTAAAAACACACAGACATACGAATCCTTATTAAACCCTGCGGCTCGTGGCGACACATTGATGTCTGAAGACACGAAACCATCGGTTTCTGCGAGAAACCCAACAGTATTTGTTATTTTTTTACCTCTTATCAGACGAATGTCATCTAGTTTTCCCAGCGCCATAACTTCCGGCGAATAAGGTCAAAATACTGGCACGATCAAAGATATATATACGTAGATGCCTCATTCGACCGATCCACGCAGGCACTAATGAGGAATCTATGTATATATCTATGATCGCGTCTGTATTTTGACCTTATTCACCAGAAGTGATGGCGCGGGGACGGCTGATGCAGAGCCATAGAAAAAAATGAAATACATTTTTAAATATGGATATTTTTCTTACACAAACGCATCGATTCGCTTCAGAAGGCCTTTATTAACACCCAGAGCCGCGTGGAGCAGTTATATGACGGACAGATGCACTTTTTATGGACTTCAAAACGGAGCAACTATTACTGCCATTATTGGCATTATTGCCAAATTGCTATTTTAACCAAGGAACTGGGACGTGTGAGCTATGCGTTTGAGGGAGTCGCCTGTCGATTGCGTCATATCTGCGTTACCCTCAGGTTTTTTTATTTAGCAGAAACGCTTTACTCTCACTGCAGTGTGAACAAGTGTCATAGCAGCCGCCGAGCGAACGTCATAACTTCCTTTTCTACACACTCAGATATATCTAATATCATAAACAGTTACCTCATATTAATGACTGGAAAAGAGGAAGTGGCGCCGGCGACCGTGTCATAATAAAAGTCCTGCCGGCTACTATGCCATAATAAAAGTCCCGCTCTTCAATGGCTCCAGCGGTTCCTCAGCTCCACAACACTCGTCCTGCTTCTGCTTCACTACAGTAACGCTAATAATCACATCAACATGATTTCTGCCCGAGTTCTGTCCAGATTCTTTCCCACCGGCTGTGAGCTGAAGATCACATGACCCTGCGCTCAAACGCGCCGTCATCAAACTACGCCGTTGTTTTGAACAGGTGACCTCTAGCGGACGGAAAACTTACATAGTGCAGCTTTAATATAACTCAGATTTTATTCGCCTGAAAGAAGAATGTCATACACACCTCGGATGACTTGTGGGTGAGTAAATCATGGGCTAATTTTAATTTTTGGGTGAAGGATCCCTTTATATGCACAAAAAAGAGCACGATGGATGGAAAGAACCACCTGTCAGGAGCACATAAGCGAAAACGTAAAAAAAAGTAGGGATGAAGATGTTAAAAGTATGGAAGTTTCCCTTACGAATTGGTAGCCTGGCTCCGCCCTCCTACGTACTTCCGCTCAATTGTCATTTTCCTTCAGTGCTTCGTCTGGGATTGCGGTATATTCTCTAGTTTTCTCCGGTCAAATTTGAACCGGTCCAATCAGCGAACAGCCAAACGTTAGCGATTGGTTATGGCAGATCCAAAACTTACAAAACTACAATTTAATATGTGCCAACATTTCTAAAGAATGCTTTCAGCACCTTGTTGAGTCAATGCCACGTAGAATTAAGGCAGTTCTGAAGGCGAAAGGGGGTCAAACACAATATTAGTATGTGTTCCTAATAATCCTTTAGGTGAGTGTAAATGTTAACTAATAAATTATGTAAATTTCTTATTAAACTTCAAAAGAAAAAACACATTCATCTTCTGGAAGTCTTGCATTCCCCACTTAAAACTCTTCATGGCGCCCCTGCTAAAAATAACCAAAATTGTTCGCACAAGCAAACATCGATAAACATGTATTTGCTGATCATCCATGTCACTTTAGCTGCTTCTGCAAGCCTTACGGCTCTTTTATCATGACATGTGGAGCTGGTTATGTGATGCAAACATCAAAATGTATTATTTTACAAATCATGTGCTATGGTAAAAGTGTTCTGAGCTCATAATTGTGCAAGTAACCACATGAAAGTACCCCTCCAAATTTCGGTAGAAAAGTATATAAATGTTTATTTGTGTTGAAAATGTCCGATGGCTTGTCTAGATCAGACCGTTGTATAAATAATGTTTTTGTGCTAACGTTCTGAGAACATTACATTGAACATTGAAACGTTACTGGAAGAACGTTTGTTGATAACTTTGAGAGAACCTTTCCAGAACGTTCGCCGTATTACTGCTAGTGTAGCTCTGGCTCAAATACACACAGTAGAGTATTAAGAAGAAAACATCAGCTTCATTCTTTACATATGAAAGTTTCACAAGGTCGTTGAAAAAGTCAGCTCTCCACACAACACCTGCATACAAATCCACTTCCTTGTTCGCAGCACGCCGGCTCTTAAAGCGATCATTATTACCATACAAATAGACAGATCTATTTAACAACTACCTTTTTATCACAGAGCACTTATTCTTTAGTGTTGCTCTGTGAAAGGCATTGAAATGCAGCCGCCGAGCGCCGTGCGCTTGATAAAGGCCGGGAGCAATAGATGGAGCATGGCTGACATCTTCTTAAGAGATGATAGGAGAGCCAAATCAAATAGGATGGAGCAGTCACTCTCGCGGCAGATAGGTGTTTCATTTCTGCCGGGCCGCGTCTGCATCCCCAGTGACTTCCTGCCCGGGGAAGATATAGCTCCCTTGGACTTTATCCATTATTCCAGCTCTCAGCGCTTCTCTACACTCCTGTTTTTGTTCCAGGCCGAATACTGTTTTCCCTACTTTGATGTCAATCTTGGAATTTGCTCTGGCTTTCATTATCGATAGCCTGTGGAAGTCAATTATGTTTTTTTATTAAACGTAATTGATTGTGAGTGAATGAGACGTGAGTCGTGTATTTTGAATCTCTGGTTCTGGTGAAAAGTTTCTCACCCCATGAGGTTCTTAAACTCTTCCCCGTGTTGCCAAAAACGTCACATTTGAAGACTTGAACAACCGATACAGTGACCGCCAGTGTTGGGGAAAGATTCTTTGAAAAGTAATGCATTACAATATTGCGTTACTCCCTTAAAAAGTAACTAATTGAGTTACTTAGTTACTTTTTAAGAAAAGTAATGTGTTACGTTACTTTTGCATTACTTTTTCTCACCTGGGCTGGGCTTGCTTTTTTGTTTTGTTTTTTAATAGCAAAAAAGTCCTTTTTGTGCAAATGTAAAGACCTCTTCATACCAAAATTGAAATAATAAGCCTCAGGCTGAAGTATAAATGTGCTGCCATTCTGGATAATGGAAGAATAGGACGCAGGAGAAAAACGTTTTACCAATAAAAACTAAAAATCTAGTAATTTTTGCTCATGGGTTACCTGAATCATCGAAGGTCAGCAGCAAGACATTAGTCAATAAAGGTAGAATAAATTCATAAAAATAGTTGTTTTATTTAACATTTATATATTTGAGGTTTGCATAGTTCTCTGATTTTGCATTTGACTGATTTTATTAATTTTGAGGAGTACAGAATCTTTCTTGTGCAAGTGAGATGAATAAATGCTCACATTTAGTCTAGAACTACAATAACCCTCATGTTCACACACACACACACACACACACCTCTGCACTTACTCTCGATTTTTCTCAACATGGGGGCAGGAGAGCTGTCAGTCAAACTAATGTGAAAAAGTAACTCTGATATTTAGTTGTAAATTTGAAAAGTAATGCGTTACTTTACTAGTTACTTGAAAAAGTAATATTATTACGTAACTCAAGTTACTAGTAATGCGTTACCCCAACGCTGGTGACCGCACATCAACACTATGAAGTCTATTTGATACGCAAGCTTGCTTTTAAAAAGTGGATGGGACAGGTAAGGGTGGGGTGCTAATAATGCTATATCAGATATTTGTGCGATACATGGGTTCAATTTACAGTTTTTTTCAATTGCTAACAAGCATTGTTCAATACTGAAACCACATTTTCAAAACTTTTCACACATTCAGCGTCACACAAGTGTATACAGACAAAAATGTAAATAATTTTTCATTGCTTTCAGACAAAATGCATTAAATCACCACATTTTTCATAAACCCACAACCACTTTTGTCATTCATTCTCCACAAACTGCAAAAATCTATATATTTGCTGGATATTTTTCACATGCTCACACACTGCTTCAAAACTGATAAAAGCACATTCAAATCAGAATGATGGCAAATTTCAAGCATTTCTGCAGAAATTATTTTGAAATATAGAAAATCTAGCTCCCTGTTGTTAGTGTTTTTCTTTAGGTCAGTGTGTTATGAGCGACATGCACGTTTTCTGAATGTGAATTTGTTGCCAGTGATTGGTGGAACAAACTTATTTTGAGACATATATGAAGTGTTTTGGAGGTTAGATTAACTGTTTGGCCAAAATTAATCTTGGTAATGCAGACTGTATGAAGAGTTTTGAAAATGCGGTTTCAGTATTGAACAATGCTTGTTAGCAATTGAAAAAAACTGTAATGACATAGAAACAACATTAGTTAACATGAGCTAACCATGAACAACAGCTCTGTTCAGCATTAGTTCATCTTTGTTAATGTTAGTTGATATAAATCCAGCTGTTCATGGTTTGTTCATGTTAGTTGCATTAACTAATGTTAACTAGATTTTAATGATGCATTAGTGATGAAAACATTAGACCTGCTCCCATTCTGAAACTGACAACCCCAGAGTTCCCCTCATTTCAGGGTTAACATACTCAGAGTTTTCACTTAACCGGCTTTCTTCTTTTGTGAGTCTCGCTTCAATCTGTCGCTTAACGCTGTTGTGGAGACTCTCTATTCGTTCCGGTCAAATCACAAAACAAAATGCACACAAACAAACGTGTCCCTACTCTTGATATACAACCACTGATGAACATATTCGGTTTTGATGAGAAAAAGAAACTAAATGAGGGCAGATTAGAGCCCAGAGCCTCTGGCACGCTTAACAAAAGTTGCACCACTAGCCCATTAAAGCACAGAAGCAGTTTTCGCGGATCTGTGCATTTATTCACGTGAAAAATCGTGGCACTAACTGTATATTATGTATGGATTTTTTCTGTATGGAATATTAATCTGATATTAAATGACATCGTTTTTTCATGCAGTGGTCAATTTTGAGATTTTGGGTCAGTTAATTTGCTCCCTTAACATGTAAGCTTTCATGTCAAAATAAAAAAATGTCAACATTACCCTTTAAGGTGGTTATTTCATTATATTTTGTCACCGTGCGCCTTTAGATTTCTACCCAAAATCATCAGAAGTTAGTCTAGCGCCAGCTCTTTAATGTGCCGTCTCCATTCACAGAAACATGTGATGTCTGGTGTCATTATAAAGCTCTCAGTCTCACACACAGCGCTGGCTAATCCAAATATGGACATTTCCTTCGTAGAACTAACCAACCGCGAAAGTTTGCAGCCGAAAACCACATCTGATTTGTCAATGTGAATTTCTCAGTACGTGCTGCCGCTTCCTTGTTTATTCTCCGCCTGAGAGAAAGTTCAGACAACGCTGAAATCGGCTCATAAACGCTCACAGAAAAGACCAAGTAGCAAGAGCTAGTAAAAAGAAAGTAAACAACAACAGATTAGACGACGAAACCCCGTCAGAATTAGATTCAAATAGTTATAGATGGACATATACAACAATCAGGGACGTGTGTGCAGTTTTTGTGACTGGTGTTATGTGTCCAAACTTTTATGTGTTACTTTTGTCCAAATTTGTTTAAACTGTCTTTATATGTCAATACATAATTAAAATTTAAGTACTCTGAAAAAGAGAGTATAAAAATCGAGTGACTCTAGACTTTTTAATCTGCAATAAACACAGCTCATTATTTTCTTTCGGGTCGAATCAAGTGATTGGCTTGGGCGCCTGTCACTCTCTCTCGTTACCATGGCTACCGCCGCTTTTGCTCCAGGATCCGCCCACATGCGTGAACCCCAGTGTTGCCAAGGGCTACTTCAAAAACTGTTGCCGCGGCTGTTTCTCATGTCCGCGGGTTGAAGCGACCCCAATTATGTGATGTTTTGACCCGGGATTTGCGAATTTTAGCAGGCAGCCCTACCAAAAAGACGCATATTTTACCCCCCAAATGCGATTTTTACCGGAGAAACAAAATCGGGCTTGTTTTGGGCTAGTTTTGAGTAGCAATTGGGCGGATTTTGTTGTGAAAACCTGGCAACCCTGGCGCACCCGTTTGAGTTCAAGAGACTGTATTTCTGCTGGACAGGTAATCTTTCATTTTGATTATACATTTTTTTGGTTTATGTTTTCATGAAGCATGTCTCACTAGCACACGTAGCTGCCTAATATAGCTAACATAACATTACTTAGCATAAAGTTACAATGTTATACACCTAGCGAGCCATTAGTAGAGATGATAAATACTCAATATGCTTAGCTCAAGTTGATCACTGTCGTGTTGAATTTCGCAAAATGTAACTTTAGATAACAAAATGCATGTGTAAAAGCTAGTACACCGCATCCAGGAACTTTTTTTAGAGCTAAGTTAGCTTTAGCTGCTAGCCTCTGTCTAAACTCTTCTACCATGTTCACCGGGAACTTTACCTGCACGTTTATCTCGGCCATTGGTTTGTTTTTATATACTCTACCAGTGTTTACATCTTGTATCTGTGTGTGTCGTAGACACTGTGTTGTGTGTGTATTTTAAACTTTACCAGTATCGTTATTCTAGCTTGAGAGTGAGTACTAAAAGACATCTTATTTGTTTATATTCATAATAATAAAGTTAGATTTTTTTATTACATGTGATTCTGACATGATGTCACTGCACTTCTTCTCCGCTCGTCTCAGGTTAATAATGCGTCTTTCAGCTGATCGCGGTGGGCGTGTCCATGTGTTTTGGGGGCGTGGCTTTGGAAAGAGTCCAGAAGGGAGAAGGTGGAGTGAATGGAAATAATGAGCTGTCTTTAAAACAGTCGTGAGAGGTCTACAGACACTCAATTTTCATACTTTCTTTTTCAGAGTACTTACATTTTAATTATGTATTGATATATAAAGAAAGTTTAAACAAATTTGGAAAAAAAAGTTTTTTAACCAAATCCTACCTACCCTACCTTTAAGGTAGTTCTCTAATAGCTATTGCTATTAATAATTTATTAATTTATCAATTTCCACGTGTTTTAAATATTATACACTACTGATATTAATGAGCTGAATATATATGATGTGTGTAGGTTGGGGGTTTTATAGAAATGTATGCAGTTATACAGTATACAACTTTAAAGGCCGTTTTCTCATAATGAGTTTTTTCTCTCACTCAGAGTCAGATTATCCACTTCAGGAGCACCAACTCTTCCAGTCTTACACTGAACTATATTCTGAAGGCTTTTCCTGAGGGATTTGTTGATACATTATTTCTATCCTGAGTTATAGGTCCTTAAACTCCATAAAACATGGCGGAAATGGATTTTTAAAGGCTATTGTCAGTATTCTCTAATTTACTAAAACACAGAATAAGATACCCAGAATCCCCTCTGTAAAAGCCTCTCATCTAATATGTCAACAAATACCAAGAATTTTAAACCTGATCCTTTCCAAGTTCCAGATTTTTTTTTTGTTGAAAAGTATGCAAAAGAGCTTATATTTAAGTATATAACGCCTCATTTGCATATTAAAATACTAATTTACACAAAACATGTAATACATTGTTTTCTTATGTTTATGCCAGTAATAAACTGGAGAAGTTTCACAGTGATATCTTCTAATTAAAAAAAAAAATCCCTATTCACCATTAGTGTCTCGCCTTAAACCATGATATAAAGTATAAATACTCATTTATTTATGTTTTTATACATTTATTTGTATATTTATGTGTTTATTTATTTATGTATTATTAAGTCAGCTTTGGATTTCCATACACGTGTCTTTCTGCCGTCAGATCTGACCTGATTTATCAATAACTTTGATATTGTTAGTAATATTTCACCTGAGCTTTACTTGATTATCCATCATCATTTATTATAAAATCATGAGTATCAAATATGATCATCAGGTTTATTAGTTCATCTGTCAATCATCATTGCATTATATGTTTGAAAACTACAGATCATAAAACTAAGCATTACATATCATCTTACTAAGACTTAATATTGACAGATATTGATATGCATTGTATGTATATATGTCCTATAAAGCATCATAATTTCATGTTTTTGTCCATATTAATATCAGCATCTGCACCAAATTGCATATTTCTGAATAAAATTGAACTGTTTTTCTTCCCTATTCTCGATTATATGAGCCATAAACACCTGATGTATCAAATATGATACTCAAAAACACATGCATTTTTATATATTTAGTCTAAACATTATTAGTTCATCTGTCAATCATCATTGCATTATGTTTGAAAACTACAGATCATAAAACTAAGCATTAAATATCATCTTACTAAGACTTATTGCTGACAGATATTGATATTTATATGCATTTTAATGTGAGTATCTGCTATAAAGATCTCATGGATTCACATTACAAGCATCAGAATTTCATATTTTTGTCCATATTAATATCAGCATCTGCACCAAATTGCATATTTCTGGATAAAATTCAACTGTTTTTCCTCCATATTCTCACTATATCTGACTATATGAGCCATAAACGCCTGATGTATCAAATATGAAAAACATGCATTTTTATATATTTAGTCTAAACATTATTAGTTCATCTGTCAATCATCATTGCATTATATGTTTGAAAACTACAGATCATAAAACTAAGCATTAAATATCATCTTACTAAGACTTAATATTGACAGATATTGATCTCTATAGTTTTCTTTCCTATGGGATATTAGGTTTTATGTGAAATATTAGTGGTTGTAGATATGCATATCCTCTGATCTCCGTCTGAAGCAGATCCTGCCAGAAGCACTACAGGAAGGAACCCTTCGCAACAACGGCAGAATGGATGAAAACCAAGCAGAACCCAGACAATACAACGCCGAGAAATCGGCAGGACGGAACAAAGAGTGAATTTTAAGTGTGTTAAGACACATTCCCTGAAACTGTGTGTGTCCTGAGGGGGGCCGGATTCTAAACTGCTAATTGTTAGCGCTGAAAGAGACACTTTTCTGATACGTTTGGTTGTGAATCGCTTGTTCGGAGTGTGTTTTAAGTCAGGCGTCTGCCTCGATGCTCCAGCGTCCCTGAACAATGAGGCCCCGGACCCCGGGTGTCCCCCGGGCTTTGGTGAGCGGCGGCTGAGGGCCCGGCACAGAGGGAGCCGCGCTGCTAAATGTGGAGCGGACAGATAAGGGCTCCGCCGCCAGGCCTTTCCCCACGAGCCCGAAGGGAAATGTGCAAATATTAAGAGGAAGATGAGGCCGATTAAACGAGCTTTGTGCTCTCGTTAACCACTCCGCTTGACTTCATTCTTCCTCTGTGGGCTTTTCTCTCTTTAAAATCTTTATTTCTTGTAGAGCGGTGACACGGCAGCTACTTTAGCATCATTACGAAATGCTATTTAATGTTAAAACATGCTATCAAAATGTTAAACAATGTTAACAACATGCTAAACAGTGTCATCAAATAGCTCATTCATGTTAGCAAAATGTTAAACAATGTTAACAACATGTTAAACAATGTTACCAAATGCTAATTAATGTTAGCAACATACTAATTCAGACTAACAACATGTTAATTAATGTTAAAACATGCTATCAAAACGGTCAACTTTGCTAGCAAAATGCTAATTAATGATAATAAAATGTTAAAATGTGTTAACAGCATGCTAAACAATGTTAGCAATATGTTAAACAATGTTAGCAAAATGTTAAACAATGTTAGCAAAAACTATTAAACAATGTTAGCAAATTGCTAATTCATGTTAACAACATGTTAAGCAATATTAGCAAGATGTTAAACAATATTAGCAAGATGTTAAACAATGTTACCAAATTGCTCATTCAAGTTAGCAAAATGTTAAACAATGTTAGCAAAATGTTAAACAATGTTAACAAAACATATTAAAAAATGTTATCAAATTACTAATTCATGTTAAGAAAATGTTAAACAATGTTATCAAGATTTTAAACAATGTTACCAAATTGCTAATTCATGTTAGCAACATGTTAAACAATGTTATCAAGATTTTAAACAATGTTAGCAAAATGTTAAACAATGTTAACAACATGCTAAACAGTGTCATCAAATAGCTAATTCATGTTAGCAAAATGTTAAACAATGTTAACAACATGTTAAACAATGTTACCAAATGCTAATTAATGTTAGCAACATACTAATTCAGACTAACAACATGTTAATTAATGATAAAACATGCTATCAAAATGGTCAACTTTGCTAGCAAAATGCTAATTAATGATAATAAAATGTTAAAATGTGTTAACAGCATGCTAAACAACGTTAGCAATATGTTAAACAATGTTAGCAAAATGTTAAACAATGTTAGCAAAAAATATTAAACAATGTTAGCAAATTGCTAATTCATGTTAACATGTTAAAAAATATTAGCAAGATGTTAAACAATATTAGCAAGATGTTAAACAATGTTACCAAATTGCTCATTCAAGTTAGCAAAATGTTAAACAATGTTAGCAAAATGTTAAACAATGTTAACAAAACATATAAAAAAATGTTATCAAATTACTAATTCATGTTAGCAACATGTTAAACAATGTTATCAAGATTTTAAACAATGTTAGCAAATTGCTAATTCATGTTAGCAACATGTTAAACAATGTTATCAAGATTTTAAACAATGTTAGCAAAATGTTAAACAATGTTAACAAAACATATTAAAAAATGTTATCAAATTGCTAATTCAAGTTAGCAAAATGTTAAACAATGTTAGCTAAATGTTAAACAATGTTAGCAAAATGTTAAACAATGTTAACAACATGCTAAACAGTGTCATGAAATAGCTAATTCATGTTAGCAAAATGTTAAACAATGTTAACAACATGTTAAACAATGTTAACAACATGTTAAACAATGTTACCAAATGCTAATTAATGTTAGCAACATACTAATTCAGACTAACAACATGTTAATTAATGTTAAAACATGCTATCAAAATGGTCAACTTTGCTAGCAAAATGCTAATTAATGATAATAAAATGTTAAAGTGTGTTAATAAAATGCTAAACAATGTTAGCAAAACATGTTAAACAATCTTATCAAATTGCTAATTCATGTTAGCAACATGTTAAACAATGTTAGCAAAATGTTAAACAATGTTAACAACATGTTAAGCAATGTTAGCAAAACATGCTAAACAAAATGTTACAACAAATGTTAAACAATGTTACCAAATTGCTAACTAATGCTAGCAAAAAACATACTAATTCCGTTAACAACATGCTAATTAATTTTGAAACATGCTATCAAAATGTCAAACCTTGCTAGAACATGCTAATTAATGCTAACAAAATGCTAAAATTTGTTAACAAAATGATAAACAATGTTAGCAACATGTTAAACAATGTTATCAAATTGCTAATTCATACTAGCAACATACTAATTCAGACTAACAACATGCTAATTAATGTTAAAACATGCTATCAAAATGGTAAACTTTGCTAACAAAATGCTAATTAATGATAACAAAATGTTGAAATGTGTTAACATGTTATGTTAATGTTATCAAATTGCTAATTCATGTTAGCAAAATGTTAAACAATGTTAACAACATGATAAACAATGTTATCAAATTGCTAATTCATGTTAACAAAATAAACAATGTTACCAAATTGCTAATTCATGTTAACAACATGTTAAGCAATGTTAGCAAAATGTTAAACAATGTTACAAAATTGCTAATTCATGCTATCAACATACTAATTCAGACTAAAAACATGCTAATTAATGTTAAAACATGCTATCCAATGTCAAACTTTGCTGGCAAAATGCTAATTAATGCTAAAAAAATGCTAAAATGTGTTAGCAAAATGCTTAACAATGTTAACAAAACATGTTAAACAATGTTATCAAATTGCTAATTCATGTTAGCAAAATGTTAAACAATGTTAACAACATGATAAACAATGTTATCAAATTGCCAATTCATGTTAACAAAATAAACAATGTTAGCAAATTGCTAATTCATGTTAACAACATGTTAAGCAATGTTAGCAAAATGTTAAACAATGTTACAAAATTGCTAATTCATGCTATCAACATACTAAGTCAGACTAACAACATGCTAATTAATGTTAAAACATGCTATCAAAATGTCAAACTTTGCTGGCAAAATGCTAATTAATGCTAACAAAATGCTAAAATGTGTTAGCAAAATGCTTAACAATGTTAACAAAACATGTTAAACAAGGTTATCAAATTGCTAATTCATGTTAGCAAAATGGTAAACAATGTTACCAAATTCCTAACTAATGCTAGCAAAAAACACTAATTCAGACTAACAACATGCTAATTAATGTTAAAGCATGCTATCAAAATGTCAAACCTTGCTAGCAAACATGCTAATTAATGCTAACAACATACTAAAATTTGTTAACAAAAATGTTAAACAATGTTAACAAATTGCTAATTCATGTTAGCAAAAATGTTAAACAATGTTAGCAAAATGTTAAACAATGTTACCAAATGCTAATTAATGTTAGCAACATGTTAAAACATGCTAATTCATGTAAGCAAAGTGTTAAATCTTGTTAACATGTTAAATCATAACAGCAAAATGGTAAATCATGTTAACAAAATGTTAAAACATGCTAGCAAAATTCTAATTCATACAAGCAAATTATAAAATAATGCTAGCAAAAATTTTAAATAATACTAGAAAAACATGATAATTCATGTCAACAACACACTAAAACATGCTATCAAATGTTAAATCATGCTAGTGAAATGCAAATGAATGCTAACAACATATTAAAACATGTTAGCACAATGCTTAATCATGCTAGCAAAATACTAATTCTTGCTAGCAGTGTGTTAAAAAATGCTAGCAACATGGTACTTCATGTTAGCAAAATTGTTAAATCATGCTAGCAAAATATTAAATAATGTTAAAACATACTAGCAAAGTTTTCAGTCATGTTAACGTGTTAATTCATGCTAACAACGTGTTAATTATTTGTAAAAACATGCTTGCAACATACTAATTCATGCTAAAAACATGTTAAACATGCTTGCAACATGTTAAATCACACTAAAAATGCTAATTCATGTAAACAACGTAGTAAAACATGTTAGCAAAATGCTAATTAATGCTAGCAAAGTGCTAAAACATTGTTTTTCAGGGGTTAGTTCCAGTGAAAGGAACTCTTAATGCTTCACCAAGACATATTGATGACAATTTCATGCTCCTGACTTTGTGGGACCAGTTTGGGGACGGCCCCTTCCTGTCCCAGCATGCACCAGTGCACAAAGCGTCTCCATAAAGACATGGATGAGGAGTTTGGTGTGGAGGAACTTGAGTCCTGACCTCAGCCCGATAGAACAGCTTTGGGATGAATTAGAGCGGAGACTGAGAGCCAGGCCTTCTGGTCCAACATCAGTGCCTTCACTTCTAGAAGATTCCCCATAAACACACTCCTAAACCTTGAGGAAAGCCAGAAGAGCTGAAGCTGTCAGAGCTGCGACTCCATATTAAACCCTACGCATGAACAATGGGATGGCAGTTCATGTGCATGTGAAGGCAGGCGTCACAACACTTTTGTCATTATAGTATATACGTTAATTAATGATAAACAATATTTTTCTTTCTTTCTCTTTCCACTTCACACACTTTCAAAATTTCCTACAGCTTTGCCAAGCCAACATTGTCCCAACAAACTTTACTCGTCTGGTTTTAGTTAATGTGTAATTTATTTCAAGTACTAATATTTTTTTTATGGTTTTAGTTTTAGCTGATGATAATAAGGGTTCAAATTTTTATTTATAAATGACAAATCATCCTGGTATAGCGGTGAATTCAGGGTGATTGGGACACTTTTTGCCATTAAAGGAGCTGTATGTAGGACTGTGGCCAAAACTGGTACTGCAATCACTTTCAAATGACTGTAGAGCGGTGTAGCTTTCAATGGCAAGTGACGAGTCGTACACAGTACGTTTTTTTTCTTCCTGTTAATTATGTTTATGCTTCAAGAGCGATTTTTTGTGCAGTAATTATGAATCGCAAAAATTTACTAATGGCGATTAGCCACATATAATCGTAAATATGAACGCTCGTATGTGACAGTACATTCCCACATGAAAAAATACTATAGTAAAATTACAACAAAGCTAAATAACATTAGCAATGGTCATACAGGTCAACTTGCAGCATGTTTTGTCCACTATATATGCGAAGAACGAATGAGGAATATTTTTTACCGAGGTAACGTTAGGCTACTGTCTCAAATACGTTTTCAGTGCCATAATAGGCGTGCTAATGTTGTTTTCCTCAGCATCCCAGCATAATGACAGAGAAACGGGCTCTGATAATGCATTACTAATGTTAGCAAATGTTTTTATTTACCAAACAATTCCTTAACGTTACCTTTTCAATTCAATGACCCACCTCCTCCATCTGCGCTAACCTAACGTTACTTTGCACGAACATGCATAACTTTGTTCGACTGTCATGAATATTTGAAATTTACATTAAGTACAAGTTAGCCAAACATAGATGAACCTTACCTGTCCAGGAGAAAATTAGCAACGTTGGCATCAGTCTTCAAATTATTCTCAGTTTTCAGCCGTCTCCATCTTCCAAAGGCATCTCTTATACAAATCCTTGTTTTATTTCGGACACTGTCACGATGTTTTTCTGATTCATAACGAGGTTGTTTAGGTTTCGTAAAGTTAGACATTGTTTATCCTAAAAGTTTGTAGCTGCAGCTGTGGTAACTAGAGCAGAGCTGGCAACCCGAATGCAGAAACACTACTGACTTTGTGATTGGTCGACAGGTGGAGGGTGGCGCTTCAGGCCAAAACACAACATGTCAACATCAACATCAGTTGAGGGCTGCAACTTCACTTTTAAAATGACAATATCTTGGCCGGACAACTGATTGATTTGATTGATTGATTGAGTGTTTTATTTGAACATGTTAAAAAAAATAAAAATAAAAAATAAAAAGAGAATAACAGGAAGAGAATATGTATGTACCTAAATCATACATTCCTACATACTTACAATATAATTAAAAATACCAAATAAAAAAAGAACATACACTTCTCTATACACACTTCCAAAATTATTATAAAGAATTAAGTACTTCAAATAGAAATAACAAAACAATTTCACATGTTCAAAAACTGTTGTCAGTGACATAAGTATTTGAAATTAACATGATTTCTTAATGTCTAGTGACATATCAGGGCCATTTTATGATTAATTGAAATACATTTCTTACATACAGTTCCTTTAAGATGACTTGGGAAAAGGGTCAACCTGAATTAACCCTATATATTTAGTGCATTGCTGTGTGTTTCAAGCTGAAGAGTGTAATTTCTGCGGCACCAAACAGTATCACAAAAGATTCATAACCACCCGCATGTTCTACTGGTTCAGATCTTGAGTCGCTGGTTTCTAATGTTGAGGATCTGAAGGATCTGAAGAGCAGCAGCTGCAAAACAGAAAGGCACGGCACAAGCTTTCTCACATTTAACTCCTAACATTAGTTAGTATCTATCGTCTTCATTATCACCTCACTGTGATTGGATGGAACGAGTTTCCTTGACGTAAACTTGGGCACTCATTTGTGAAGTCATGAAGCAAACTGAGTATTTCTACATCAAAGTATCTTCATTTTGCTCCATGATATAAGTCCTCTAACAACAAGCAGACACAGGAGGTAATCAGTTCTTCTGAATAAGCGGTGATGTTCTCGCTTCTGTGTTTTGTTAGTATCCTTGCTGCTGCATTTAGGGGGATTTAGTCTGAGTCGCGCATTACAATAATCAATTCTACTAACAAGCGCATGTGCTTGTGCTTCACCTTGAGATGAAAACGGCCCAAATTTCACGTGATCCTTAAAAGGACGTGCAGGAGTTTTGATAACGACTTGTCAATATTTCAATTGTTCAAAACATTTTGTTGTAAATGTCTTTAATCATTTGTATCAATTTGAAAAATACTTAAAAATGTCTTGATTACCTATATTGTATGTAAAGAGCAGAGGCCCTATAACTGAACCCTGTGGAACACCGCAAGATATCCTCTAAAGAGTCCGTTTGCAAGCAGCAGAAAGCCAACTTCATGCGATGCATTTATAGTAAACAATAATAATAATAATTTGTTACATTTATATAGTGCTTTTCTAGGCACTCGAAGCCCTTTATATGGGGGGGGGGTCTCCTCATCCACCACCGATGTGCAGCTCCACCTGGATGATGCGACGGCAGCCATTTTGTGCCAGAACGCCCACCACACACACACCAGCTGATTGGTGGAGAGGAGACCGAGTGATGAAGCCAATCGTATATATATATATATTAGGGGTGTAACGGTACACGTATTCGTATTGAACCGTTTCGGTACAGGGCTTCCGGTACGGTGCACGCGTGTACCGAACGGTTATGAATGTAATGTTTAACAGTTAACAGTCGGCTTGTTGTAAGCGCGGAACACACTTCAATCCGAGTTCCCACACGAACATATTAAGTATTCAGTCCATATTATCATGCAATTCAAACTATAAATGACGTTTTGATGCTCTTTAATGTGCGTGACTGATCAGTGATCACTAAACACAGTTCAAGTGGCCGCGCGGCGCGCGCGCGTGACCGCGATCATTTGTGAACGGTGCACGCGTCGAACGGTTATGAATGTAATCTTTATCAGTTCACACAGTCGGCTTGTTGTAAGCGCGGAACACACTTCAATCCGAGTTCCCACACGAACATATTAAGTATTCAGTCCATTTTATCACGAAATTCAAACGATAAATGCCGTTTTGACGCTCTATGTGGCGTGACTGGTCACTGATCACAGTTCAAGCGGCCGCGCGACGCGCACGCGCGTGAACGCGATCATCTGTGAAGGCGATCGATCATCTGTTACTAAAGATTTAAGAATAAACATGAATGACGATCTGAAGGTATGCTGAGGATACTTTACAATTTACTGTCATGTATATATGTGGTGTAATCGCTAAATCAGTGTTTCAACTGCGGAAAGATGTCAATATAACTGCTTGTGAACTAAACAATGTCATGTAAGTTAACGTTAGCGTCACATTCACCTCAGGCAGTCATTCAGTGTCCACAGAATTTTATTCACTAGAGAAATCAACTCTTTCGCTAAATATATGCTCTATATTAGCCGTTATATTCATTATATTCTACTTAACCTGTTAGTGATGTCTTGATTATTTCATGCATGTTAAATAAACCTGTCATGAAAATGACAGACACTGTATATAAATTATTATATTTCAACAACGATTTGGAGAAAAAAACTATTTTATAATTAGATTTAGAAGTTAATGCAAAAACTGCCTTATGTGAAGTTTACATATTTGCACACAGTGTTATTTGAGTGTTGATTATTATACCTAAAAATAAATAGCAACTGAATTTAGGCTAATAGTTTGGGCTCTGTTGTGAACCTTTAATATTAATGTACAAGTAAGGGCTCCCTATATAATTTACAGAAATATCTTAAATAAACTTTTAGATATAATTTAATTCATTCAAGGACACTTTTTTCTCCAGTAAACCACTGTTAAATATAAAAAATATATAAAAAGCAATTTTGTAAATCTGCTGTACCGAACTCGTACCGAACCGTGACTTCAAAACCGAGGTACGTACCGAACCGTCAGTTTTGTGTACCGTTACACCCCTAATATATATATATATATATATATATATATATATATATATATATATATATATATATATATATATATATATATATGGGGATGATAATGTAGTGGAAAGCACATTCCAGGGCCCAGTTTATGGCCGGGCCCTCTCTGTCCATAACAGTGGACAAAGGTTTGCTACATTTTGATTGGATCTTGGTGGACTTACACAAACAAACTGTCCAACGCCATCAGATAAAGATGCTAGGACAACATCCAGACACCTCTTAGAGGGCAATAAGTAGAACTCTTGTACCAAGCCCAGGAAGGACAAGATCCAAGATCCCAGTAAGTCCACCAAGATCCAATGAGATATTGGTCCACATGCAGTTTCTGCCCTTCACCCAAATCCCTAGTGTCCTGGTCTATGACTGCCATAAAAATTCCACAGGACCTCAGCAGTAGTGGGTGAAAGAAAGACCAAAATGATCTATCCAAATCCAGTCATAACTATGTTTGGAAGCCTTAAGACTGATGTAAACTACACACATCCATTTCATACTTATTCAGAGAAATAAGTATTCTCAGTGACAGCTATTTGTAACATCTTACACAGAATCAGCTGTTAATGAACAAATTAATGAACAGTTCAATCTTTTCCCATCATGTTTGGTTTCTATTTGTTTAGAATATTGCCAAGGGTATTCTGATGGTGGTTTGGAAAGTGAGAAATGCATTGGTAAACTTTAAAGACACTTTAAAGACTTCTAACTGTGTACAGTATGCAAATGAGTTCCACAGGAGAAAGGAGGGTGAGTCTCACTGTGGACCCCCTCTGATGCCAGAAGCCAATCGCTACACTGGAATGGAGAAGCGCCAAATTGCAATCTCCCCCTATTCGGAAAAGGATAAAGGTACCCTTTCAACAGACACACCTTGTTCTGAGTCTCCCTTCAAGAGAGACATAACAGATACACTGTAATGTTCTGAATTTCTCCTTGAGAGAGACTGTGACAGAGCAACCAAGTTCTAAGCCTCTGGTTCATCCAGAGAGACAACAAAAGATCCAAGGATCTGAATCTACAGCTCGTAAGGCAGCAACAGATACGACCACGTTCTGAGCCTCCAGCCTGTGAGGAAAGAGACATTAATAACAACTACGTTTAGTTTTAGTCCAGCGAGACTACAGCACGTCCCAGAGAGACCTAAAGCGGATTGACCAAGTCCTGAGTGTCTGACCCACAGAGTCAGAAGACACACAGAGACATTTGCAACAAGGTTAAGCTCAAGAGAGCAAACCTTCACTTCGAGGTTCTTTCGTCTGCGTGTTCCAGATTAAAGGGTTAGTTCACCCAAAAATGAAAATTCTGTCATTAATGACTGACCCTCATGTGGTTGGACACCCGTCAGACCTCCGTTCATCTTCAGACACAAATGAAGATATTTTAGTGTAAATCTGATGCTCTGAAAGGCCTCCATTGGCTCAATGCACTTTACACTCTCAAGACCCTTAAAAGGTACTAAAGACTAAAGTTACAAAGTCCATCTCACTACAGTGGTTCTACAATAACTTTATAAAAAATCGGCGATAATAGTTTTTGTGCGCAAAAAAAAACTAAATAACGACTTATATAGTGATGACCGATTTCAAAACACAGCATCATGAAGCTTCGAAGTGTCGAATCATGATTCGGATCGCGCGTCAAACTGCTGAAATACGTGACTTTGGCGATCCAAACTGCTGATTCGATTCACTGATTCATAACGCTTGGAAGCTTCATGATGCCTTGTTTTGAAATCGGTCATCGCTCAGAGAAACAACAGTTTATCTTTCCATAAGATAACGCAACTCTTCCATAGCCACACTCAACTTAATCACATGTATTTTATGTATCTTATGCACTTTATTCCTTTAGCTTTCATTATATTCATTTAGTAGTTGTGTTAGTTATTCTTGTTTATCTTTTGTTAATAAAATCTATTTTATTACAGTTGTGTCTTACTTGTGCTGATAATACAGAAAAGGCTCTACAAGTTAGAAATCTCACCAATCTTTCAGATAAATCAGCTGACCAACTCTCCCCACTTTACATTCAATCTAAAATGGTTGAACCGCCTCCTGTGTGGAGTGTTCTCATAGGGCCAAGGTAAAAGACCTTGACTAGTGTCCCAAACTAAGAGAGGGGGAAGGTGGTCATCTGATGTACTCATAACCACACCTTAAAGGGTTAGTTCACCCAAAAATGTAAATTCTGTCATTAATTACTCACCCTCATGTCGTTCAACAACCCCGTAAGACCTCCGTTCATATTCGGAACACAAATGAAGATATTTTAGTGTAAAGCTGATGCTGAGAAAGGCTTCAGATAGGCCTCCATTGGCATTCAGTACATTTCCACTCCCAAGACCCATAAAAGGCACTACAGTAGAAAGGTTTAAAAAATAAGCGGATGCGCTGAAAACAAGCAAAAACAAAAAGCTGAAATCACCATAAATACACACGTTTTTTGGTTATGCAGTGAGAAGAAAATCAATTTCTCTGTGATATTCTCTTGACTTGTCACCTTAAGTAACCAGTCCTGCAATATAAGTTTGGCAGCCGCTGTTAAATAGGGTGACATTTAAAATGATCTAGCAGCTAGCCTTAATCTTGTCGTAAGTATCCAGCGTGGCCTTATCATAAAGTGATTCATATAGGCCATAATTCACTTATTAACTTGGTATTAAACATGAATGATTCTGCTGTTGCTGTGCAGATCAGCAGGGGAAATTCATTGTTACTTGTTGCCTTTAGGCAACGATCAACTCGCATCACAAATTACAAAAATAAATTTGATGCCGCATCAGTTATGAGTACAGGAGGTTCAGTCCAATCATAATTAACCAGAATGCAGCAATTTAGTATTGTGGTGTGTGTGAGTGAGCATGTGTGTGTGAGAGAGAGAGAGTGAGTGTGTGTGTGTGTGTGTGAGAGAGTGGACTGGTAATCCCTACGTTATGGGGACAAAATGTCCCCACAAAGATGGCAATATCCGAAATCCTCATCCTTGTGGGGACATTTTTTGGTCCCCATGAGGAAAACATCTTATAAATCAGACTAAGTGATGTTTTTTGAAAATGTAAAAATGCAGAATGTCTCCTGTGATGGGTAGGTTTAGGGGCAGTGTGTGTGTGTGTGTGTGTGTGTGTGTGTGTGTGATGGGTAGGTTTAGGGGCAGGGGCAGTGTAGGGGGATAGAATATACGGTATGTACGGTATGAAAACCATTACGCCTATGGAAAGTCCCCATAAAACATGAAAACCCAACATGAGTGAGTGTGTGTGTGTGTGTGTGTGTGTGTGTGTGTGTGTGTGTGTGTGTGTGTGTGTGTGTGTGTGTGTGTGTGTGTGTGTGTGTGTGTGTGTGTGTGTGTGTGTTGGATGGTGATCTGGTGATTTGTATATGTAGATGTTTATGTGGATGATCATGAAACTGTACTGTAAACAAATTTGGGGGGACAAATTGTAAAAATTGATCGTTACATATTAGCCCAATAAATGACTTCCAAATAATTATCCCCATGCAAAAAGATGCATTGTACTAATCATAGCTCAAGGTCTTCACTCAAAATTAAAATTGTATATTCACCAAACAAATTGAACTGTGCTCAGTCAATTTATGAAGTCGAAGTGAAAAATGCATGTTGGATGAACAAGTCCTACGTCCGAAAAACTGTATACGCATGCACAAAATGCGCTTGAAGAAAACCATTCGTGTGGAGATTTCAAACGCGGATGCACGAGCAGAGCCGAACCAGCTGGTGCAGAGAATAGAGATATTCATCGTCACAAGACGTTGGTGAGTATTGAGCACTGAAATTATTCTCCAGAGTTTTGCTTCATGACCGGGTATGAAGTTTAAAAGACATTTTGTATAATCACGAGTTCATGCATTCATTGGCTTCATGAGTGTGTTCTCGTTTACCACTTAATCTAATGGTAGCCAATAGTTTTATTTTCCTCATGTCTTATGTCTAAAATAATAGGTAATAAGTAAATTAAGTAATGTGTGATATGCGCCATGCGACCGTTGAACGCCTCTTTCAGGGCTTAAGTTATTGCCTTTTAATATCAAACAAGTCAAGTTCATAATTTTCTTATTCATCCCTTAATTTATCTTATCCTCATTATATAATGAAGAACGTCTCGGTTACGTATGTAACCCTCGTTCCCTGAAGGAGGGAACGGAGACGCCACGTCGGAGTACCGACGAATAGGAATCTCGCTCGCGAGAGCCAATCTACTTCGAGTGTAACTAAACGAGCCAATGCACATTGGCATGCAATGATTGCACCAGGTGCTCATGCCACGCCGCGCGGGTATAAATGAGACACAGGTGATTGCATCAAATCAGCCTTTTGCTGAGGAGCCGGGTAGGTAGACAGGCACCCCAGCAGGGTACAGAGGACATGGCGACGGGACGTGGCGTCTCCGTTCCCTCCTTCAGGGAACGAGGGTTACATACGTAACCGAGACGTTCCCATTCAGTCGGTCACTCTCGACGCCACGTCGGAGTACCGACGAATAGGAATCCCTACCAAAGCGCCATGGCTTCTGCCCCCATCCAGTGCCCTGTGTGAGCCACCTGAGCTCTCTTACCTGATGAGACGGGGCTCACACCGGGAAGTCCATCACTGCTGTTCCGCATGACCCGCTCAGTGATTATTGGATAACACTGGGAAAGCGTGCCCTAGAGAAGGGAACGCTGCGGAGCCCACATCGTACCCCGAAGGAGTTATGTGGAGTACAATGCTGAGCCGTAGCCCGCAAGGAGAAGGGGGCTCAGTCCCACTGCAGGGAAGGCTCTCCCAAGGGAAAGACACGGGCTTCCCGTAGGAGCGACCGTGGAAGAAATATGGGATCCCCGCAGGGTCACTCATATGGCCCAAGCCCAATACCGGTTCTCAAGGATTCAGCGGCAAGGGGCCTGATGCCAGACGTTCCGCCACGTCCGGCACCGAGGGCGGTGGAGGACTCACAGAGTTTGCTTCTGGAGAATATAAGCGCCGTAGCGCAGCAAGCCGACAAGAGCCGGGGCCTCTCAGTGCTTCTACCCGTTTGAGGTGAGAACACAGGAGGAGACCGGCTCTACACGTAGGCTATAGAATCTAGCGAACGTGTTGGGTGTCGCCCAGCCCGCAGCTCTACAGATGTCTGACAGCGAGGCGCCACGTGCCAGCGCCCAGGAGGATGCAACACTTCTAGTAGAGTGTGCTCGCACCCTGAGCGGACAGGGCACACCTTGTGCTTGGTAAGCCAAGGTGATGGCATCCACTATCCAGTGGGCCATCCTCTGCTTGGAGACAGCCTTTCCCTTCTGCTGGCCTCCGTGACAGACAAAGAGCTGATCTGAGGTTCTGAAGCTTTGAGTTCTATCCACGTAAACCCGCAGAGCGCGGACGGGACAGAGCAAAGCTAGGGCTGGGTCTGCCTCCTCCGGGGGCAGCGCTTGCAGGTTCACCACCTGGTCCCTGAAGGGAGTGGTAGGAACCTTGGGCACATAGCCAGGCCGGGGTCTCAACACCACGTGGGTATCACCCGGCCCGAACTCTAGGCACGATTCGTCGACCGAAAATGCCTGCAGGTCCCCTACCCTCTTGATGGAGGCCAATGCAGCCAACAGCGAAGTCTTCATTGACAGAATCTTTAGCTCTGCTGACTGCAAAGGCTCAAATGGGGCATTCTGAAGTGCTCGGAGCACCAGAGCAAGATCCCAAGAGGGTATGGAGGGGGGGCGAGGAGGATTTAACCGTCTCGCCCCCCTAAGGAACCTGACGACCAGGTCGTGCTTCCCAACCGTCTTACCTTCTACATGGTCGTGATAGGCGGATATTGCAGCAACATAAACCTTGAGGGTGGAGGGCGACAGCCTACGCTCCAACC
Organism: Gobio gobio; assembly: GCF_949357685.1. Classification (NCBI taxonomy): domain Eukaryota; kingdom Metazoa; phylum Chordata; class Actinopteri; order Cypriniformes; family Gobionidae; genus Gobio; species Gobio gobio. The sequence continues at coordinate 52,206,637 of NC_137106.1, forward strand.
CCTGTTGCAGGAAGGAAAGCACAGACGCGATCGAACATCTTCGGGGGTCTTCTCGGCGAGAAGAACACCACTCGACGAACAGGTTCCACTTCAAGGCGTAAGCCTGTCTTGTAGACGGTGCTCGTGCCGAAGTGATGGTGTTAACTACCTCTTGGGGTAAGTCACCTAGAACCTCCGCGTCCCGTCCAGGGGCCAGACATGAAGCTTCCACAGGTCTGGACGCGGGTGCCAAAGGGTGCCCCGTCTCTGAGTCAGAAGGTCCTTCCTCAGAGGAATCGGCCAAGGAGGGGCTGTCGCGAGGAGCATAAGTTCTGGAAACCAGGTCCGGTTGGGCCAGTACGGCGCCACCAGCAGGACCTGCTCCTCGTCCTCCCTGACCTTGCACAGAGTCTGTGCAAGTAGGCTCACTGGGGGAAACGCATATTTGCGCAGCCCCTGGGGCCAGCTGTGCGCCAGGGCATCCGTGCCGAGTGTACCCTCGGTCAGCGAATAGAACCACTGGCAGTGGGACGTTTCTGGGGAGGCAAACAGGTCGACCTGTGCCACCCCGAACTGTCTCCAAACCAGCTGAACCACCTGGGGGTGGAGTCGCCACTCGCCTGTGAGCGCAGCTCGTGAAAGCTCGTCGGCCACACGGTTGTGCACACCAGGAACATGAATGGCCCGAAGCGACCTCAGACACTTATGACTCCAGACACAGGTGAAAAAAGCCAGGCAAAGACTGTACCACCTGCGCCAGCTGAGGAAATTCAGGGTTTCACCAGCCATCCTGAAAACTTTCTATCGAGGGGCGATAGAAAGTGTCCTGACTAAGTGCATCACAGCGTGGTACGGGAACAGCACCAGTCACGACTGCAAAGCCCTGCAAAGAGTGGTGCGCTTATCCGAGCGCATCTCAGGCTCAGCTCTCCCGTCTCTGCAGGACATCTACACCAAACGCTGCAGAGGTAGAGCTACTAAAATCATCAGAGACATTAATCACCCTGCAAACTCTCACTTCACCCTGCTGCCATCTGGTAAGCGCTTCCGTAGCCTGATGGCAAAGACTGAAAGACTCAGGAGGAGTTTCTTCCCCCAGGCCATCAGACTCCTGAACTCAGTCACGTGACTTCACTTCACCCCGCACACACATAAACATCCAGTTTATACATTAACATTCACATACTGCCATTGCACTGCACTTTACGTTCCTATTGTTACTGTGTAACAACCTGTAATAAACCTGTTTGCACATCATACTCCTGTTTGCACATTATACTCCGATTTGCAATTATACCTATTGCTTGCACATTATACTTCTCTATATATAAATATATATATATATTATGTTAACCACTTATTTTTAAGTCTACAGTTTATCTCACTTATCATATCCACTTACTTTATATTTTATATTTTAATTTTATTTTTTTATTTTTATCTTATTTCCTATTTTTATCTTACTTGATTTATTTATAACTCTACTTATGTTAATACTTTTATTCTAATTTTATTCTATTTCTATTTTAATTTCCCTTGTGTTCTTGTAACTGTTATTTGCACTGTCCATGGAGCGGACCTGTTTACATTTCACTGCCAGTTGTATATTGTGTATATAACTGTGTATGTGACAAATAAAACTCTTGAATCTTGAATCTTGAATCTTGAATCTTGAAAAACTCCAGAGGAGGAGATGGCGGGCGACTTGCGACATGCGACGGGAGCGCAGACCACCTGGTCGGTTGATATACGCAACGGTCGCAGTGTTGTCCGTGCGGACCAGTACATCTTTGCCCCGTAACCACGCTTTGAGGCGGCTCAGAGCAAGATGCACTGCTAGCAACTCGAGGCAATTGATATGCCAATGCAGGTGCGGGCCCGTCCAAACCCCTGACACTGCATGCCCGTTGTACGTGGCTCCCCAGCCCATGGCAGAGGCATCCGTGAAAACCACAGCGTGCCTGGACACCTGTTCCAGGGGCACTCCGGCCCGAAGGAACGAGGGGTCTGACCATGGACTGAAGGACTGGCGGCAGGCCGGTGTGATGCTCACCCGGTGAGTGCCGCGTTGCCACGCCCATCTCGGGACTCGGCCGTGTAGCCAATGCTGAAGCGGTCTCATATGAAGCAGGCCGAGCGGTGTTACTGCCGCAGCGGCCGCCATATGCCCCAGGAGCCTCTGAAACTGTTTCAGTGGAACCGCCATCCTGCCTTGAAACGTGTTCAGGCAGCTCAGCATCGACTGGACACGCTCCTCCGTGAGGCGCGCTGTCTGTTCGACCGAATCCAACTCCATACCGAGAAAAGAGATCCTCTGCACGGGGGCGAGTTTGCTCTTTTCCCAGTTGACCCGAAGACCCAACTGGCTGAGGTGTCTGAGCACCAGGTCCCTGTGTTCGCACAACTGATCCTTGGACTGTGCTAGAATGAGCCAGTCGTCGAGATAGTTGAGGATGCGAACGCCCTGTTCTCTCATGGGCACAAGGGCCCCCTCCGTGACTTTCGTGAAGACACGGGGGGACAGGGACAGCCCGAAGGGCAGGACTCTGTACTGATATGCTCGACCCTCGAACGCAAAGCGCAGAAACGGCCTGTGTCGAGGAAGAATCGAGACATGAAAGTACGCATCCTTCAGGTCGATCGCTGCAAACCAATCCTGGGGACGGATGCATTCGAAAATGCGTTTCTGCGTGAGCATCTTGAACGGTAGCTTGTGGAGGCTCCGATTCAGGACTCGCAGGTCCAAGATTGGCCGTAACCCACCGGTTTTCTTGGGTACAATGAAGTACGGGCTGTAGAAGCCGGTCTTCATATCGGCTGGAGGGACCGGCTCTATCGCGTCCTTCGCCAGTAGGACAGCGATTTCCGCACGCAGGACATGGGCATCTGCAGCATTCACCGAGGTGAAGCGGACGCCCTTGAACCTGGGGGGGCGCCGGGCGAACTGAATCGCATAGCCGAGCCTGATGGTCCGAATGAGCCAGCGAGACGGACTGGGGAGCTCTAGCCAGGCTCGCAGAGACCGTGCAAGCGGGACCATAGGGACCACCGGCGCACCCACGGTGGGGCAGCGAGGTGGAATGCAGGAACCGGGCTGGGGCGGCTGTCTCGTGGAGGCGGCCCGCAGCGAGGTGAGAGTGTGCTGTGCAACACTTACCTGATTCCACAGGTGGGCAGGAGGAACGTGAGGAGGTCGTCCACTGCTGCCCGCTGGCGAAGGGGGAGGATGAGTGTGGTCCGGCGTTTGACCGGCCACAACTCTCCGAGCCCCCTGAGGACCCAGAGATGGAGGAAACTGCTCTTTTATTGAAAATTTGGGTACCGCTGGGGCTGAGCCCAGCGGCGGAACAGAAACAAAACGGAACACAAAATTCTCCTCCCGGCCCTCCTCCGGGGGATGGAGCGGTGCGGTCACCGTCTCCAGAAGAGCAGTCCTCCCCATCTCCGGGTCGCCCGTCTCAGGGCCGCTTGCCCTTGCCCCTGCCTTTGCCACCTCTCTTGGCAGGAGCCTGGACGGGCTGGGCGGCCTGCTTGCGCCCGGCTCCACGACGTCGCTTGGGTGGAGGCTGCTGCTGCGACGCGGGAGCGGAGGCAGACGCAGGCGGCCGCCCTCGGCGACGAGCAGACTGAGGTGCTACCGGTGGCGGGGTGGAGACAGCAGCTGACCGCCGTGGCAGGATGTGACTGATGGCCTCAGTCTGCTTCTGTGCGGCCGAGAACTGCTGGGCGAAGTTCTGGACCGCGTCGCCGAAGAGGCCGGTCTGGGAGACGGGGGAGTTAAGGAACCTGATCTTGTCGGTCTCCCTCATGTCTGCCAGACACAGCCAGAGATGGCGTTCCTGGACCACCATAGTGGACATCGCACGACCCACGGCCCGCGCCGTAACCTTCGTCGCACGAAGCGCGAGGTCCGTTGCGGTTCTCAGTTCTTGGAGAACTGCGGGATCGTGACCACCCTCGTGCAGGTTCTTCAGTGCCTGGGCCTGATGAACCTGCAACAACGCCATAGCGTGTAAGGCGGAGCCTGCCTCTCCACAAGCCTGGTAGGCCTTTCCGATCAGATCGGACGAGTACCTACAGGCTCGGGAGGGGAGACACGGGTTCCCCCTGGATGTGGAGTTAGGGCACAGTTGCATAGCAACGGCCCGTTCCACGGGAGGAACCTGCGTGTAACCCTTTGCAGGTCCGCCATCGAGGGTGGTGAGGGAGGAGGATCCACTGGGCCGGTTTCGGGCAGTAAAAGGTGCCGTCCACGACCTAGTGAGCTCCTCGTGCACCTCCGGGAAGAAAGGAACCGGGGTGGGGCGCTGAGAACCAGCACGGGCCACCCCGAGAAACCAATCATCCAACCTCGAAGGTTCGGGACACGGTGGAGGGTTCCACACGAGCCCGATCTTCTCGGCGGCCCGGGAAAGCATGGCCATCATCTCCGGATCCATATCGGGCACAGCGGATCTTCCCGAAGGAGCCCCCTGCGCCGACACGTCATCTCCAGAGAAGTCTGACCCTCCCTCCGATGCAGCGATGGACATCTGATCATCAGGGGGAGCCCCGAAGGATACGGATGGTGCACATCTCGAGGACGGCCCACCACGTTCCGACGGCAGCTCTGCTGGCTGCGGAGTGCGTGAGGGATGAGGGTTCCCCGGGGGTTGGTTCCCTGGGGGAAGCGCGCTCACCGTAACCCTCAAATCACCCGTGCTACTGCCTGAAGTAACCCTCTGTGGAGGGTTAGATCGAGGCAGAGGCACGGGGACTCCACCCCTTGCGAGATGGAGTCTAGACCGCAACTCCGAGATGGTCATGTTCCCGCAGTGAGAACATGAGTCATCCACCAACGCTGCCTCAGCGTGCTGAACGCCCAAACACGAGATACAGCGCTGGTGACCATCCCTTGGTGACAGGTAACCACCGCATCCAGAAACACACAGATAGAATGTCATCTTGAAAAAGACGCAAGCTCTATCTGTGTTTGCTCTTTCAGAAGGACGCTCTCCTTGGTGCTGAAGCACGCAGGGGGCGGGGTCGCGGCGACACAGTCAGGGGGTGGGTGCAGCCTGACGTGCGCGCTCTCTCACACGAAGGCGCTCTCTTACCAGCCGTAAGAACGGCTTTTCAGCGCTCTCCACCTAGCGCACCGAACCAGCTGTGAGAACAGCCTTTGTGATTGCTCTAAACAAACAACACAGAGAGATGATCCGAAAACCACGCGACCGCTGCTGTGCCGTCACACCAACACCGACTGAAGAGATCGCTTCCAAAAGGCGGCTTCCGTCTTCAGTCAGGACTGCGAAGTAGTGAGTGATATCTGGCGTTACCATCTACCACCCGGCTCCGAAGCAAAAGGTTGATTTGATGCAATCACCTGTGTCTCATTTATACCCGCGCGGCGTGGCATGAGCACCTGGTGCAATCATTGCATGCCAATGTGCATTGGCTCGTTTAGTTACACTCGAAGTAGATTGGCTCTCGCGAGCGAGATTCCTATTCGTCGGTACTCCGACGTGGCGTCGAGAGTGACCGACTGAATGGGAACTTCTGTTCTGTCACTTGTTAGTTTTTATTTTAATTTGCAGGTTTTTAGCCTATGCAGTTCCGCGTTTTCTTCACCACATTAAGACATCCTGCAGAAACTTCTTGAATGTATTCAGTTTTTCCTTATTGAAAATAAGGTATTTTCACCAAATATCCTGTGTTGGAGTTTACTTGTTAATAAAGTAATGTGATAAAATGTCAACCCTGTTGTCTGTGTTCTGTATTTTGCTTAATATATATGTTTTTAGTCATTTTTGTCTTTTGGGACAGTGAGAAATAAACAATTGTTACTACAATTTAAAGTGTTTAATTGGACCAACCTCACAGTTTCACTGTAAAACATTTCTCCAATTCAAAATGTTCTAGTGACCGATCACATCTACATTTTTTTAGTAGGCCAAATTGAATTTCTGTTAATTAAATTGTATCAATTCACAGAAATTCAATTTGGCCAACTGAAAAATGTAGATGTGACGTTGGTAAATAAAAAATTTCCATTGGCTCAACATATTATTTCTAATTGAGCCCATGTTAACAGACTGTTCCCACAATGGATAAAATTCAATTCACAGAAATTCAATTTAGCCAATTGAAAAATTTAGATGTGATCGGTCACTAGAACATTTTGAATTGGAGAGGCCTTACATTTTTGACAGTGTGTGTATATATATATATATATATATATATATATATATATATATATATTCATCAAAATGTAATAACTTACTTTTCATCAATCACTCTTTTTACTGATTCATTAGTTCCCTATCAGTCATGTTCGACATTATGTTGAAGACTGACAAATGGGGTCTTACGTTCAAGCCCCAATCACCTCTGAGTTTTAGAAAAATGGACAATGGAATTGGTGAAAGGAATTTGCATGCCAAGCAACTCCCCGTACATAAAGGTATATAAGATGGCAGCATGCATCCACATTGCTTCGGAGCTGAGTGGTTGCATACAGCGATCACTCATTTTGTACGGCGAGGATGGCAGCCCCGCTTTCGATGGAGATCCTGCTGTTCATCTGGCCAAAGCACTCAAAGAACTGCATGAGGGTACCACTGAGCCGGGGTTGATGCAGGAACTGCACATGGGGGCAACAAAAGTCACGGCGCAAGGTGGCAATTCCAGCAATTCTCTGCAGAACAAAAGCAGACTGAGGCCATCAAGCACATCCTTCTGGCCCCCAGTCTGCTCATTGCCGAGGGCATCCCCCTCCGACTACTACACCTGTTCCAGCTTGACCGAAGACGTCAACCTGGCCGCCCATCGATCCCCCCGCAGGAATGAGACATATCCCATCCCTCAGGCCGCCGCTAAGCATCCGTCTAAGTGCCCCTGATACAGATGGCCCTGGGAAGAGATGGAGCTGCTCTGAACCAGGAGTTGGTGATCGCACCACTCCTTCCTCCAGAAGAGGGCCGGGTGGAGAATCTTCAGCTTTGTTTCAAAGAGTTTATTTCTGTTTTACCGCTGGCCCCGCGGCCATATTTTCAAAAAGCAGTTTCCTCTGTCTCTGGGCGTGGCTTGGCTGTGAGCAACGCTCTTCTTCCTCGCTCCCAGCCCCCCGTTAGGGTTAGGGTTAGGGTTAGGGTTAGGGTCGCCACAAGCAGAGAGTTTGCATTTCTAGAATGCACGGTTTCCTCACACCTCCCTACCCCGTCCATCACGGGAGCCATGGAGCCAGGTAAGAGTCACACCACGCTCACTGCCTCTACTTCGGAACGCTATGATTCTCGGGTTAGGCCCCAGCGCTCCTCCTCCCATGTAGCCTGGGAGCCTGACTAGTGTTTATCTGCCTGTCCCGCTGACTCATTCAGACAATCAGACGCGATTCAGTTCTCTAGGCGTCCCCCCCAGATTCAGCGGCGTCTTGTTTACTTTGGTGGCAGGCTAAGATGCAGATGAAGGATGTAATAGAGCCTGTCCCTCCAGCCACAATGATGTCAGGGTTGTACAGCCCATACTTCATTGTACCCAGGAAAAGTGATGGGTTACGGCTAGTGTTAGACGATATATCGGGCAATTTGCGATTTTTACGTGTATCGGCATCGGCCGATATAAGGCTGCTGCGTTCGCCGATATTTTTTTCCCCTGCATTATTTACAGACAGGCGTCCACAGGGCAGCTCTCACCGTCTTCAAACTCTCTTGCTCTCCCTCGCGCATATTAATCAAAATCAATTGAGAATTGACACGATGGTAAAAGGTGGAAAGACTGAAGTTTCACGTGGAGCATTGGGAGATTTTTTTCCTGAATTACCGCTGGTGTTGCTCTACAAGAGATTAAGTGAAGTGCACCTACACTCCAAAAAATGCTGGGTTAAAAATAACCAAAGTTGGGTTGAAAATGGACTAACCCATCAATTGGGTTGTTTTAAGCAAACATTTAACCCAACCCCTGGGTCAAAACAACCCAATTGCTGGGTTAGTCCATATTCAACCCAACTTGGGTTATTTTTAACTCAGCATGTTTTAGAGTGTAACCATTAAATGACTAGGTTGTAAATAGTTTTAAAATGAAGTATAGTACAGTCAGTGTGCACTTTATTATGCTGCTTGCTTGTTGATACTGTGTGCAATAGTGTAATTATTTTATTTATGCTTAAATATTTATTTTCAGAATTTATTTTCATTCATAACTCTTTTTTTTTCTTGTTCTACCTCACCTGTTTTTACTATTTGTTAAATATAGTTTTTTTTTAGTTCAATAGTTCAAGAAATGTTCCTTTTTTTAAATTGTCATCATCCTGATCATTGTATCATTTTTATGTTGTAAATTGAGGGAGCAAAAGCAGTATCGGCTTCAAATATCGGCTCAAGAAAATCGGCAGCCCGTATCGCTCATCGACTAAGGCGAATGAAAAAATATCGGTATCGGCATCGGCACTAAAAAATCCATATCGGTCGATCCCTAGTTACGGCCAATCTTGGATCTGTGAGTCTTGAGAGATCAACGCAGAAATGCATTCTCACATGCGTTCGCCTCCAAGATTGGTTTGCAGCGATCAACCTAAAGGATGCGTACTTCCATGTCTTGATTTTACGTCGACACAGACCGTTTCTTCGGTTTGCTTTCGAGGGTCGGGCATACCAGTACAAGGTCTTCCCCTTTGGGCTGTCACTGCCCTTGCCCTGCTTAGGGAAGCGGGCATTCACATTCTGAACTCTCTCAACGATTGGCTCATTGTTGCACACTCTCGAGATCTGTTTTGCTGACACAGGGACCTGGTGCTCAGGCTCCTCAGTCATCTGGGGCTTCGGGTCAACTGGGAGAAGAGCAAGCTCTCCCCTGTGCAGGGCATCTCTTTCCTTGGTATGGATTTGGACTTTGACAAAATGACGGCATGTCTCACAAATGAGCACTTGCAGTTTGTGCAGAACTGGGGAAAGGGGAGGACAACGGTTCCACTGAAACAATTTCAGAGGCTCCTGGGAATATGGCATCCGCAGCCTCAGTAACGCCATTCGGATTGATGCATATGAGACTGCATCAGCACCTGAGCACATTGCGCATCGACACTCTCCGTGTGATCATCACACAAATTTGTTGCCGAACATTTAGCCCTTGGTCAGGCCTTGGTCCTTCTGTGGGCCAGAGTGTGCAGGCACGTTGTAGTTACAACAGATGCCTCCAGAACGGGCTGGGCCACTGTATGCAATGGTCATGCATCTTCAGGCTCCCCGATGGGCCCTCGACTGCAGTGGCATATACATTGCATAGAGTTGCTGGCAGGGCTACTCGCCCTGCGCCCGTTTTGACCGTTGCTGTGATGGTTGCGTACATCAACCTCCAAGGCGGGTTACACTCACATTGCATGTCACAACCATAGATATACATAATAAAGGCTAGATGTCTTGCGGCGGAGTCTCTAACTGGCGGCCATCTTGTCTCAGGCGAGCTTTCTGGCGGCTCCTGATGTAAGGCGAGTGATCTGAACACAAATACTCTTATCTCGCTGAAATCTGGACGGATTTACAAATGGTTTGGTTTCTTACAAACGTTATTAACGTGGCTATAATTATGGATGCTTGAACAAATTATGAATCATTTTTCATAAGTATGCAGTGTCATAAATACATCTCTGACGTTTATAACAAACCAAACAGTTTGAAAATCAGTAGAAAATTTTGCAAGTTATGGTTATTTAAAAAGTACACGCACCATTAAAACACAATGTTACGAGTGAGCGAGCTGACAGTGACAAGATGGCCGCCAGGTGCGGACGTCGACCTCCATTGGCCAGCAGCGCGGACGAGACATCTAGCCTTTATTATGTACAGTATATCTATGGTCACAACGCTCCATCTCCTTCTTTGGAGTCAGCAGAAGCTCAGGTCGCTCTGCACCATTCACATTCTGGGCAAGCTCAATCATGCACCAGGCACACTCTCATGACAGCCCAGGTGGTCCAGCTGATCTGGAGTCGATTTGGGGATGCACAGGTAGACCTGTTTGCCTCCCTGGAGTCCTCCCACAAGCCCCTCTTTTACTCCCTGACCGAGGCACCCCTTGGTATGGACAGCTGGCACACACCTGGCCCCTAGGGCCTACACAAATATGTGTTTCCCCCAGTGCTTGCACAGACTCTGGCCCACCCGGATCTGGTTTTTGGAGCTTATGCTCCTTGCAACAGCCTCTCCCTGAGGAAGGGCCTGCTTTCTCAGGGACGGGGCACCATATGGCACCCGTGTCCAGACCTCTGAGTGTGGTTTCCAGACGGGACGTGAAGGACTTAAGTGGCCTACCAGCAGCGGTGGTAGATCTTACCACTCAAGCCAGAGCTCCCTATACTAGGTAAGCTTATGCTTTGGAGTCTGTTCATTAAATGGTGCTCTTCCCGGCAGGAAGACCCTCAGAAATGCTCGATTCGCTCTGTGCTCCTCAGCATAAACCTGAATGAGTGAATGCGTGCCACCATCTTACATACCAGTATGTACTGGGGAGTGGCTTGGCATGCAAATTCCACTCGCCAATGCCGTTTTTCTAAAACTCAGAAGTGATTGGGGCTCCCAAGTGAGACCCCATTTGTCAGTCTTCGACACAACGTCTCTGTTACCTCCATCAGGGAACGAGGGTTACATAAGTAACCAAGATGTTCCCCAAATTAAAACGAATTATTGTCTACTAATATATTAAATAAAAATGATTATTTGTCCAATCACATATAGCCATCCAAATGAGAGCATTTTTAGTCATTCTACTTCAAAATTTGACATTTAATCCAATGTGTTACTTGCCGTTTCATTGTAATTTGTGAAAGTGAAAATTTTTCAAAGTAAATGAGTCATTAAATGAGTCAGGTTGAGTCTTTTGGTCTGATCAGCATTCATAGCAGTGAAGAAAGACTTAAACTTAAATGCTTTGATTAATAAACATCTGTGTGTTTACATGCTGTCTTGTCTCCTCAAACCGTTTGCAACCCAACAGCTGGCTGTCTTTCTCCCTCCTTTAGCTTTATGATGATCAAATTATGTGCTGTTTGAAAGAGAGCGAGGCCTCGTCAACTGTAGCCAATGATGGGCCGACAGGGGGCTTTACATCTTCAGCTTTAATTTGTGCTGACCTGGCACGGCCCCTCAACCGCGCTTGTTTTCTTACTTTATGGAAAAATCAATACGCTCTCTGACAGAAAACAGCTCCAGAGAAGAAATAAATGGGAACACTGTGGCGCTCTGTCAATCATTTCTCACTTGTGGCCCATGTGCCTGATTGTTGCATGCTGGGATTGGAGAGTGACTCAATCAATTGTTGGCTTTATTATTTAAGATTTAAACCTGTTTAAATGCACGGCTGAGGAGAAAGCGTTCAGCGATAAATCCTCAATACTACACTGAAAAAAAAAAAAGGTGTAGGATTAACTTTGCAAACAATGTATACTCAGAAATTGCTAGAAAATAATCACAAAGAAATGGCAAATAACACATTGAATTAAACTTAAAATTTGGAAGTAGAACAGTCATTTTTTACAGCCTAGCAGAGGACAAAGATGTGTGTCACATGGCTGAAGTCCATCAGGATAGTCAGTGGGTTTTAAAAACGCTGGGACCGGCTCCACCCTCGGGCCGTAACACACACGCGGTGAGTCCAGATGTACGGCGGCTGTACGGCACACCCATCAGCCCATCTTTAGCCAACCCAAGTGTGTGTGAAGCAGCTGCTGGCAGCTCCAGCTGGGCCGCACATCCTTGATTAGACCTGCTCTTGGCCTGATGGCGGCCGCACCACCTGGCTTTCAGTCTGCTCTCGCTGAGGGTCCTCACCAGCGCTCGCAACAACCTTGCCCCTTACCTGCAATCGCTGGCCATCTTCACCCTTAAAAAACAGACGTCAGGACAGGATATGCCAGGAAGTTTAGTCGAAAAATTTGAAGTCAATCGGCCTGTTCCAGTAAGATGCCCAGTCTGTTGACTAAAGGTTATGCATAATCACATATTAGCAATATTATTTCATTAAATTGGTTTGGTGATCATGAATGTCATAACATATTTGAGTATTATTGAGTATTTATTAATATTTTACAGCTTTAGTAATGTTGCTGTGTTGTTTAACAGCCTCTCAACTTTGTAATCTTCATCCGAAGAAGTAGGCAAAGAGTTTTGGAAGCTGCTCGCCTAAATTCGTTTCCCTAAATCCCTGCAAATAATCCAATTAGCCAAGATGAGTGAGGCTGGAATAACCTTTTAATCGCAGCCATTGAAGAGGGCAGGCGCTCAGAATGGGGCTGTGTGTTATCAGCCGCAATCCCCCTCCTTCATTTCATTGCCCTCCGCCGCCTTTGTTCTGGAATTGGGAATAATCCAACGCTCGCTAACTCTCCGTTGGCCAGTAATCTAGCCACAAACTTGCTACTAGTCTCAAAACGGCAGGATTATATCCTAATGGCTAGATTCTGTTTGAGAAGACGCCTTTACCTCTCAAAGCGCGTGTAAACAATAGAGCGAGAGCGGCAGAGATTAGCTCACACGAGGAAAGTCATCCATCCAGAGGTCTTCTGATTTAGATAATGTTAATACCCACTTAATTAATTAACTTCACCAGGAATTTGACAAGTTATGGTGCATGACTTATAATGTCTAGGTTGAATTTTGACATCTCATTAGTAAGATGCCATCCTTTGTGCAGATGTGGGCTCTGTTCCAAAACCCTAGCAAAATATAATTATTGTAATGCAGAAAAATACAAATAAATGGTTCTAATTTAAAAAAATAGGCTTTATTACTTATTTGTATGTGTATAAAGCCTTGTTCAGACTGTCGACTTTTATGCATTGGAATCTGATCATATTTAGCAGGTGTGAATGGGAAAAAAAATCACATAAAATATATGATTATTACAAACATTGTTTAAGTCTGACTGCTCAAATTTTGCATTGTTTTTCTGCTTTAGTTGTGTTTCTCTCCACCTATGTCTATGTGCATTTTTAAAAAATCGCATAAAAAACACTGGATGGAAACATCAAGATGAGCTTACATTTGAAAAATGTGCATAAAAACATATGCACTCAAATAAGGAGGGCGATTTTTGGTAACAATTTATTTTAAGGTGGCATAGTTACACTTTACTACACGCACTTACTATAGTAATAACAGTAAATTATGCATTATTACAAGTAACTAACCCTAACTATAACTCTATAGTAAGTACATGAAGATAATTAATATTACTCAGTAGTTATTTGAGTAAGTACAATGTAACTATGTCACCTGAAAATAAATAAATAAAATCCCATTTTTCTATCCGAAAATAAGACATGCCCATGAAATATGATGGAAACACATTTACTGAATAAAACAAAAAAGTTTGCCTCATCAGAGGATGACCTCTTTTAAAACATTTTGCGTAGCTTTTCTGCTTATAGTTGTGTTTCCATCCACCTATTACTGTGTGAATTTTTGGAATTGGAACATATACTGATGTTGGACGAGAAGGCCTGGCTCTCAGTGTCCGCTCTAATTCATCCCAAAGCTGTTCTGGACTGCACACCTGAACTCAGCGATTTGGAGGGGCGTCCCAATACTTTTGTCAATATAGTGTATATTTTGAATACTATTATATATTTGATGTGCGATTTCTTTAGCCTCTTCCAAATCATTCGCCGTGCGTCTCAGGTTAGGATGCTGCCTATGTAGACAGCAGATGTGTGTGTTCATTATGTAGTTTTGCTCAAGTCAATCCTGGATGTAAAGCAGCAGGTTTAAGGTTTCTTGAAAGTCAGGGCAAACGGTGACTCCAGCAAGTTGAATGAAAAATCTTGGTGTCAATAATGAATGGCATTAATTAGATGGTACTTAATGGAAACAGTTTCATACTGGCTCTCAGTCTCTCCAGGCACAATGCACATTTAATACAGATGAATACTTAATGTGTGCTTCTAATTAATTGTTTATACAATACGATCATCCCTTTTCAAACCCAACACGACTCCTCGAGTCTCTTGACACTCAAACACAATAAAGATTCAATTTCACCTGATTTCTCTAGATGCAGACGTCACTCTAATGTAGATTGATACGATTCGACTCCTTGTGATTATTGCTCGATTCCAGGGCGCTCTGAACCAATGATAATCAAACATTTTGAGAAACATACTCAATGCAGTCCTCAAAATGTTCTGACGGGAGATGATTGTGAAGACATGAGCGGGTTTGAAGGGCCTCCAGAAGTGCAGATGTGCAGCTGTAAGAGTGTGTGTGTCCAGAAGTGCTGGTCTAAGCTGCTGTATTCCCCGGAGCCGTCCGCCCACATCTGTTTGGTGGGTGTGTGCGGGCGTGGCCATGTGCGGCCCATCTGCTGCCAGCGCCACATTGTGAGTCAGGCGAATCCCAATATGCCGATGTCCTGCATCAGCGCGCGTCTGACCCCGGCCGTCCTCACGGTCAAGGTCATCTGTGATCAGAGCAGCCTGTCAATCACACACACTGGCCGAGAGACAGCTGAGTTCAGCCGTTTGCTGTGGTTAATCGCCTCAAGGGGCATTGAGAGATCCTAGTAAAAAGCAAAGTTTTCTTGGTGATTAGTAAGGCTTTGCAGTTTGGTGAAGTGTGCTGTGCAACAGCAGAAGTGTGCTAGAATGTATAGGGCTGCGCAATTCATTCTTAAAAACTACATTTTTTGTTTGCAGACAAATATTGCGGCCCCACTTTATATTAGGTGGCCTTAAGTACTATGTACTTACATAAAAAATTAGTACAATGTACTTACTGTGTTCAAATAGTATTGCAAAACACCTTTGCTGATTTGAGGTGGGATACGCGTAGGGTTAGGGACAGGTGTGGTGGTGTGGGTCAGTTTAAGGGTAGGTTTAGGGACAGGTGTGGTGGTGTGGGTCAGTTTAAGGGTAGGGTTAGGGACAGGTGTGGTGGTATGGGTAAGTTTAAGGGTAGGGTTAGGGACAGGTGTGGGGGTATGGGTAAGTTTAAGGGTAGGGTTAGGGACAGGTGTGGTGGTGTGGGTGAGTTTAAGGGTAGGGTTAGGGACAGGTGTGGTGGTGTGGGGAAGTTTAAGGTTAGGATTAGGGACAGGTGTGGTGGTGTGGGTAAGTTTAAGGGTAGGGTTAGGGACAGGTGTGGTGGTGTGGGTAAGTTTAAGGGTAGGGTTAGGGACAGGTGTAGTGGTGTGGGTAAGTTTAAGGGTAGGGTTAGGGACAGGTGTGGTTGTGTGGGTAAGTTTAAGGGTAGGGTTAGGGACAGGTGTGGTGGTGTGGGTAAGTTTAAGGGTAGGGTTAGGGACAGGTGTGGTGGTGTGGGTAAGTTTAAGGGTAGGGTTAGGGACAGGTGTGGTGGTATGGGTAAGTTTAAGGGTAGGGTTAGGGACAGGTGTGGTGGTGTGGGTAAGTTTAAGGGTAGGGTTAGGGACAGGTGTGGTGGTATGGGTAAGTTTAAGGGTAGGGTTAGGGACAGGTGTGGTGGTATGGGTAAGTTTAAGGGTAGGGTTAGGGACAGGTGTGGTGGTGTGGGTAAGTTTAAGGGTAGGGTTAGGGACATGTGTGGTGGTGTGGGTAAGTTTAAGGGTAGGGTTAGGGACAGGTGTGGTGTGGGGAAGTTTAAGGGTAGGGTTAGGGACAGGTGTGGTGGTATGGGTAAGTTTAAGGGTAGGGTTAGGGACAGGTGTGGTGGTATGGGTAAGTTTAAGGGTAGGGTTAGGAACAGGTGTGGTGGTGTGGGTAAGTTTAAGGGTAGGGTTAGGGACAGGTGTGGTGGTGTGGGTAAGTTTAAGGGTAGGGTTAGGGACAGGTGTGGTGGTATGGGTAAGTTTAAGGGTAGGGTTAGGGACAGGTGTGGTGGTAGGGTTAGGGAAAGGTGTGGTGGTACGGGTAAGTTTAAGGGTAGGGTTAGGGACAGGTGTGGTGGTACGGGTAAGTTTAAGGCTAGGGTTAGGGACAGGTGTGGTGGTACGGGTAAGTTTAAGGGTAGGGTTAGGAACAGGTGTGGTGGTGTGGGTAAGTTTAAGGGTAGGGTTAGGGACAGGTGTGGTGGTATGGGTAAGTTTAAGGGTAGGGTTAGGAACAGGTGTGGTGGTGTGGGTAAGTTTAAGGGTAGGGTTAGGGACAGGTGTGGTGGTGTGGGTAAGTTTAAGGGTAGGGTTAGGGACAGGTGTGGTGGTATGGGTAAGTTTAAGGGTAGGGTTAGGGACAGGTGTGGTGGTGTGGGTAAGTTTAAGGGTAGGGTTAGGGACAGGTGTGGTGGTGTGGGTAAGTTTAAGGGTAGGGTTATGTGGTGGTATGGATAAGTTTAAGGGTAGGGTTAGGGACAGGTGTGGTGGTAAGGGTAAGTTTAAAGGTAGGATTAGGGACAGGTGTGGTGGTATGGATAAGTTTAAGGGTAGGGTTAGGGACAGGTGTGGTGGTGTGGGTCAGTTTAAGGGTAGGGTTAGGGACAGGTGTGGTGGTATGGATAAGTTTAAGGGTAGGGTTAGGGACAGGTGTGGTGGTATGGATAAATTTAAGGGTAGGGTTAGGGACAGGTGTGGTGGTGTGGGTAAGTTTAAGGGTAGGGTTAGGGACAGGTGTGGTGGTGTGGGTAAGTTTAAGGGTAGGGTTAGGGACAGGTGTGGTGGTAAGGGTAAGTTTAAGGGTAGGGTTAGGAACAGGTGTGGTGGTGTGGGTAAGTTTAAGGGTAGGGTTAGGGAAAGGTGTGGTGGTACGGGTAAGTTTAAGGCTAGGGTTAGGGACAGGTGTGGTGGTACGGGTAAGTTTAAGGCTAGGGTTAGGGACAGGTGTGGTGGTACGGGTAAGTTTAAGGGTAGGGTTAGGAACAGGTGTGGTGGTGTGGGTAAGTTTAAGGGTAGGGTTCGGGACAGGTGTGGTGGTATGGGTAAGTTTAAGGGTAGGGTTAGGAACAGGTGTGGTGGTGTGGGTAAGTTTAAGGGTAGGGTTAGGGACAGGTGTGGTGGTGTGGGTAAGTTTAAGGGTAGGGTTCGGTGTAAGGGAGGGGTCAACTGTGTGATTACAAATGTAACTAAAGAAATTAATTACAGACGTAATTACATGCAGGTATTTTTTAAAATGTAAGTACAATGTAAAAACATGTATGTACACAATAAGTGCATTGTATCAAATTATTAATTAAAATGTTAGTACATAGTAGTTAAGGCCACCTAATATAAAGTGGGTCCAATATTGCTATTGTAATATATCACTCCCTCTTTCCTTTGGCTGCCCCCGTTAGGGGTAGCAGCAGCAAAATTATCGGCACACTGTGTACTATTTCTGTCACTATCTGTGTGTTGAGTTTATACTTTTATGCTGTGTTCACACCAAATGCGAATAGAGCGTCTGGAGCGAGTGATTTCCATGTTAAGTCAATGTAAAGACGCGTTAACGCACGTCTGGAGGTCCTGCGTTAGCCTGGTCTTACCAGACTCTCGTACATTTAATTTGTTCAGAGAGTCTGGCCACTCTCCATTGACAAGCGTTTATTTCCTTGAAGGCGGGCACACTGTTGAAGTTTAAAACTATTGGATCTGCCATAGCCAATCGCTAACGTTTGTTCGTGACGTATGTCATGCGCCGCTCGCCTGTTTCTCACATGGAAATCCATAAAAAGAACTGCAGATTGTGCACCTCAGTGATAAAACCTTGGATGTGCATTCAGATTGTAATTTATTCACGGTGGAGAGTTTTGTGATCGGGAATGCACTGCTCACGTTGACCATAACATACTGTAAATAAAATTAAGAATAAATAAGATAAGAATAAATGCTGCCGTAAATAACGGCCCAATTCAAATGTTTACGTGCTTTTCTTCCTTTTATTTTTTGAGCGTGATGAAATATATTGCTCTTGAAAATACTTGCCAGCATTTAAAGAAATACAAGTCTAGAAATGCATCCAAATTACAGTGAAGCGCAACCGTACGGTGCTCTGCAGGGGTCAAAAAGGATATAAACAGTGAATTTTGAAGTGATATATTCTTGAAATGAATATATGGATTGAATGTATGTGGATTCAGACAGCAATTAAATGACCACACGATCTGGTGTTTGTCTAAAACAGTAGGTAATTCGGCTGGGAATTTTTACGCGGGTGGTGGGAGACGGACGGCAATAAAATCACTGACTAGCCCCTGTAAATGATGACCATACCTTCAGACCCCACGAGAAACAATTACCATCCGAATAGAGCTTCAGCAACTCCTTCACCACTAACGGAGCGAGCAGGAAAATCAAACTTTTCCCGGGACACAACATCATGGCCTCAAAAAAAACTCAGCAAAGATTGTTCTTGCTCCGGCTATAACTTCTGGATATTCGGCAGCGGTGCCACAACAGACTGAACGGCTTCGCTCACATCTTTTCTCCGCCGCCATTATTGAACTACAACTCAAATTAGCGCACAACATCAACATCATCGTTCTCAGACACTCCCTCTGTTCACTGATTGGACCGGTTCAAATTTGTTCAGAAAAAACCTAAGACTATACAGCAGTCCCAGACGGAGCACTGAAGGAAAATTAAAATTGAGCGGAAGTAGGCTACGTAGGAGGGCGGAGCCAGGCTAGTCCTGCGGCGCGTTAGACGCGATTTTGCCTCATTCGCTCATGGTGCTTTTTGTGCATTCACGCGTTTTAAGTGAATTCGAGTCGAATTGGCATCTATTGACAGCTCGCTGCTGTCACATGGTGAAGTGACGTCATAAACTAATGGCAAGTCAATAGCTGATGAGAAACCCAGCGTAATTGAAAAATACTACTGTTATTGTTTAACAAAATATAAAGTTTTAAGACTTTTTCAGGTGAGAATGTAGTTGTTGAAAATTCGAATCTGTGGTTTATAAAGAGAGCTCCTCTCTGAACATGTGATCTGGTGTGTGTGGAGCTGAACATGTGATCTGGTGTGTGTGGAGTTGATCATGTGATCTGGTGTGTGTGGAGTTGAACATGTGATCTGGCGTGTGTGGAGTTGATCATGTGATCTGGTGTGTGTAGTTGAACATGTGATCTGGTGTGTGTGGAGTTGAACATGTGATCTGGTGTGTGTGGAGCTGAACATGTGATCTGGTGTGTGTGGAGTTGATCATGTGATCTGGTGTGTGTGGAGCTGAACATGTGATCTGGTGTGTGTGGAGTTGAACATGTGATCTGGTGTGTGTGGAGTTGAACATGTGATCTGGTGTGTGTGGAGTTGAACATGTGATCTGGTGTGTGTGGAGTTGAACATGTGATCTGGTGTGTGTGGAGTTGAACATGTGATCTGCTGTGTGTGGAGTTGAACATGTGATCTGGTGTGTGTGGAGCTGAACATGTGATCTGGTGTGTGTGGAGTTGAACATGTGATCTGGTGTGTGGAGTTGATCATGTGATCTGGTGTGTGTGGAGTTGAACATGTGATCTGGTGTGTGTGGAGTTGATCATGTGATCTGGTGTGTGTGGAGCTGAACATGTGATCTGGTGTGTGTGTGAAGTTGAACATGTGATCTGGTGTGTGTGGAGCTGAACATGTGATCTGGTGTGTGTGGAGCTGAACATGTGATCTGGTGTGTGTGGAGTTGAACATGTGATCTGGTGTGTGTGGAGCTGAACATGTGATCTGGTGTGTGTAGGTGAACATGTGATCTGGTGTGTGTGGAGTTGAACATGTGATCTGGTGTGTGTGGAGTTGAACATGTGATCTGGTGTGTGTAGGTGAACATGTGATCTGGTGTGTGTGGAGCTGAACATGTGATCTGGTGTGTGTGGAGCTGAACATGTGATCTGGTGTGTGTAGGTGAACATGTGATCTGGTGTGTGTGGAGCTGAACATGTGATCTGGTGTGTGTGGAGTTGAACATGTGATCTGGTGTGTGTGAAATTGAACATGTGATCAGGTGTGTGTGTGGAGGTGAACATGTGATCTGGTGTGTGTGGAGGTGAACATGTGATCTGGTGTGTGTGGAGTTGAACATGTGATCTGGTGTGTGTGGAGCTGAACATGTGATCTGGTGTGTGTGGAGTTGAACATGTGATCTGGTGTGTGTGGAGTTGAACATGTGATCTGGTGTGTGTGGAGTTGAACATGTGATCTGATGTGTTGAACATGTGATCTGGTGTGTGTGGAGTTGAACATGTGATCTGGTGTGTGTGGAGCTGAACGTGATCTGGTGTGTGTGGAGTTGAACATGTGATCTGGTGTGTGTGAAGTTGAACATGTGATCTGGTGTGTGTGGAGTTGAACATGTGATCTGGTGTGTGTGGAGTTGAACATGTGATCTGGTGTGTGTGGAGTTGAACATGTGATCTGGTGTGTGTGGAGGTGAACATGTGATCTGGTGTGTGTGGAGTTGAACATGTGATGTGGTGTGTGTGGAGTTGAACATGTGATCTGGTGTGTGTGGAGTTGAACATGTGATCTGGTGTGTGTGGAGTTGAACATGTGATCTGGTGTGTGTGGAGTTGAACATGTGATCTGGTGTGTGTGGAGGTGAACATGTGATCTGGTGTGTGTGGAGCTGAACATGTGATCTGGTGTGTGTGGAGTTGAACATGTGATCTGCTGTGTGTGGAGTTGAACATGTGATCTGGTGTGTGTGGAGTTGAACATGTGATCTGGTGTGTGTGAAGTTGAACATGTGATCTGGTGTGTGTGGAGTTGAACATGTGATCTGGTGTGTGTGGAGTTGAACATGTGATCTGGTGTGTGTGGAGTTGAACATGTGATGTGGTGTGTGTGGAGTTGAACATGTGATCTGGTGTGTGTGGAGTTGAACATGTGATGTGGTGTGTGTGGAGTTGAACATGTGACCTGGTGTGTGTGTGTGAGCTCCAGTGGATCAGCGGTGCTCAGCGCTCATTAACCCCGGCGAGAGCAGCCTTTCCTCTGACAGTCCTTCTGCCGTTTGCCGCAGCTCCTGGAGCACCTTGAACGCGCGTATATTAGCTTCAAATGCTCGATTTATACGCACGTCCAATACGCAGCAAATGGATTCATAATGTTCAAGCGTCCAACTAGACGTGATAGACCTAAATTTGATGCTCTATTCGCGTTTGGTGTGAACGCAGCCAGTGGCGCAAAAAGTGGGTATGCGCTATATGCGGCTCATAGGGGCGCAGCACCTTGGGGGCGCCAAAGCGATGGTATAAAAAAATATATATTTTGGTATTTTCTATATGTAGCTGCTGTTGTGCGTTTCTAAATCATTTATGTATTTCCTCAATATTATATAACATGTTAGAGGACTAACATGCTAGAGTAGGTGCCCTCATAAGATTCCATAATAGAATTTTGGATAATAATGGAATATCGCGAGTGGGCGCGCCTGGCGGGGGGGCCAGCGATTTGACAGCAAAATGCGTGGTTTACCACAAAAACGCGCTTTCTTAACTGGCGCTTTGGGGTCAAGGAAAACGCGCGATTCCGACTTTAAGAACGGGCTTATATGGTAAATCACGCGTAGAGGACGCGCGCTATGAGTGGGACAAAACGCATGTTATTAACGTGTAGGCTAAACAGGTAAACCAAACAGGCAATGCAAACTTGTGTTTGAAGTATCCAAACAGACGAAAAGAACGTGTCCTTTCCTTGGTGTTCTCAAAATTGCTTGCTCACTTTTTAGGGCACACCTCTTATAAAGTAAAGTTACATTGTTCACCATCTTTTTAAGTAATTACACTATTTACCATAATACATGGCTGTTATAAGAATTAAATTAAATCAATATCAACAAAATCCATCTTACCATTTATCAAAATCCACTTACAGTGTAATTACAATTGCCTCAATAATGTCATGAGATTTTTAGATTTATGTTCTAAATATAATATTTTAATTATAGAAATATTAAATGTTGGGAAAATTTTTATTATTCCAGGCCTATGAAACTAAAGCTGCCGGTATAGTTGGCGGCGTAATGGATTCTAGAATCATTCAACTAATTCGTTCTAACCGATTGTTCAAAAACGGTGAATTATTCGAGAACAAAACCTATACTTTGTTTGAATCTATTTTTGTTGGGAAAATAGAGCAAAACTGTAAGAAATGACCACTTGTTGTTTATTGAACTGTTGTATAAAATTAATATTGCATTTTGCAATCGTGCTGATATAGGCTTTGGAAAATAGCACTCTTGCTCGTATGATATTGCTTAACTTATAATTTCCTCTTTAATTACTTTCAAACTAATGTTTATTTTTTTGTTCGTTATTAGCCTATTTTTTATGAAAATACAACAACAATAAAATAGTACAATAAAAAAACTTGCGTATATTAAACTTTTGTTAAAAAAACTAAATGCCCTGTTGGGGGGCGCCAAAATTGTTTCTGCATACCCCTCTGGCACTGGGTAGTTGCGCCCCTGAACGCAGCATTAGGCCACATCCACACGAAGCCAGAACTTTCCCTATCCGATCTTTTATTTCCCTCGTCGCAAGAAATATCTGCGTACACACGAGAGCACTGAAACCGACTCAAAACGATGTAGTATACGTGCCAGACCAGTGTGTGTTGCTGTAATTCTGCCACAGAGATACACTAAAAACAGAGAAGAAGAGTTATGGCTAGAATGGGCATAGATATCCATAATAAAGGCTAGATGTCTCGTCCGCGCTGCTGGCCAATGGAGGTCGACGTCCGCACCTGGCGGCCATCTTGTCACAGTCAGCTCACTCACTCATTGTGTTTTAAGGGTGCATGTACTTTTTAAATAACCATAACTTGCTCAATTTTCTGCCGATTTTCAAACTGTTTGGTTTGTTATAAACGTCAGAGATGTAGTTATGACACTGCATACTTCAGAATAATTATTCATAATTTGTTCAAGCATCCAGAATTATAGCCACTTTAATAACGTTTGTAAGAAACCAAACCATTTGTAA
Source organism: Gobio gobio (assembly GCF_949357685.1). Classification (NCBI taxonomy): domain Eukaryota; kingdom Metazoa; phylum Chordata; class Actinopteri; order Cypriniformes; family Gobionidae; genus Gobio; species Gobio gobio. Next base: position 52,229,442 of record NC_137106.1, read on the forward strand.
ATCCGTCCAGGTTTCAGCGAGATAAGAGTATTTGTGTTCAGATCACTCGCCTTACATCACTCGCTTGCCTGTGACAAGATGGCCGCCGGTGATGACGTTAGAGACATCTAGCCTTTATTATGTATATTTATGAGAAGGGGTACAGCAACGGTAGGAAGTGAGTCAAAATTTCACCATAAAATAACAATAAATACATTTGCTACTTATCAGATTGTGTTTAATTAAGTTGTATCCCTTCTAGTCTTTATCGTGCGGGACGTGGTGTGATGACATTGCTGTTTCGCCAAAATATGCGGATTGGCTGTACACACAAAAACGCAAGGGTGTCGATTTCAGATTTATCCACATTTCATCTTAATTTCAATGAATGAAAGGTTTTAGTTGACAGTAACAGCACTGGTAATGTTCTGGTCATCCTGTCCAGCTCTAGGGGTCAGTTGTTGTCTGGACCGGCTTCCCCTCACGTGTTCATAATCTCAATAGTGTCGTATTTTCAGGCCTTTGATTCCGTCGGCACGTCTTGTACATGACATTTGTTTGATTGCTAATGTGTGGGATTTATAGTTAATGATGAACATGTGATATGCCCATAAACTCAGCACACTTAAAATCCTGCATTTCACCCAATTTTTACCTTTCATTGTACTATGGACTCCTCTAGACCCCTGAAGGTGTGCTGTGGTATCTGGCACCAAGATGTTAGCAGCAGATCCTTTAAGTCCTGTAAGTTGCGAGGCGGAGCCTCCATGGATCGGACTTGTTTGTTCAGCTCATCCCACACATGCTCGATTGGATTGAGATCTGGGGAATTTGGACTCAAACTCGTTGTTGTGCTCCTCAAACCATTCCTGAAGCATTTGCGCTTTGTGGCGGCGCATTATCTGCTGAAAGAGCCACAGCCACAGGGAAAACCGTTTCCATGAAAGGCTGGACATGGTCTCAACAGTTGCAGTTTTGGAGATGCTCTAGTCATCTAGCCATCACAATTTGGCCCTTGTCAAACTCGCTCAATGTTCACTTGCTGCCTAATATATCCAGTGATGAAGAGATCATCAGTGGTCCTCACATATGGTCATAATGTTATGCCTGATCAGTGTACATATATTTATAATAGGGCTGTCAAAAGATTAATCGCGATTAATCGCATCCAAAATAAAAGTTTGTGTTTACATAATATATGTGTGTGTACTCTGTTAATCATTATGTATATATAAATACACACACATTCATGTATATATTTAAGAAATATTTGCATGTATATACATTTATATAATCTATAATATATATAAATATAAATGTTTTATATATAAAAATAATGTTTTTCTTAAATATATACATGCTTGTGTGTGTATTTATATATAAATAATAATTAACAGAGTACACACACATATATTATGTAAACACAAACTTTTATTTTGGATGCGATTAATCTTTTGACAGCCCTAGATTATAATTAAAATAATATATAAAATAAATTGTGAAATAATGAATATATTAATTTAATTTGTTCCAAGTATGCTTCAAATATTTATCAAAGATCTGTTAAAGCAACGAGTACAATATTCCACACACTCACAACATCACAAACGACATGTTTGTTTGATTTTCTCTGTTTAATAGTGCATATTTACTCAGTTTAGGGATGTGGTTGAAACACGTCTTGGTCTTGGGATGGCGATGTTGGTGATGTCACGGTGTCATGTGGTTGCTGAGGGCCCACACGCCGCTAATGAGAGGTTGTTACCAAGTGCTAATTAGCTCTGAAGGCTCTGCTAATCTCATTAACCGCAGTAGTGCTAGTCCGCGTCTGATTTAACAGTTGTCACTATACCTTGACTGTGAGCCGCATGGCCTTCTGGGTGGGAGACTGACAGGTCCGTGGAGAACACGCCGTCTGGGAACCGGGGCCGCGTTTGACTCCAGAACCTGGGAAATTACACCTCACTTAACACCGCTTGACACGCGGCCCACACGAGCGGCTAATTGAAATATTTCTTGATATGAGTCCTGATGTTATGGTGGCGACCGGATTATACCAGAACATCCAGACCTTTGCTGTACGAGTCAGGAATGTTTAAACATGAAGCTCGACGTTAATTGGGAGTTAATTTGTTAATATGTGTGTCAATCTAAAGGCTCGTCATTAAATCTGATGTGATTCACACAGATCACAGAGTCATAAACCAGGGTTATTACAGTTCACTTTAACTGAAATCAAATATTTCATCATTACAACATTTCTATTTTTAATTTGGCTTGTACTAAAATAACTCAAACATGTAATGAATAATGAATAAATACATCTAAAAAATGAGGAAAACATGACTAATGAACAAACCTTTAGCTAAAATTAAAATTAAAACAACCCAAAATATGAATACAACTATAACTGTGATCTCAATGATGCTAAAATAACAGTAATCCAGGAAGAAAAAGCAGAAAAAATCTTAAAATCTTAATTTATATCTCAATTTATTGAACAATCGAGACATTTTAGAGCAAAAATATTTTATGGCTCATGAGTCTGATAAAATTATTTTAAATGTATAATATTATTTTATTCTAAGACACTCTGAGCAAAAATATGCTGCAAATGCTGATATAAATATGGACAAAAAGTAAGAAATTCTGATGCTTGTGATGTAAATCAATGAGATCTTTATAACATTATAGCGGATATTACATCAAATGCATAAAAATATCAATATCTGCCAATAATATGTCTTAGTAAGAGGAGATTTAATGCTTAGTTTTATGATCAAAGCTCTGTAATTTTCAAACATATAATGCAATACAATAATGATTGACAGAACCAGTCATTAGGGTCAATTTTATACATACATTTTCATCATCTGAATAAATAAGCATTCCATTGATGTTTGGTTTATTAGGACAGGGCAATATTTGAAAATCTGAGGGTACAAAAAAGTCTAAATATTGAGAAAATCTCCTTTAAATTTGTCTAAATGAAGTCCTTAGCAATGCATATTACTACTAATAATACATTTATGATATATTTACAGTAGGACATTCACAAAAGATCTTCATGGAACATGATCTTAATATCCTAATGATTTTTGGCATAAAAGAAAAAGTGATAATTTTGACCCGTCCAATGTATTGTTGGCTATCGCCACAGATACACCCGTATGACTGGTGTTGAGCTCCAGGGTCACATCTGATACTCATGATTTTTATAATAAATGATGATGGATAATCAAAATAAAGTTGAAATATTACTAACAATATCAAAGTTATTCTTGCGTTTGCTTATACTATCAATCAGAGACAGACGGACTGCAGGAGATTTCATCATTTAGAGGCTTTAGAAATGTGTTTATCAAATATGATACAGTAGCTTTATAAGGTTAAAACGATGCTTTTTGTGTTTCCTGAAAGCATCATTAGCCAACAAGATCCGTCAATATCAGCTTTGTCAGTGTTTCCTGAAAGCATCGTTCCAGCATTCATTCGCAAACAGCATCGAAGCGCTCAAGACTTACATAAATCATTATCTGGAGCAAAATAAGCAAGCGGACATTCACCACAATCTGCAGTCTTGCTCAAAAGTTTACACACCGCTTGCAGAATCTGCAAAAATGCACAAAAAAAAAGTAACAAAATTTTAGAGATCATACAAAATGCACGTTATCTTTTATTAAGTGCTGCCCTGAACAACATATTTTACATAAGATGTTTACATACATTCCACAAGACAAAAATGTTCCACGGCTGTGTGTGTGTGTGTGTGTGTGTGTGTGTGTGTCGTTCCCTGATGATCCACGGCTCTGTGTGTGTGTGTGTGTGTGTGTGTGTGTGTGTGTGTGTGTGTGTGTGTGTGTGTGTGTGTCGTTCCCTGATGATCCACGGCTGTGTGTGTGTTGTGTGATGGTTGTTTTCGAGTCTCTTGTTTGTCCTGAGCAGTTAAACTGCCCAACGTTCTTCAGATTTCCAGCATCTTCTGCACATTTGATCCCTCTCCAGCAGTGACTGTGTGATTCTGTGTGTGTGTGTGTGTGTGTGTGCAATGACTGTGTGATTCTGAGATTTGAGGACGATTGAGGGACTCAAACACAACTATTAAAAAGGTTCAGACATTCACTGACGCTCCAGAAGGAAATGCGACGCTTTAAGAGCCGGGGGTGAAAACTTTTGGAAGATCAAATCAATTGAACTTCATTTGTCTTCCAGGAAACATGTAAGTGTCTTCTGTTGCTACTGAAGGACAGTAATAAATAAAAAAAAACATATATTTAAAGTAAATAAGAAAAATGTGGACGTCTTAATCCTGTGCAAAAGTTTTCACCCCCGGCTCTTAAAGCGTCGCATTTCCTTCTGGAGCGTCAGTGAATGTCTGAACCTTTTTTAATAGTTGTGTTTGAGTCCCTCAATCATCCTCAGATCTCAGAATCACACACTCACACACACACACACACACACACACACACACACACACACACACACACACACACACACACACACACACACACACACACACACACACACACACACACACACACACACACACACACACACACACACACACACACACACACGTTTGTTTTTGTGAAATGTGAGGACATTCCATAGGCGTAATGGTTTTTATACCGTACAAACCGTATTTTCTATCCCCTTACACTGCCCCTAAACCTACCCAACACACACACACACACACACACACACACACACACACACACACACACACACACACACACACACACACACACACACACACACACACACACACACACACACACACACACACACACACACACACACACACACACACACACACACACACACACACACACACACACACACACACACACACACACACACACACTGCCCCTGTCCCTAAACCTAACCCTCACAGGAGACTGTGCAGTTCACTTTCTGTGAAAAAAAACTCATTCTGTGTGATTTATAAGCATTTTGAAAAGTGAGGACATGGGGAACGTCCTCATATTTCACCCTCTTTTTGTAATACCCATGTCATTATACACATTTGTGTCCTGATATTTCACGAAAACATGCCCACACACACACACACACACACACACACACACACACACACACACACACACACACACACACACACACACACACACACACACACACACACACACACACACACACACACACACACACACACACACACACACACACACACACACACACACACACACACACACACACACACACACACACACACACACAGACACACACACACACACACACAGCTGTGGATCATCATGGAACGACAGAATCAAGGGTTCATATATTTCTGAACGTGGTCATTTTTATAAATCCAGCTGTTTTTTTTTGTCTTGTGGACTAAATGTAAACATATTTTATCTAAAATATCTAAATCAGGACAGCACTTAATAAAAAAATAACATGCATTTTGTATGATCCCTCTTATTTTGTTCAAATTATTCACATTTTTGCAGATTCTGCAAGGGGTGTGTAAACTTTTGAGCAAGACTGTATATCTTTTATTTCGAATACAAACTGAATTTACGTCTTTTAGTTTGTCAAGAGATTTAAAGCGCTGTTTTTGTGCATATGAGCTCTAGAACAAGCCTAGATTGAATCTGGAAATAAAACAAAATAACTGAGAAAAAGGAGAACTAGTCCTCAGATGCCATGTCCGTCATTTATAGCCAAAAATCTGCCATTAGATCTCAAAAGGATTCATTAAAAGACGTTATTACTCCACCACCCGTGTGACGTCATATATCAGCGCGGTCGAACGACAAATTTGCGACAATACGGTTTCGGGAAACATAGATCCGGCCCACATCTGGAACATGTGGATTTAGGAACAGATCACCTGACCGTTTGTTGCTTTTCTCTGAAACAGCCGATACCACATTATCAGATGAATCCACACTATTTTTACTCAAATGACTAATAAAACAGGTTATAGTGGCACATTCAGAGACAGAGACATTCAACCTTGCCAAAACGGTGTTATTTCAAGGACTTTTGTGTAAATATTGAAACATGAAGTGTCAGTTACGGCGAGGTTTGTTTCATATTGATTGGAGTCCGTCGCACTAAAGAGTCGCAGCGCTTTTATGTATTCAGACGGTTCAGTCTCGTAAATTATCATTGAGGTAAGTGGCAAGGTGAACGCCTATCGCATTTATGCCTCTCATATCACAAAACCCTTATTGAAGGGTTTCGTGTCCCCTTGGTGTGGTGTGGAAACGTCCATTGAACAGATTTGCTGTCAAAGATCAATATATGGACCGTCTAGCGTTTAGTTAACTCTTCAGATGAAGTGTGTCCTGAGAGGTTAACCGATTTGACCCGCTTATAAGTTTCCACGTGTTTTTGACATGCGTAGGATGGCGATGTCCAACGGCTCCTTTGGGAAACTGTGACCTCTTGGACAACAGGGTTTGATCTGTCATGAAACAAAGCACTAGCACATGCTTTAACTGGGCCAAGAGGATATCTACATCTATTATTATTATTATCTAATATTTGACTTTTTGAGTTGGATTACACTTTGTGTACGCTCTTTATTGGCATCGATGGTTCCTTTTAAAACCTTTAACATCCATGGAATCTTTTCAAGAGTCTTTATGGTTGGGAAATAAGGTTCTTTAGATTATTCAAATGTTCTTCACAGTAAGAAAAAAAGAGGTTCTGGTTTAAGAACTGATCATTGAAAGAAAAAATGGTTCCTTTATGGCAAAACCTGATGATTTGAAATGATCCAAAGAGCATCTTGAGCTCAAAAAAGGATGTTCCTCCTCAGTGTTTCTGTCTTGTTTTCCAGTAAAAATATATAAATATTCTTAAATCAAGATGCATTTACTGGAGAATCAAAATGTCTTCACATATTAAGTCCTGCTTTCTGAAAAAGGCCTCAGAATTAAGAGAGTTTATGCTTAAAACAAGAACAAAAATCTGTCAATGACACTTTACTTAAAGCCTTTATGTATAATGCATTATAAAAGTATCCATATTGTATGGTATAATGCATTATAAGTCATTATAAACAAAGTTAAAATGCATCATAATATTCACAGATTCCTTGTTACATCTAGAATTGTTGTGTTTTAATGCATTATAACTTATTAATGAGATCATACAATGCATTATAAGGTGCATATAATTTATGCATCAAAAATATTTTATAATGCATTATACATAAAGGCTTTAAGTAAATATCTAATACCCAAATATCTAAACTTTCTTAAAGGTACACTATGTAACATTTTTTTCAGTAAAATATCCAAAAACTCAAAATGCTCCTCCTCTGTGTTTCTGTCTTGTGTTCCATTAGAAATATCTAAATATTCTTAAATCAATTTACTGGATTTTAAATCAAGATCCATTTACATTTATCAAAATGTCTTCATATATTAAGTCCTGTTTTCTGAAAAATTAAGTGAGTTTATGCTTCAAACAAGAACAAAAATCTGTCAATGGGGTCAGAAAAATAATCTTAATTCAAAGGGAAACAAGTTCATTTTTGACCCCATTGACAGAAATTTGTTCTTGTTTTAAGCATAAATTCAATTATTTATTTTTGTTTTAAATTGCATTAACTAAATAGTTTATGTCGTTTTGCTTCTCCACAAAATGTTTCTAGATTTAGGAAAGTTTAAAGTGGGTAACACTTTACTTAAAGCCTTTATGAATAATGCATTATAAAAGTATTCATATTGTATGGTATAATGCATTATAAGTAATTATAACCAAAGTTAAAATGCATCATAATATTCACAGATTCCTTGTGTTTTAATGCATTATACTTTCTAAAAGTGCATTTTAATGTACTTTAACTATAAATTAGATCATACAATGCATTATAATGTGCATTACAAGACATAATCAATGCATTACAAATAATTTTAAAGGCCTTAGGTAAATATCTAATACCCAAATATCTAAACTTTCTTAAAGGTGCACTATGTAACATTTTTTCAGTAAAATATCCAAAAACTAGGCCAGTGTTATATATTTTGTTCAGAGTACTTACAATATCCCAAATGTTCCCAAGTATTTGTAAATCGTGAAAATTGCTTTTTTAACCAATGACATGTGAGGGCGTGGCCTGTTGATGACATCATATCCGCGTTCCCCTCGGTTTCCGAATCTGAATCGGAAGTGGCGCCGGCGACCAAACTACGCCTTTGTTTTGAACAGGTGTGCCGCGTTTGCGGGAAAGTTATGAAATTTAGCACACTGATAGAGGACTGGTCCAACATTAACCACACCAATTTTGGAGTCTCTAACTCAATCCCTCTAGCGCCACCACCTGTAAAAAGTTTCGCTCATGTTTATGTTAATAACTTTTGAACCACAAGGGCTAGAAACACAATTCTTTTTTCATTTGATTCCTTGACTCAAGCCGATTTGACCATTTTCCGCCATTTTGAATGATGTGCTAAAATGCTGTATTTTATGAACACATGAACGGATTGTTATGAAACTCGGTATGGGTCATCAGCTCGATGCCCTGAAGGAGCCTGAGAAATTTTGAAACAGCGCCACCTAGTAGATAATTTTTTTCAAACGCTTATAACTTTGGGTGTGGTTGACTTATTTTCATGGGAGTAACTTTTTTTGTCTCCTGAATCCTTGCCGAGTCCAACGATACCAGACTTGCCAGGTTTCAGCATATGGTTTATGCAGCGTTATAATTTAGCGCTTATTAAACATTAGTGGATATCTTCGAAACCGCTAGTCCGATCGAGACGAAACCAGCGTCATAAGTTTGGAAACATAGGTCTGTGCCCAAATGTCAAAATATGGATAGTAAGGGGGAGTAAAATCCAATCAAAGTCAGGTGTCAGTCATTTTTTACATGTTTTTTTCATATAAATGTCTATAACTCCAAAACAAAATGAGAAATTTTCACCAAAATTAGACACACACATGGGCTCACTCCGAGGACACACAAAAAATGGTGGGATTGTGCCTCTTTGTGGCGCTATAATTAAACAAAATATGACATTGGCTCTATACAACTCAATGTTTTAATGTGGTGTTTTAACGTTTTTGCTTAAAATTGTCTTCAAATGTCTTCACTCATTTTTTTTGTTGGTCTGCTGCTAGCTTCCTTGTTTGCTTCTGTTGCTGCTTGCAGCTATATTTTTTAAGTATAAACTCACTTAGTTTTGATAATTTTTTCAGAAAACAAGACTTAATATCTGAAGACATTTTGCTTCTCTGCAAAGGAAGAACGTAAAGTTTGTTCAATGAGTTGTACTTGCATTAAATGAATCGCCTATAAATGCAATCTGAAATATGTCTTATTCATTTCAAAGTATGTTTCTGTTCAAAAATACTCAATCTAAAAAATAGTCTATTTCAGACGTTTGAGAGCATGTCGGTGTCTCTGAATCTCCATTGTCATGGAGAGTCTAATTGCCTCAAGACTATAAACCGTCACCGTGTTTTGCCTTTGGTGAGTATTTACCGTGCATCATTAATTCTCTCTCTCTCTCTCGGGCCGCTCTAGAAAGCGTTCCCTTTCCTTGATAAGTGGGCAGAAACACAACACCAGTGAGGTTGGCTGCACTCTTTAACGCTGGCTTTCATCCCGTCCTCTTTCTTCTGCACCTGAAAGCTTTCTTCACATTGGAGTTTGAAGCACGCTGAATACTAATTTCTGTCTATTAAAAGTGGCCGCTATCATCGGCGTGCTCTCATTAGAATGCCGGGCTCATGGGACGCCTCTTAATTCCTTTATAGAGGAATTCAAGACCCTTTCACTTCAAAAAGTATAAATCATACTCCCAAATGATCGTGGAAGAGAGGGGATTCGTACTAGGAGTCTCTGATGTGTCCCACCGGTTCGTGGCAGGCGGGTTGAGTTCCCAAAGCCGCTGAAATCCAGCCTCCGGAGAGAAGAGGAGACTGTTCCTGTGACCCGCGCCTCTCCAGACACACAATACAACACTCGCGCATGTGAAAATATGTGTACACGGAAGAAAGAATTATTGCTCTGGTATGGGTCTCTCTTTTTGTGTGATTACATTGGGTTTTTTACATTTTAATGGACGGGACAGTAGGCAGGAAACAATGGGAAAGGCGAGAAGGGCTAGTAAGGTGCGACTTTAGGCGCGAAGGGAACAGGAAAGTACCTTCTTTCATTATGCCAAGTGTAAAGTTTGGTGGAGGGGGGATTATGGGGTGGGGTTGTTTTTCAGGGGTTGGCCTCTTAGTTCCAGTGAAAGAAACTCTTAATGCTTCACCAAGACATTTTCACTGTGAGATGATTATGCTAAACTTATGACACTTTCAGAAAAGGATCGCAGGCTATCTTTGGTCTCAAGACCGTGACAACGGCCATCTTTGAACCTCTCTCACCGTTTAGGAGCCACAACCACAGAAATCGGCACCATTGGTCATCTTTCGTCTGGGACAGCCCAACATCATCCAGGCATTAGAAGAAACATGTTTAAAAAAAAAATCTGTATTGTAAATACTGAAGCTATCATTTAAATAGCATTATGTATTTCAGAATATCAAGGGTTACTAGTTTAAATGTGTCTTTAATGACAATGCATGTACAGTTGTGCTGGAAAGTTTGTGAACCGCAGTGAAAATTTGAATCATTTGAACAAAATAAGAGGGATCATACTACATGCATGATGTTGTTTTTTAATTTAACTCTGTCACGAATAAGATATTTTACATAAAAGATGCTGACATAGTCCACAAGACCAAGAAAAATTGCTGAATTTATAAAAAATGATTTTGAGGATGATTGAGGGACTCAAACACAACTATTAAAAAAGTTTGAAACCTTCACTGACACTCCAGAAGGAAACACGACGCTTTAAGAGCCGGGGGTGAAAACTTTTGAACAGGATGAAGATGTCCATATTTTTCTTATTTTGTTTAAAAAAAAAAAAAAGTTTTTCATTTAATACTGTCCTTTGGAAGATACTTACATGTTTGACAAATTAAGTTCAATTGATTTGATCTTCCAAAAGTTTTCACCCCCGGCTCTTAAAGCGTCGCATTTCCTTCTGGAGCGTCAGTGAATGTTTCAACCTTTTTTAATAGTTGTGTTTGAGTCCCTCAATCGTCCTCAGATCTCAGAATCACACAGTCACTGCACACACACACACACACACACACACACACAGAATCACACAGTCACTGCTGGAGAGGGTTCAAATATGCAGAAGATGCTGGAAAACTGAAGAGTTTGAGGAATTTTCTGAAGAACGTTAGTCAGTTTAACTGATCAGGACAAACAAGAGACTCAAGAACAACCATCACACAACACACACAGCCGTTGATCATCAGGGAACGACACACACACGCACGCACGCACACACGCACGCACACATACACACACGCAGAGCCGTGGATCATCAGGGAACGACACACACACTGTAACACATTTCTGTAGTTTTCACAGCATTATTACTGTAAAATGAGCAAATACTTACTGTAGAACCTGTATACAGCATGTTGCTGTAGATCTGCAAAGCATTATGGTCTTTTTTCAACGGTGGGTAAATTCTACAGTAATTTTTTTTTCCTGTGAATCACAATACAGCAATTTCTAGAAGATTTTTTTTCAGCCAAGGAAAGCTACGAGATTTCCCACTTTCATCTGCATTTTTTACTTCAGAAAGGTAACATAATTTATTTCCAAAGTTTACTCTTGTAAAGTCACCTGTTTGTTCAACTTTAAGAGTGCACTGAGAGAGAAAAGAGTAATGAGCAGCACACTTCGTAGTAAACGTCTCATGTTGTGTGTGCATTTTATAATTTTATTACCACAAATATATATTTCTGCATGATTTCGATATATTTTCTAGTCTGGCAACATTTGATAACGTCATTAGTTTATAGCATTGTTAAATAAAAATTAAATTGGAATTGTGTATGTGATCTCTTTTGGTGCAGATACGTCACATAATATGATCACTTTTTTTTCTGTCACCACTTGCGCGTGAGGCTGCGGCAGTGAGCCTAGCCTGCCGCCTCTCGACGGTCTCGAGCTGAAAGAAAACGCAGCTGAGGTACGTTAGGCCTAATACTTAACCTATTTTTCATAGTGATTCATCATGATTTTTCTGAACGTAAACCAACGAGATTGGTGAAATGCTTTTCAAACTTGTGGGAGCATGACATGGGCTGTACTGTATTAAGATTTGTCTTATCCGGCAACATTACATTTTTAACGTCTTTAATTTGATTAAAGTCTAACGTTAGCATTGTGAAATGACATTAATTTAAAATGGTGTAATTTTTTGTATTTATTGGCGCGGTAGCCGTTTAATAATCTCTCGTTTTTTACTCTTGCTTGCTGTTGCCGACTGAGGAATCAGACATTGAAGTTAAGCGGGCCGAGAAAACGCAGCTAGAGGTAACGTAGCAGCTAAGTTACGTTACTTAACATATTTTTAATAATTTCATGATTTTTCTGAACTTCATTGCCTTCAAGCTGCAGAAACTAACGTTAGAATGTTAATAGCCTAATTAGAAGTGCCATTCCTGACTTTTGGGAGCATATATTGTATTAATATTTGTCTTATCTGGCGAAATTACATTTATAACGTCATTTTTTTTTTTTTAATTCAAAGGTCCAGATTAGCAGACGAACTGGGAAGGTGGTCCAAAAAAAAAAACCGATTGCCTCAATCCACACGTGACATCATTCATCAGGGACTTCATTGAGTATGACTGGCAGAACTAATACCAGGTGAGACTTTTAATTGTTACCTTGGAATAACTGGAAGCCAGTTTGGGTGGGTAGTTGGTGGTTGAAAGTCAGAGGTGGCCCGCAACTTGTCTATTAAAGGGATAGTTCACTTTAAAATTTACTCTCAAGTTGTTTCAAACCTGTATGAATTTCTTTCTTCTGCTGACCACAAAAGAGGATATTTTGAAGAATGTCGGTAACCAAACAGTTAACTGGAGCCAGTGACTTCCATAGTAGGAAAAAAAATACTATGGAAGTCACTGGCTCCAGTTAACTGTTTGGTTACCGACATTCTTCAAAATATCCTCTTTTGTGCTCAGCAGAAGAAAAAAATTCATACAGGTTCGAAACAACTTGAGGTTGAGTTGAGTAGGCTATATGATAATAGCATTTTCCTTTTAAAGTGAACTATCCCTTTAGGCCTGCCAAGCATCATTTTCAAATCATGCAGTTTTACAGCGTCAACACAAGGTGATTCAACAACACTGACATGAAAAACAGGTGGAACATTGTGTGACAACACCAGCCAGTTAGAATATTTTTCCATTCACAACTCACAAACATTTACCATAAATTTCACAGTTTTATCTCTAACTGTAAAAATGGTATTGTGGCAGAAATGTGGGATATTCATGTACAATTTTATACTATTAAGACAGTTATTAAATATTAAAGTAATGGCAAATGACAGAAACCAATACTGTCTAATAAGAGTCGAATATAAGAATATTTACATTTTATCTTTTAAAAATAGGTTGTTATTTTTACAGATGTTACAGTTTGTGTTAACGAAAATAAATTTACATTTTACATCTTTATTCAAGCTATAAAATAAAGATGTGGGGGATGCTACTCCACAAACCACCAACAAAGCATATAAAAAAACTAATATTTATTTAAAACTTCTATGTATATGTCATCAACCCATCTGTCTTGCTTTTAAACTTTTATATTAATAATGAATTTCTTCCTCTACAGGGTAGAAGACTCCAGCCCAGGAAGTCCAGGTCAAGTTTTAAAAGAATAATAGTTATGAAGAAAAAAAAACTTCTTGGAGAGAAACAATATTCAGGTTTGAAATCCTGCTGTTTTTAAAGGGATAGTTCACCCAAAAACGAAAATTGTGTCATCATTTACTCACCCTCAACCTGTATGAATTTCTTTCTTCTGCTGAACACAAAGAAAGATATTTTGAAGAATGTCGGTAACCAGACAGTTGATGGGTCCCATTGACTTCCATAGTAGGAAAAAAAATACTATGGAAGTCAATGGGACCCATCAACTGTCTGGTTACCGACATTCTTCAAAATATCTTTCTTTGTGTTCAGCAGAAGAAAGAAATCCATACAGGTTGAGGGTGAGGAAATGATGACACCATACAAATTTTTGGGTGAACTATCCCTTTAAATCATTAAATTTTTATAGATTTGTAATTTTACCCAAACATTTGAATACATATTGATTGTTTTGTTTGCTCAGAAAAGTGTTGAAATGAAATGAATTGTTCACAGAGAAATGTTAACTTATTGAAAAAAAATGATATGTTCAGAAAATATACAGGTTTGAAATCCTGCTGTTTTTAAATCATTACATTTTTATACATTTGTAATTTTATCCAAACATTTTAATAAATATTGATTGTTTTGTTTGTTCAGAAAAGTGTTTTTTGTATGTTCAGAAAAGTGATGAAATTAAATGTTCACAGAAAAATTGTAACATTGAAAAAAATGATGCTATACTATTTTTATTTTATGAATTTTTGAAATTAAAAGTGAGAAAATAAATGGCATTTGTGACAGTGTCTTTATTTTACAGTACACAAAATTAATGCAGTAATCCCCATTACAGTAGTAGTTATGAAATACAGTACTGTGATTATTACTGTAAAAAAATTTACAGTAATTTTAAAGTTACTGCGATTACATTTACAGTAAGAATACTGTGAAATGAAATACAGCAACTTACTAGCTAATTGCTGCCAGCAAGTTACTGTATTTTTCACAGTAATCTTTTTACAGTGCAGGATTAAGAATCAAGGGTGTGTAAACTTTTGAACGAGGTCATTTTTATAAATTAAGCTTTTTTTTGTCTTGTGGACTATATGCAAACATCTTATTCAGGACAGCACTTAATAAAAAATAACATGCATTTTGTATGATCCCTCTTATTTTGTCATAATTATTCACATTTTCACAGATTCTGCATGGGCTTCACAAACTTTCAAGCAGCACTGTATATTGTGTTTGATGTGGAATGAGATTGAGACTGTCCATAAGAAAGAAAAATCCAAAATGAGATCTCTAACATATCATTAACATAAAATGGAGACTTTTGCTTGAGTCTCCTGCTCCTCACACTCGTCTCCTGAGAGAAAAACCCTCTAAAACGGTCTCCTCTAAAGTTTCAGAAGAGATCTCGTCATCAGCTCCTTAGCGACTCTCACACTCGACTCCTTTAACGTTTCAGAAGAGACCTCAATATCTCACGCATTTCTACCATTTACCACTAGCATACATTTTTTTCAAGTTTGGATTTTTTTCTTTAGAAAATTACACAATCTAAAAACAAATGGTGCTATATGGCACTAAAAGTGGTTCTTGGCTCGTAATCATAAGGGAACCACTTTTGCTGCTATATAGCACCATCTCTTTACAGGTTCTGTATAATGTAGCGGTGCTATACACTCTAAAAAAAGGCTCGTAATCATAGGGGAACCTTTTTTAGTGCTATATAGCACCAATTTTGGTGCTTCAGTGGTTCTTCAGCGGTTCTTCAGAGGTGCTATATAGCACCTTAGTCAAAGAACCGGTGAAGAACCTCTGAAGAACCGCTGAAGAACCTCTGAAGAACCGCTGAAGAACCACTGAAGCACCAAAATTGGTGCTATATAGCACTAAAAAAGGTTCCCCTATGATTACGAGCCAAGAACCATTTTTGGTGCAATATAGAACCTTTTTTTTTATAGAGTGTATAGCACCTCAGTCATCCCAAAGAACCGCTGAAGAACAACTGAAGAACCGCTGAAGAACCGCTGAAGAACCACTGAAGAACCGCTGAAGAACCACTGAAGAACCGCTGAAGAACCACTGAAGAACCGATGAAGAACCGCTGAAGAACCTCTGAAGAACCACTGAAGAACCGCTGAAGAACCACTGAAGAACCGCTGAAGAACCACTGAAGAACCGCTGAAGAACCACTGAAGAACCGCTGAAGAACCACTGAAGAACCACTGAAGAACCACTGAAGAACCACTGAAGAACCACTGAAGAACCGTTGAAGAACCACTGAAGAACCGCTGAAGAACCACTGAAGAACCACTGAAGAACCACTGAAGAACCGTTGAAGAACCACTGAAGAACCACTGAAGAACCGTTGAAGAACCGCTGAAGAACCGCTGAAGAACCGCTGAAGAACCGCTGATGAACCACTGAAGAACCACTGAAGAACCACTGAAGAACCGCTGAAGAACCACTGAAGAACCGTTGAAGAACCACTGAAGAACCGTTGAAGAACCGCTGAAGAACCGCTGAAGAACCGCTGAAGAACCGCTGAAGAACCACTGAAGAACCGCTGAAGAACCACTGAAGAACCGCTGAAGAACCTCTGAAGAACCACTGAAGCACCAAGATTTGGTGCTATACAGCACTTAAAGTGGTTCCCCTATGATTACGAGCCAATGAACCACTTTTACACTCTAAAAAATGCTGGGTTAAAAACAAACATTTAACCAATCGCTGGGTTAAAACAACCCATTCACTGGGTGAACACAACCCAATCGCTGGGTTAAAACAACCCATTCACTGGGTGAACACAACCCAACCGCTGGGTTTGTCCATTTTCAACCCAACTTGGGTTGTTTTTAACCCAGCATTTTTTAGAGTGTAGTGCCATATAGCACCTTTTTTTTAGAGTGTACTTGTATAATAAATAAAATGCTGTCTACATCTAACAGTCCCATAAGCAAGTTATAGCCATTTATTACAATAAGTGTTTTTAAGTGAAAATGATTCACAAACTACACACTAAACGAGAGACATACACTGAGTGCAAATGAACAAATGATGCCAATCATCTTAAATTTGCTTCTCCATTATCTTGATTTAAGAATGTTTAGATATTTGCACTGGAAAACAAGACACAAATACTGAGGAAGAAGTTCTGTAAGAGTAATCCATCAGATGATAAGGACGGATATTTACTCTCATACACCGAGTGCAAGTACTGGGAGACACTGTTTGCTCGAAAATTGAAGTAATGTGCTATATTAGTAGTCAAAGCTTACCATTCATTTCAATAGTCCACTTTAGTCATTCTACCAACTATAAGTAACTTTGCAACTACACTCTAAAAAAAAAGTCTCGTAATCATAAGGGAACCTTTTTTAGTGCTATATAGCACCAATTTTGGTGTTTCAGTGGTTCTTCAGAGGTGCTATATAGCACCTTAGTCAAAGAACAGGTGAAGAACCTCTGAAGAACCGCTGAAGAACCACTGAAGCACCAAAAATGGTGCTATATAGCACTAAAAAAGGTTCCCCTATGATTACGAGCCAAGAACTATTTTTGGTGCCATATAGAAACTTTTTTTTTTTAGAGTGTACATGTCCTAACTCTCATTAGAGTATTGATTAACTCTTATGTAGCGTTCACACCGGACGCGAATAATGCAAATAAATCGAGCTATTTGTGTGAAGTTGGACGCTTGAAATTTGCTTCATTCGCGCATGATATTCACTGCACAACAGACGCGAATTCGCCTCATGGGCGGGGCTTCTGCCAGCGGCTCGTCGTGTTGTGAAATGGCTGACATGGGCTGTGTTTACACTTGACGTCTTTTTTTGTAAAAACTACTGTTAACCTGTGACAAAACGTAGTTTTAAGACTTGTCAGGCAATGATGTAGTTGTTTAAAGCTCAAATCTGTGGTTTATTTATAAAAAGAGTGTCTATTTGAAAATTTTATCTGGCGTTTTCGGAGTTGTGAGCTCCAGTGGATCAGCGGCGCTCAGCGCTCATTAACCCCGGCGAGAGCAGCCTTTCCTCGGCCAGTCCTTCTGCCGTCTGCCCCTGATGTCCTGTAGTGTCTCGAGTCACTGTAGGTGCATTCACCATCGTGATCCAAAAGTGTCAAGCCTTGTTTATACTTTCGTGTCTGCTGAATGCGCACGCACCTCATTCGCTCGGCAAAACGGCTAGCAAAATGGGGTTTCGCGCTCTCAACGCGCACGACCGCCCACTCCACGGTGACAAAAGTTTTGCCGCACACCCTCACCCTCGTGCGGACGCGTTGAGAATAAACAAAGATTTGCACGAGACGTTCCTGTGCGTCGCTGATGATCAAATGTGCGACCCATTTGAGCTCTATTGAGAATGTAGTAAAACACTACAACTGCAGGCGGTCGATCCTTTTCCTATTTAGCACCTAAACTCTGGAACAGTCTTCCTAACATTGTTCGGGAAGCAGACACACTCTGTCAGTTTAAATCTAGACTAAAAACACATCTCTTTACTGTGGCATACACATAAAACACTTTTTCAATGAAATGATTGTTAGGCTGCATTAACTAGGTCAGCCGGAACCGGGAACACTTCCCATAACACCTGATGTACTCGTTACATCATCAGGAGAATGGCATCTACGCTAATGTTAGTCTCTCTGTTTTATCCCGAGGTTTACTGCAGTCAGCCGGATCCGGGCCGTATCCAGATCAGATGGTGGACCTGCGCCCAGAGAAGACCAACACAGGACCCCGAAGTGTCTGGGAGACCGTGATTAGACTCCCCCTGAAACTGCCTCATCGACACGGCATCTCAATAAACCCGTCTCCAGCGTGTTGCCTCCGATCATTCGAATATTGCACTTTAATAATTATTTAATCAACATCATCCTCAATAAACCCGTCTCCAGCATGTTGCCCCGGTCCCTCGAATATTCTGATCTATTATGACCTCCGAGCTGTAAAACTGCCAGAATAATAATAATAATAATACGCTGTTTGTTAATTGGCCAGAGGAGAACTGCCCCCCCGACTGAGCCTGGTTTCTCCCAAGGTTTATTTTTCTCCATTAGGTCACCTGATGGGGTTTTGGTTTCCTTGCCACTGTTGCCTCTGGCTTGGCGTGCTCAGTTGGGGACACTACATTTTTCAACTAAACATCGAAATACATCTAAATAATAAACTAAATTAACCATTTAAACGAAATTACTGATCAAATTATTGATCTAAAGCCCACACTGTCACTGTATGATACTTGAAATTTTTCCAGAATGGCTATACAGCTGAATAAAATTATGCTGCATTATTTTCCTGTTTAACACTGTAAAGCTGCTTTGAAACAATCTACATTGTTAAAAGCGCTATATAAATAAAGTTGACTTGACTTGACTTGACTACAGAGAAAATCCAACATGATCTAAAACATCATCCTGCAAGCTTTTTAAACTCATGATGCCCACATTTACTAGAGTTTATCACGTTCTGTTGTATTTACTGTGGTACATTTTGACTAGTTGTAGATTTTATAACAGATAATCAGTTAAAGGGATAGTTCACCCAAAAACGAAATGTTTAAGTTTATCTGCTTACCCCCAGGGCATCCGAGATGTATGTGTCTTTGTTTCTTCAGTAGAACACAAATGAAGATTTTTAACTCCAACCGTTGCAGTGTGATAGTTGTATAACAAATCCTTATTAAACCATGCGGCTCATGGCGACACATTGATGTCTTAAGACACGAAACGATCAGTTTCTGTGAGAAGCCCAACAGTATTTATGTTATTTTTTTCCCTCTTATCAGACGAATGTCATCTAGGATTCCCAGCGCCATAACTTCCGGCGAATAAGGTAAAAATACTGGCATGATTAAAGATATATATACGTAGATGCCTCATTCGACTGATCCGCGCAGGCACTAATGAGGAATCTATGTATATATCTATGATCGCGCCGGTATTTTGACCTTATTCGCCGGAAGTGATGGCGCGGGGACGGCTGATGCAGAGCCATTGAAAAAAATGAAATACATTTTTAAATATGGATATTTTTCTTACACAAACACATCGATTCGCTTCAGAAGGCCTTTATTAACACCCCGGAGCCGCGTGGAGCAGTTATATGACGGACAGATGCACTTTTTATGTACTTCAAAAACATTTTTCAGGACAAACAAGAGCAACTATTACTGCTGTTATAAAGCTTGGATTAGCCAGAACATTTTTAATATAACTCATATTTAATTCGTCTGAAAGAAGAATATCATATACACCTCGGATGACTTGAGGGTGAGTAAATCATGGGCTAATTTTCATTTTTGGGTGAACTATCCCTTTAAGGGAATAGATTTTTCACTAAAGATGTATATCTGTGGCATGCTGTAGCTATAGTTTCTAACTGTGTTGCTATTTGATTAAAAAAAGAAAGACAAAAGTGAACATTGGCCTGCATGGTAATGAGGAGCCGTCAATGGTCTTGCTTTGTGAATAAACCAACAAATGCTATTGTTAAACAATTACATGTTAGTTTTAAGGCTGAGTACAAGTTAGAAAGAGCTTTAAAATATGGACCTTCTTGAATTATTGACTTAACAATCCCCCATAACCCCTAAACAAAGCTCCGCCCCCTCTGGTGAGTACCGGCACTTTATTTTTTCCACTTCAAGCACTGCTTAAATTAATATAAAGTAATGCACATTTCTTCACTTTTCACATTGCTAATTTAATAAGTTTGTGTATCAAGGTGTAAATGAAAGAAGCAGCACATTACCCATTTCTTCCCCCAATATAATTTGATTACCTAACACATGTTAGTTGCACTCGAGTCTGTAATTGAAAACTGCTATTTATTTAATTCATACCAGTTGTCAGTTCTCGTGTTTTACACTCCTTTCAAGTAAGCTGATATTTGTCATTGTGAATGCCTTCATTCGCCAACACTTCGCCATCATCTGCCGTATTAACATGCAGAAGTGTGCAGCACTTAAGGCCTCTGTACGCTCAAGTTTTCCTAATCGACTTCTTATTTCTAAACTGGAGAAATATCACAGCTGAAGCCCACCGCCTCCTGCTTTTCATTTTACTGGTGAGATCTTGATGTCAGCAGTTAGTATATTGGTGTGAGTGGCCTATTGATTATTGATTTGTGTTCATTGATTGAGGTCTCAGGGGAGCCTAATCCGTTTTGATGCATTTGAATACATCCATTCATCTTCAGATGTTCTTGCGGCTCCTGCGCCTGCAGGCTAATGAAAATAGATGGTGATCTGAATGTGCAAGCCGCCTTTTTGATTTATTTTTTTAATTGATATATCTGCTTGGAAAGGGTCGGCTGCCGAATGACAATTGACCGCGCTATCAACATCTGCTTTTTTCCCTGCGTTAAAGAACATCTTCTGATGGACTTAGAGGTTGTTTGGATTTGCCAGATATATATGTTTCATGTGGGGCTGTTTATAAATGGACAGTTATGAAGATTACTCAAATATTGATGGGTTACATGGGAGCAGGAAGTCTTTATATTGCTCTTTTCAGCATATGTAATATTCAGTCATATTGATACAAAACACTTTAATATTTTTTATTTAAATAAGCAGAGCACAATAAAAGCAACTATGATGTAAAATTACTTTTATAATGTAAATCAAATTTTTGCATTATGCTAATTCAAGCAATAGGGGTGATTTTAATTGTCATGAAAAAAGTTATAATGTCCCTGAAAAAAGAATATGGTCTATTGACATCTGATCTTTATTCACTCTAAAAAAAAAAAAAAGTGTACAAAATTGTACCTTTTAAGGTACAGGTGGCCGTCACTGGGGTACATTTTTTGTACCTCTAATTCTGGGGTCGGCAAGTTCGGTCCTGAAGAGCTGATGAGAGTTTAGCTCCAACCCTACTAAACCACCACAGTATAAACTCATGGCTCCCAGCATGCATTGCAGCATTGTTGAGATTCATATGCTGATTCTTGATATCTGTGTGTGTCTAAACTTTTTCCCCCTAGAATGTGTTTAAAAATCAAAATGCAGAATGTCTGATCTGGGGCAAGAAAGTATTGTTGGTGAATATTATTTATTAAAGGTCCCATGGCATGGCATTTTTCTATTATTTTATAGTGTTTCCTGAGGTGTACTTATATTGTTAGTATGATTTTTACATCATAAAATGTTATAATTTAGAAATAAAAGGCATTTTGTCTATACTGCTGTTTGCCCTGTGGCTGAATGCCCTGTTTCAAGAGGCGTGTCTGCTGTGAGACTTAAAGTAAAAACGCCCACTGTTGTGATTGGCTGACATCTTTATGAGCGAAGGGGGCGTGGTTTAACGAGGTCTACGACGCACGAGCTGCTGCCAGAGAGACGGATGGACCTGTGTTCACTTCTCATCAGTTCTCTCAGCACGTCTCAGTTCAGGGTGAACTGTTGTAGTTACAAGAATATACTTCAGGTTATTAGTTTATTTCTAGTCGGAGGGGCTGTCACTTATGGGGCGCCGTTTGTAAAGCGACTCACGCTGAAAATAACAGCAACATTTTGACACATTTAGCTTCAAACAATGTTTAAAAAACTGGTATGAATTTTTGGCGGTCACTTTTTTAGCACATTTACAACAATATTTGTCAACTTAGAGATATTTTAAATAGTTAAATCTAAATGTTAAATCTAAATCTAAATCTAAATCTAAATGTTAAATCTAAATGTTAAATCTAAATCTAAATGCTAAATCTAAATGTTAAATCTAAATCTGAATGTTAAATCTAAATCTAAATGTTGAATCTAAATCTAAATGCTAAATCTAAATGTTAAATCTAAACGTTAAATCTAAATGTTACATCTAAATCTAAATGTAAAATCTAAATGTTAAATCTAAATGTTAAATCTAAATACAAAATCTAAATCTAAATCTAAATGTTAAATCTAAATGTTAAATCTAAATATAAATGTTGAATCTAAATGTTTCGGGTGAAACTAAATATTTAACTAATATGCAAATTCAGAATGCAGATAACCGGTTTTAACATTTAGATTTAACATTTAGATTTTACATTTAGATTTAACGTTTAGATTTAACATTTAGATTTAGCATTTAGATTTACATTTAACATTTAGATTTAGATTTAACATTTAGATTTAGATTTAACATTTAGATTTAGATTTAGTGTTTAGATTTAACATTTAGATTTAGATTTAGATTTAACATTTAGATTTAGATTTAACATTTAGATATAACATTTAGATTTAGATTTAGATTTAACATTTAGATTTAACAATTAACATTTAGATTTAACATTTAACATTTAGATTTAACTATTTAAAATATATCTAAGTTGACAAATATTGTTGTAAATGTGCTAAAAAAGTGACCGCCAAAAATTCATACCAGTTTTTTAAACATTGTTTGAAGCTAAATGTGTCAAAATGTTGCTGTTATTTTCAGCGTGAGCCGCTTTACAAACGGCGCCCCATAGTCACTCATGTCAGAAAGTTAGTAACTTTAGTAAATTATGGATCAGCGCTGACTCGAGACGCGAACCGTTTAGACCGATTCAGTCCGATTTGGTGAACTGGTTCGGTTCACTAAAAAGAACCGATTCAAAAGAATGATTCGTTCGCGAACTGGACATCACGGAGACGGAGCGCTTGCTAACAAAGTTATTTATAGTAACTACTGAGTTATGAGAGCGCTGTCAGTCAGCGCGAGTTTATTGTGTTTGTATCTGAGAGTTCTGAATAAACACGAGTCCCAGTCACACCGAGTCCGTCTTCATCATTATTACCAACTTTGTAACACATGCAATGTACCATTACAGCGAGATGAACGAGTTAGTAAGTTTGATTAAAGCATTATTTCTAGATATGTTCCAATCATATGAAAAGCGTCAATGACGCGCATTGAGTAACTTACACAGCGCAAACAAAGACACAACAGCAGTAATCGAATGTAATCCAGTTTATTGTGGGGAAAGCTGGCTAGCCTAGCCGGATACCCTCACGCTTACCCCCGTCTGCTTAATCTCACGCCGCGTTTGGTGCCTCCGCTGTGGGCCAGATGCAGTACTGGGGGTCGGGGATGTTGAAGGCCGAGCTTCGGCGTGCGTGAGGTTTATTTCTAAAGATGTGGCTCTGCCGATGTAGCAGAAACTCCCGACTGTATGCACATTTAAGAACAGATAGACGCGACGAGGACGTACAAAAACACTGACTCACAAGATAGAAAACACCGTTCTGTCTGGAGAGAGAGAAGCCGCAGTGTGTGCACGAATAATAAATAATTAGCTACACATCAGAAATCACTGATCACAGATCAGAAGGAACTGAAAAAAAGACTTCTGTTTTCATTTGTTCATCCAAACACTGAGAAACTGCCAGCGTTCACTCGTTCACAAGCCATGATCTCTCGAGCGTTTGCATGGGCGTGCCAGATTCTCTGGGCGGAGGAAAGAGAGGAAACCGTTCCTGCTTGGACGTCAAACCAGGAGACTTCAGGATTGGCTCGTCTGGCCTGTCATTTTCTCAAAGGCAGAGAAAGACAGCCAGAACTCGGGTTTACACCGAGCAACATTTCTATCCACTTGGGGACAATATTCAGGCTAGGGGAACTCATATTAATGTTGAAATACCTCATAAAATGAAAATTTCATGCCATGGGACCTTTAACATTTTTAGTCAGTGATGAGTTTAGTCAAACATTTTTCTTCATGATAATTTTTGTTTATGGCTTCTATTGATTTGAACAGATTATGTGTTTTGTTAACACTGTAACAAAAACCGCAAACTCACATAGAAAGCCAAGAGTCAAACGGCCCAACTAAAGGAAACACTGATCTCCATAATGGTGGAACTAAATCATCAACATCTAAAGCTCTGTTAATTCTCAATAAGAGCTTCTATAGATGTCTTTCAGGGCTGGAGCCAAACTCTGCAGGACAGCGGCTCTCTAGGACCGAACTTCTGCTCTAAGTGAGGAAAACTATGGTGTAATCGTACCCTAAGGGCCAATTGTGTACCTTTAAAGGTGCAGTTATACATTTTGTTCCCCAAGGAACAAAGTTGTACCTCCACTGTACCTTTTTTTCTGAGAGTGTTTAGTCACAATATGTAACTATGTTATCGCATAGTTCTTTATATAAAGCATGCAGCTTTATCCACATCCATACAGTACCCTCGGGTAGGGTGATATTTATATTGTCGGAAAATGTAACGTCTCGGTTACGTATGTAACCCTCGTTCCCTGAAGGAGGGAACGGAGACGTACGTCGGAACTGACCGACGAATTGGGATCTGATCTCAGAGACCAATCTACTTCGAGTGTATTAAAAACGAGCCAATGGAGATTGGCATGCGATCCACGCATTCCACGCACCGCCCCGCAGCGCGGGTATAAATAAGGAAGTGGAATGCTTGATCATTGCTTTTTTCTGCTGAGGAGCCGAACTAGTGACTCGGCCCCCTAGCGGAAGCACAGCACCTGGCGACGGGACGTACGTCTCCGTTCCCTCCTTCAGGGAACGAGGGTTACATACGTAACCGAGACGTTCCCTTTCAGTCGGTCACGTTCGACGTACGTCGGAACTGACCGACGAATTGGGATCCCTACCAAAACGCCAGGGCGCTGGCCCTTCCAGCGTCCTGCTTGAGCGCACTGGACCGTCTTAGATGGTACGGAAGTCAGGGCTCCAAGCAGGGAGGTCAGTCACTGCTGTTTCTGCAAGACCCACTCAGTGTGACTATTGGATAACGCTGGGAAAGCGTGCCCGTCTCGGGAGATGGTACGCTGCGGAGCCACGTCCTTCAGTAGAAGGCTAGGTGGCAGAATACACATAAGGACTAACCTGGCAGGGTAGTGCAACATATGGCAGTCTCTGGGGTGGTTCCAGTCTGGTCCCAGGGGGGAAAGAACACGCCCAGAGACGACAGAGCGGGCTCTGTCAAGGGAAAGACACGGGGCTAGCCGAGTAGGGTAGCTGGTACCGTGGAAGAATACACATATGGGGTAGCCGTGAGGGGACCGCTACATATGGAACCCAGCCTACACACACGTTTCACAAGCATACGGGTGCAGGCCTGGCGTCAGACGGCTGCAACGTCTGGCACCGCAGGGGTGACGGAGGAGCTCGACAGGGTTAGCCGTTTCCGGGGAACACAACTGGAGAAAAATAGACGCACGTATCCGGCCCAGAGGGCGGGAGTGGCGTTGCAAGCCGACACTTAGAACGGGCACTTAGCGCTACTGGCCACTGGGGGCGAGGATGCGGGAAGATACCGGCTCTACACGGAGGCTATAGAATCTAGCGAACGTGTTAGGTGTCGCCCAGCCCGCAGCTCTACATATATCTGTCAGCGAGGCGCCTTGAGCCAGCGCCCAGGAAGAAGCAACACTCCTTGTTGAGTGTGCTCGCAACCCGAACGGGCAAGGCACGTCTTGGGACTGGTAAGCCAAGACGATAGCATCCACTATCCAGTGGGCCAACCTCTGCTTGGAGACAGCCTTTCCCTTCTGCTGGCCTCCGTAACAGACGAAGAGTTGCTCTGAGGTCCGAAAGCTTTGAGTCCGGTCGACGTAAGCGCGGAGAGCGCGGACGGGACATAACAAAGCCTGGGCTGGGTCTGCCTCCTCCGAAGGCAGCGCTTGCAGGTTCACTACCTGGTCCCGGAAGGGAGTGGTAGGAACCTTGGGCACGTATCCAGGCCGGGGTCTCAGGACAACGTGAGAGTTGGCCGGCCCGAATTCTAGGCACGATTCGTTGACCGAAAGTGCATGCAGGTCCCCTACCCTCTTGATGGAGGCCAATGCCGTCAGAAGCACTGTCTTCATTGACAGGATTTTAAGCTCCACAGACTGCAAAGGCTCAAAGGGAGGGCTCTGAAGTGCTCTGAGCACTAGAGCTAAGTCCCAAGAGGGTAACGAGTTTGGACGAGGAGGATTTAGCCTCCTCGCACCTCTGAGGAACCTGACGATTAAGTCGTGCTTTCCTACGGACTTACCTTCGACTGCGTCGTGATACGCCGCTATTGCTGCGACGTACACTTTGAGGGTGGAGGGAGACAGCCTTCGCTCCAGCCCATCTTGCAGGAAAGAAAGCACGACACTAATCGAACACCTTCGGGGGTCTTCCCGGTGGGAAGAGCACCATTCAACGAACAGGTTCCACTTCAAAGCGTAGAGGCGCCTCGTAGAGGGGGCTCTAGCAGAAGAGATGGTGTCTACCACTGCCTGTGGTAGACCACCTAGAACCTCCGCGTCCCGTCCAGGGACCAGACATGGAGTTTCCAGAGGTCTGGACGCGGGTGCCATAGAGTGCCCCGTCCCTGAGAAAGAAGGTCCCTCCTCAGGGGGATCGGCCAAGGAGGGGCTGTCGCGAGGAGAGTTAGTTCTGGGAACCAGGTCCGGTTGGGCCAGTAGGGCGCAACTAACAAGACCTGCTCCTCGTCCTCCCTGACCTTGCACAGGGTCTGTGCAAGAAGGCTCACTGGGGGAAACGCATATTTGCGCAGGTCCCGGGGCCAGCTGTGCGCCAGTGCATCCGTGCCGAGGGTGCCCCCGGACAGGGAATAGTACCACTGGCAATGGGTCGAGTCCGGAGAGGCAAACAGGTCTACCTGTGCGGCTCCGAAGAGGTCCCATATCAGCTGGACCGCCTGGGGATGGAGTCGCCACTCCCCCGGAGGTGTCGACTGGCGAGAGAGCTCGTCGGCTGTCTGGTTCAGCGCACCTGGGATGTGAATGGCACGAAGCGACCTCAGATGCTTCTGACTCCAAAGGAGGAGGTGGCGGGCGAGTTGGAACATGCAACGGGAGCGTAGACCACCCTGACGGTTGATGTACGCAACGGCCGCAATGTTGTCCGTACGGACCAGTACATGCTTGCCACGTAGCGGCCCCTTGAGGCGGCGCAGTGCCAAGTGTACCGCTAACAACTCGAGGCAATTGATATGCCAATGCAATTGAGGTCCCGTCCACAGACCTGAAACTGCATGCCCGTTGTACGTGGCCCCCCAGCCCGTGGAGGAGGCATCCGTGAAGAGCACAGCATGCCTGGACACTTGTTCTAAGGGCACCCCGGCCCGGAGAAACGAAGCGTCGGACCATGGGCTGAAAGTTTGGCGGCAGTAAGGAGTCACTGGGACCCGGTACTGGCCGCTCTGCCACGCCCACCTCGGGACTCGGCCATGGAGCCAGTGTTGAAGCGGTCTCATATGAAGCAATCCGAGCGGCGTTACCGCGGCTGCAGATGCCATATGCCCCAGGAGCCTCTGAAAAAATTTCAGTGGGACCGCCGTCCTGTTCTTGAACGAATTCAAGCAGTTCAACACCGACCGGACCCGCTCTTCCGTGAGGCGCGCAGTCTGGCTGACCGAATCCAGCTCCATACCGAGATAAGAGATCCTCTGTGCGGGACAGAGTTTGCTCTTCTCTCGGTTGACCCGAAGGCCCAACCGGCTGAGGTGACTGAGCACCATGTCCCTGTGTTCGCACAACTGCTCCCGAGACTGGGCGAGTATAAGCCAGTCGTCGAGATAGTTGAGGACGCGAACGCCGCGTTCTCTGAGCGGAACAATGGCTGCCTCTGCGACTTTCGTGAAGACGCGAGGCGACAGGGACAGCCCGAAGGGCAAGACTTTGTACTGATATGCCTTCCCCTCGAACGCAAAACGTAGGAACGGTCTGTGTCGAGGAAGGATAGAGACATGAAAGTACGCGTCCTTCAGGTCGATCGCTGCAAACCAATCTTGGGGACGGATGCATTCGAAAATGCGTTTCTGCGTTAACATCCGGAACGGGAGCTTGTGCAGGGCCCGATTCAGGATACGCAGGTCCAAGATTGGCCGTAACCCACCCCCTTTCTTGGGTACAATGAAGTAGGGGCTGTAGAACCCCGCCTTCATATCGGCTGGAGGAACCGGCTCGATCGCGTCCTTCGCCAGCAGGACATCGATCTCTGACCGCAAGACCTGGGCATCGCTGCTCCGCACTGAGGTGAAGAGGATGCCCTTGTACTTGGGAGGCCGGCGAGCGAACTGAATCGCGTAGCCGAGTCTGATGGTACGGATGAGCCAGCGAGACGGCCTGGGGAGCTGAAGCCAAGCCCCCAGAGACCGTACAAGCGGGACCAACGGCACTACCCGGGGTGGGGCAGCGAAGTGGAATGGACGGACCCGACTCGGGAGGCCCGGAGGCGGCCCGGAGTGTTGTCCGAATATTCCAGGGCGGGGCAGAGTGTGGGTGAGAAGGCCCGGGGGCGTTCTCGGTGCCCACACTGCTGCCCCCTGGCGAGGGGGAGAGGGGAGGAAAGGAGTGGCAAGGCCCGGGGGCGTCGCGCACTGCCAACCTGGCCCTCTTGGGGCCCAGGGAAAATAGAAACTGCTCTTTTATTGAGAATGTGGGTGCCGCTGGACTCCGGAGAGCCAGCGGCAGAGATGTAACACCAGTCGGGGCCCCCCGGTCCTCCTCCGGGGGGTGGGAGAAAGATGCGGACATCATCTCCCTCAGAGCAGCTCCCGTCTTCCCTGGGCTGCCCGTCTCAGGGCCGCTTCCCCTTGCGCTTGCCGGCTGGTTTAGCGGAGCCCTGAGCGGGTTGGGCGCCTCCCTTACGTCCGGCACCCTGCTTTCCCGGTGGAGGCTGCTGCTTGGGTTTCGCAGGGGCGGAGGCGGACGCAGGGGGACGCCCTCGGCGACGAGCAGGCGGAGGTGCTGCCGACGACGACTGGGTGGAGGCAGCAGCGGGTCGTCGGGGCAGGATGTTTTTGATGGCCTCCGTCTGCTTCTGGGCCACCGAGAACTGCTGGGCGAAGCTCTCGATGGCGTCGCCGAAGAGGCCGGCCTGACAGACAGGGGCGTTGAGAAACCGGACCTTGTCGGAATCACGCATGTCTGCCAGGTTCAGCCACAGGTGGCGTTCCTGGACCACTAGTGTGGACATCGCCCGACCCAGGGAGCGTGCAGTGACTTTCGTCGCCCGGAGAGCGAGGTCAGTCGCCGCACGCAGTTCCTGCATAACACCCTGGTCGGAACTACCCTCGTGCAATTGCTTTAGCGCCTTGGCCTGGTGGACCTGCAGGAGCGCCATAGCATGCAGAGATGATGCGGCTTCCCCGCAGGCGGTGTAAGCCCTGCCCGTGAGACCGGACGAGAACTTACACGCCCGGGAGGGGAGACGCGGGGCACCCCGCCAGTCCGCAGCGGTCTTGGGACACAGTTGCATCGCCACAGACCGCTCGACTGAGGGGATTCCCACGTAGCCCTTAGCCGCACCACCATCGAGAGTAGTGAGGACGGAGGAGTCAGTCGACCGTGAGCGAGCGTTGTAAGGCGCTACCCACGATTTCGTGATCTCCTGATGCACTTCCGGGAAGAAAGGAACCGGGGCGGGGCGCTGAGAACCAGCACGGGCCGTCCCGAGAAACCAATCGTCCAACCGCGAGGGTTCGGGACACGGTGGAGGGTTCCACTCGAGCCCGACACTCGCGGCGGCCCGGGAAAGCATAGCCGTAAGCTCTGGGTCGGACTCGGGCAACGCTGTCACACCCGAAGGGGGCAGCGCAGCCGAATCTTCATCCTCAGAGCCCATTAGCTCGTCCCCCGATGCTGCAATCGACAGCATGTCCTCAGCCGGAGCCCCAAAAGAAACGCCTGGGACCTCCCGGGGGAGGCCAGCGCACTCTTCTGGAAGCTCCACCGGCGCAGCGGAGGGGGGAGGGGCCCGAGGAGCCGTTTGACCCGTCGGGGAAGCCCTCACAGTAACCCTCAGGTCCCCACCAAGGCCATCAGCCAAAGTAGCAGCCCTCTGCTTTGCAGCGGGAGGACCACTAGATCGGGGGATGCGCAATGGTGCTCCGCCTCTTTCGAGGTAATGGAGTCTGGACCGTAAAACTGCGATGGTCATGTTCCCGCAATGGGAACATGAGTCATTCACGAACGCAGCCTCAGCGTGCTGAACGCCCAAACACGTGAGACAACGAACGTGACCGTCAGCTGGGGACAGATATCGACCGCATCCAGAAACACACGGTTTGAATGACATCTTGAAAAAGACGCAGGGTCAAACCGTGTTGCTCTTTTAGAAAGGAAACTGCTCTTTTAACGTGCTGAAGCACTCAGGGAGATGACCGCGGCACCACACAGTACAAAGGTGCAAGCCTGTGTGTGCACTCAGAAATAGGAAACGCCCAGCGAACCAACAGCTGATCTCCGTCTGAAGCGGCACTCGCTGACGCGCTGTCACACCCGCACTGGAAGCAGATCCTCTCACGAGACTCGTCAAAAACACTCTTCGTAGAAACAGGAAACATTCACTGTTCGGCTCCGAAGTAGAAAGCAATGATCAAGCATTCCACTTCCTTATTTATACCCGCGCTGCGGGGCGGTGCGTGGAATGCGTGGATCGCATGCCAATCTCCATTGGCTCGTTTTTAATACACTCGAAGTAGATTGGTCTCTGAGATCAGATCCCAATTCGTCGGTCAGTTCCGACGTACGTCGAACGTGACCGACTGAAAGGGAACTATTATTACCCAGCTCCAATCAGGCATTAAGATATTATAAACATTAACATCAGGATTTTCTTTTACCCCTTACCCCTCATTTTGGCAAGAGGGGCATAAATGACATACCCAAAATAAAAAGGTTGCCGCTCATGAGTCATTCTGAATAGATACACATCTGCTCATGCATCATTTCAAAACTGAGGATGATATCTCTAAAATTATGAATTTTATGAGACATTTCCTAAGACCACGTCATGTGAGTTTTTAGAGAAGGCTGATAAGAGACTAATCAAATATGTCATTGCCCTGTAAACACCCATTTGCAGTCTATCGTCTAATGTCTGGCGAGGCGAACGGCTCCATTTATGTTTCTATTGTTCTCACTTGAACCTCTGCCGGTATGAGACTTAATCTTCATTAATCTTTTATAATTATTCTTTTGTTTGCATTAAGCAATTATTAGCCTTTATTCTGGCATTATGGCTTGCCCATCCACACCACATTGATCCCACCACACATTAGTCCACCTATTTTCTGAAATCTTTCTAGAAAACAACAACAAAAAGATTGTATGTGAATTCTTTTAACAAATTAGCTCATATAATATCTATCTATAAACACAATTTAAAATATGAATATTACACTTTTACTCAAAACTCACTTTAAACCATCGAGTGTTTGTATTAATTTCCGATCGCAATCTAATGCAGATTTTAGTCATATAATGTTGTTGAAATATGTTGTTACCATTTAATATGCAGCTAATCGCTACACCTGCTTAGCATTTATAACGTAAACCTGCATTATTCATATATACCCCAAATCACATTAAAATCAAACACAGACCATATACTATCGTACTGTGTGTTTATTAGCTTCTTGTTCACGTGTAGAAATGTCTCTTTGGGTTGGTTTTTCACGGAGGCGGAGTGATATAGAACTGTAATGCGGTCAAGACCTGCTGGAACTACTTTAGCCGTGCGTTTCCCTGAAAATAATTGCACACCACTCAAAACGTCGGTAAAACGTTACAATACGGGTGCACTAATATGCATTAATTCATGCATAACTAATGCACAGACAATCATGAGTTAATGTGTGACTCATGAAGAACTAAACCATTTATTAATGATTATCAGCAACTAATGAAGATCCTACACGATTAATAGATTAAGTAATCATTAAATTATTAATTAAATGTGTCATGTTGTATTAATTCCCTAATAACATATTATATTAACTAATAGTGTAAATTAATGCTTTAATTACCACAATGGGTCAAAGCCATGCATTTCAACTTCCAGTTGTCTGCTTTAATGAATCATTAGCTAACGATTTGCAAAGTCTTCATTATGTTATGACTTTACTTGTTGAGGCACATGACACATCAAAATTAATTCAAAAGCCATAACCCCAGTGACATATTACTTAACAATTATACAGAACAAATATTTCATTGCCCTGTAAACACCCATTTGCAGTCTATTGTCTAATGTCTGGCGAGGCGAACGGCTCCATTCATGTTTCTATTGTTCTCACTCGACGAACCTCCGCCAGTATGAGACTTAACAATCTAATGTAGATTTTAGTCATATAATGTTGTTGAAATATGTTGTTACCATTTAATATGCAGCTAATCGCTACACCTGCTTAGCATTTATAATGAAACCTCCATTATTCATATATACCACAAATTGCATTAAAATCACACACAAACCATATACTATCGTAACCGTGTGTTTATTAGCTTCTTGTTCACGTGTAGAAATGTTTCTTTGGGTTGGTTTTTCACGGAGGCGGAGTGATATAGAACTGTAATGCGGTCAAGACCTGCCTGGAACTACTTTAGCCGTGCATTTACCTGAAAACTATTGAACTATTAACTAATTCAAAATTAAGCCATAGCCAAAAAGACATATTACTTAACAATTAGTTAATAGGCATGTGCTTCAGCAAGTAATGGCATAACATAATAATGCCTTTGCAAATCGTTATGATTCATTAAAGCAGACAACTTGAAGTTGAAATGCATGGATTTGACCCATTGTGGTAATTAACACATTCATTTAAATTATTAGTTAATATAATATGTTATTAGGGAATTAATACATGATGTCATATTTAATTAATATCAATTCATATATTACTTAATCTATTAATCATGCAGAATCTTCATTAGTTGCTGATAATCATTAATAAATGGTTTAGTTCTTCATGAGTCACACATTAACTCATGATTTTCTGTGCATTAAGCATGATTTAATGCTTATTAGTATTGTAAAGTGTTACCAAAACGTCCGTCAACCAATCAGATTCAAGCATTCAACAGCCCTGTAGTATAAAGTTTACTAAAACTAAACAAAAATAAACTTAAACATATTTAATTTTCCTTAAGTTTTACTTGTTCTAGTAGGCAAATAACTAACACTGACATAAAAATGAATACAAACTATAAATAATGGGGGGGGGGGGGGGGCTTTGACAAAAATTTAAATGAAAACTGAGAATATAACAATAAAGCCCAATTCAAAATATGAATAGAAACTCTATAATAGCATGTCAGTGATCGTGACTGGAGAGAGAGAGAGAGAGAGAGAGAGAGAGAGAGAGAGAGAGAGAGAGAGAGATTCTCCAGACCGCCGCGCATCAGCCTTTAAACGCATGTGGGTATTACTTTTAATACTGTTCTGGATAGAGGAGAGTGAAATAATGTGCCGTTTAAGCATCCATCGATTTTGGAATTAAAAAGTTAGTTTGCAAAGATTTACTGTGGGGGTTCAACGGCGGAGCTCTTTATCAGGGCAGCAAATGGGCGGTTATACGCTGTCCGACAGAGCCGCGATTGAGAGATCGATAGGTGCGTGATTTAGTAACTGGGCTACAGCTAATCAATAAGTATAAAAGTAAATGAAATATGCATTACAGGGATTTTATTAGAGGGGGTTAGCAGATGGAGAATAACCGTCGGGCCATTTATTTTATACCTATTGATTGAACAACATAGAGACTCGCCGTAGCTCAAGCGAACCCCTTCTCAAATTCAGCGCGAGTGTCGTGTGATTTATTGCTTTTGAGGTCAGGCGGTGTGCAGACAGCTAAAGACGGCTGTGACGGGGTCCTATCTTAGCACGGCTGAAGGGTTTATATGACCTGGACTCGTATCTGACACAATTACTGTGGGAAAAAACACCGGACACTGGCTTTGAACTTCCAATGCAAATGTTACACAGCAGCTTTTATGATTAATGCGCTGTGTTATTATTCAAGCAACAGACAGCCATTCAACCAGAGACGGATATTCTGTCATCATTTACACACCCTCATGTTGATTCAGGCCTGTGTGCTGTTGCTTACACCAAAAGGAGACATCTTACCATACTTCTCCACACAAAAACAGCTTACACCTTCACGCCGTTCCAAATTCACAACTGAGAGTTGTTGTTTCTTTTAATCACTGTTTTGTCCATTGTTTGTGTGTGTTATGAACAGTCACAACATTTCTCTTTCCCACACAAAGCTGCTGTCGGAATCTGAACAATGTTGGACAATGTGGCAAGACGAGAGAGGACCAGGCCTGGATTTTACGTTGTGTTTTGTTTACATTTTGTTATGTGTGTGTGCGAGGTCTGCCGCTTTTACTTTCAGTTTGTGTTTATTATTTGATTAAAAAAGTTGATGAACGTTCGCCTGTTCCCGTTACAGACAACAATTATAATACTTGAATGATAGTTTTGAGGTGTTTTTTGGAGCTTGACAGTACCCATCCTCCTCTACACTGTAAAAAATAATCCTAATTTTACGGAAAATAACTCTAAATTGTTAACAGTATTTTCCTGTAATTTTGAATTATGTTTAAAACGATGTAAAATTACAAACAATATCTGTAAATAAACAACTTGACTGTTATTTTAAGGATTATATCATCAATGACAAATTACAGTAATTCTCATTTTTATACAGGAAAATTACTATATTTTTTATACAGTATTTTTATGTTTTCATAAATTACATACAAATTCATGTAAAATTACAAAAAATATCTATAAATTAACAACTTGACCATTATTTTATCATTAATGACAAATCAAAGTCATTCACATTTTTTATACAGGGAAATTACTGTATTATTTATACAGTATTTTTCTGTTTTCTTAAATTACGTACAAATGTATGTAAAATTACAGATCTAATCTGTAATAAAATATTTAGCTCATTATATTAAAGGTTTATGTCCATACTAACAATTTAACATTGTTCTTTGTAATTTTAAAGTAAATCTTATTAGTGTCACTGTAAAAATAAAATCGGAAAAAAAATGGTAAATGACTGGCAGCTACGGCTGCCAAACAAAAACTGTAAAATTAAAGTAAAATATCTTAATTCAAAATAAAATGCAAAACCTTTACGTAAATTTACATTAAAAGTTTGAGACAAAACTGTTATTTTACAGATTTTTCCTTATTTAAATTAAGATCTTTTACTTTAATTTTATGTTTTTTTTGTTGTTGTTTTTTTTACAGTGTATGGTTATCGCAAGGAAAAGAGCAGCTTGGACATTCTGGTCAATTTCTCCTTTTGAATTTCTTCCTTTTTCGGCTTGATTCCTATATCATGACAGTGCTAAATAAAAAAACAACATGCATGCTGTTTGATCCCTCTCATTTTGTTAAAATGATTCAAGCACAACTGTACACGCATTGTCATTCAATATTCATTTAAACGAACCCTTGATATTCTGAAACGCTGCACACGGCCCTGTGTCCAAACCGTCAGCGCCACGTGTGCCTTAATGCACATTTGAAGACAGAACGTTTAGCATAGCATCTCAAGACATCTGAATCCATGAATCATAAACGTGACGATCTGTTTACAGCCTTCTGAGCATGCAAAGTAATTCACCGAGGACGAGCGCGCTCTCATAGAGAGAGTGTGTGCATAACCCTCCGTCCGTACAGTGAGATCACGCTGACAAGAGCGCGCGGGTATTAGAAATGGCACCAGACATCAGTCCTCGGGCCCGGTCGGTCCGGCCCGCCTGCCCCTCTTCATTACCCTGAGTGTTTCTGAGTCTTTGCAGCGCTGCTTTCGGGATTGAATCTGAATTGGTTTGTCCACCAGCGGCATCCGCTGTCTGCACCTCTTCCTGCGCCGGGTTTGTCATGTAAATAACAAATGCACTCAGTGTGGTGATTTACCGCGGGCCGCTGGCCTCTGATGTATATTAATATTGCTGCACGTTTCACTGTACTACAGTCCATCATTCATTTGGATAAAAGAGGAGGAATTTAAAAACGGCCAATGCGGTACAATGGGGATACAGATTGCATCCATTTATTGTGCTGAGTGATGGAGCGGCTGCCCACTCTGTCCTTCACCTTCCCAAGATCCACGCAGCTTCCCATAAAACCTAAAAAAAGCGACGGCCTTTGCCCCTCGCTCTCCCTCTGCCGATGGGATACGGACCAGGGATTTCTACAGGACTGGTGTCTGGTGTTCAATTCTTCAATTCAATTACTGAGGTTTAATTTCATTTAGTTTTAATTTTGTTAGTGTTACTAAAATGATTTTGTTATTTTCTGTTTAATTCATTTTCTTATGTTGGTCCTGTTTATCTATTCATTATTGTTTGATTCATTGTTAAATGTCGTTCCAACTAAATGTATTAATGTAATTATTTTTTAATATGTTGGTCTAAATTAAATTAAGCAGTATCTAATTAAATATAAATTTTTACTGATTTTATTTGTATGAATTTGATATTTTTATGTATTACACATGGATTCAAGACAAAGTGTGCACGATAAGTCTAATGCAAGACAACTGGAAATAATTGGAAAATAGTGAAAAATATGTGCAGACATTTGCAGCAGTCAACATATTCAGACCGGATTGTTCCCTATCCCCTATATAGTGCACAGTCTGATCGTTCCCTATCCCCTATATAGTGCACAGTCTGATCGTTCCCTATCCCCTATATAGTGCACTGTCTGATCGTTCCCTATCCCCTATATAGTGCACAGTCTGATCGTTCCCTATCCCCTATATAGTGCACTGTCTGATCGTTCCCTATCCCCTATATAGTGCACTGTCTGATCGCTCCTATCCCCTATGTAGTGCACTTTCTGATCGTTCCCTATCCCCTATATAGTGCACTGTCTGATCATTCCCTATCCCCTATATAGTGCACAGTCTGATCGTCCCCTATCCCCTATATAGTGCACTGTCTGATCATCGCCTATCCCCTATATAGTGCACTGTCTGATAGTTCCCTATCCCCTATATAGTGCACTGTCTGATCGTTCCCTATCCCCTATATAGTGCACTGTCTGATCGTCCCCTATCCCCTATATAGTGCACTGTCTGATCGTTCCCTATCCCCTATACAGTACACTGTCTGATCGTTCCCTATCCCCTATATAGTGCACTGTCTGATCATCCCCTATCCCTTATATAGTGCACTGTCTGATCATTCCCTATCCCCTATATAGTGCACTGTCTGATCATTCCCTATCCCCTATATAGTGCACTGTCTGATCGTTCACTATCCCTTATATAGTGCACTGTCTGATCGCTCCTATCCCCTATGTAGTGCACTTTCTGATCATTCCCTATCCCCTATATAGTGCACTGTCTGAACGTTCCCTATCCCCTATGTAGTGCACTGTCGGATCGTTCCCTATCCCCTATGTAGTGCACTGTCTGATCGTTCCCTATCCCCTATATAGTGCACTGTCTGATCGCTCCTATCCCCTATATAGTGCACTGTCTGATCGTTCCCTATCCCCTATATAGTGAAGTGTGATCGTTCCCTATCCCCTATAGAGTGTACTGTCTGATAGTTCCCTATCCCCTATATAGTGCACTGTCTGATCGTTCCCTATCCCCTATATAGTGCACTGTCTGATCATTCCCTATCCCCTATATAGTGCACTGTCTGATCGTTCACTATCCCTTATATAGTGCACTGTCTGATAGTTCCCTATCCCCTATATAGTGCACTGTCTGATAGTTCCCTATCCCCTATATAGTGCACTGTCTGATCGTTCCCTATCCCCTATATAGTGCACTGTCTGATCATTCCCTATCCCCTATATAGTGCACTGTCTGATCATTCCCTATCCCCTATATAGTGCACTGTCTGATCATTCCCTATCCCCTATATAGTGCACTGTCTGATAGTTCCCTATCCCCTATATAGTGCAATGTCTGATCGTTCCCTATCCCCCATATAGTGCACTGTCTGATAGTTCCCTATCCCCTATATAGTGCACTGTCTGATCATTCCCTATCCCCTATATAGTGCACTGTCTGATTGTTCCCTGTCTCCTATATAGTGCACTGTCTGATAGTTCCCTATCCCCTATATAGTGCACTGTCTGATAGTTCCCTATCCCCTATATAGGGTACTGTCTGATCGTTCTCTATCCCCTATATAGTGCACTGTCTGATCGTTCCTATCCCCTATATAGTGCACTGTCTGATAGTTCTCTATCCCCTATATAGTGCACTGTCTGATCGTTCCTATCCCCGTATATAGTGCACTGTCTGATAGTTCCCTATCCCCTATATAGTGCACTGTCTGATCGTTCCTATCCCCGTATATAGTGCACTGTCTGATAGTTCTCTATCCCCTATATAGGGCACTGTCTGATCGTTCCTATCCCTGTATATAGTGCACTGTCTGATAGTTCCCTATCCCCTATATAGTGCATTGTCTGATCGTCCCTATCCCCTATAGCAGTGGTTCTCAACCTTTTTTCAGTGATGTACCCCCTGTGAAATATTTTTTCAGCCAAGTACCCCCTAACCAGCGCAAAGCATTTTTGGTTGAAAAAAAAGACTTAAAACAGAGCACTGTGCCATCAGTGTCTGATTTATTAAACTTTGGAACAGATAAACGCATACAAAATTCAAACATTTGAAAAAAAATTACTATTTCGAACATTTTAAATGATAATAATCCATGACTAAATTTATTGCAAATATTTATCATCACTAAAATGTAGTGATTCAAACTAATGTAGTGAAAACAGTGACCATATTTCTGAAATGGAAACCGGGGACATTTCATATTTGAGTGGTCAAAATATCACTTAAATCTCATTTGTTTGATTATTAGGATTTTTGGTCTGGATTTAATACAATAAAAAAACACAAAAAAACAAACAAACAATGAAAACAGTTATTGGTAAGCTAACCATTGTAAATAAGCAGTTCAAAACAATATTGTAACATGACTTAACAAAAACACATAACAAAAATAAAACATAAATATGATAAATAAAACTATTCAACAAATATTGTAACATTTTATAATTTTATTTAAGTTTATAGGCAACTATATAAATTACTTTTTTTACTTCAAAAGTTTTGTTACGTTTATGCTTGAAAATAATTCTTACTGTCCTTAATTGGTCTTGTTATTTAGCTTTTTAGGATTATTTTAAGCAGAAAGTATATGTATTCTGCACATGTTGGTTGCAAGTGTAATTGTTTGGGGTTAGGGTTAAGGTTTTTATATTGAAGTTATAGTTCAGATGTGTGGTAATCACTGCGTTGTGACTGCAGATCTTTTGGGGACAAAACAATCCCGCACCTTGTTGAGGCTCTGTTATAAAGCACATACAATATTACTTTAAATTAAAAACGAATAGTTAGTATGTTACTACCTTGAAAGCGACAACGAGGTTTCTTTTGATATTTGACGATAATGGCGCTCTGTCTGCTCTCGACTCGGTACGTTCTTCATGAAGTTGAAGCGGGCGGAGCGTGCGCTACCAAGTAGAGTCAGCGTAGCAGCTGTATGTTGGTTGGGCGCTTTTTTTCCAATATATCTGCGGGTTGTTTGGAACGAGCTGTAAAACGGGGACATTTCCGGGGACAACTCCAGTCGGGGACAGAACATTAAAAACCCTCACCCTATCACCCTATTGTTGATCCAAGTGATTGACAGGTGATGCCAGGCGGCATATGACAGGTTGGGTCAAACCATCCTGGTATGGGGGAGACTCTGGGTTTTTAGGATAATGAAATCGAATAGCCTACTGAATATAAAATTAATTTTATGAACTTATACTTATATTTTTCTGAAATATTTATTAAAGAATTATTTTTAAAGTATTTTTGCATGGATGCTTCTTTTTAAATATATGTAGGCAATAATTAAAAATCTCACGTACCCCCTGGAATGCCTTCACGTACCCCCAGGGGTACGCGTACCCCCATTTGAGAACCACTGCCCTATAGAGTGCACTGTCTGATCGTCCCCTGTCTCCTATATAGGGCACTGTTTGATAGTTCCCTATCCCCTATATAGTGCACTGTCTGATCGTCCCTATCCCCTAAAGAGTGCACTGTCTGATCGTCCCCTGTCTCCTATATAGTGCACTGTCTGATAGTTCCCTATCCCCTATATAGAGTACTGTCTGATCGTTCTCTATCCCCTATATAGTGCACTGTCTGATCGTTCCTATCCCCTATATAGTGCACTGTCTGATAGTTCTCTATCCCCTATATAGTGCACTGTCTGATTGTTCCTATCCCCGTATATAGTGCACTGTCTGATAGTTCTCTATCCCCTATATAGTGCACTGTCTGATCGTTCCTATCCCCGTATATAGTGCACTGTCTGATAGTTCCCTATCCCCTATATAGTGCACTGTCTGATCGCTCCTATCCCCTATGTAGTGCACTGTCTGATCGTTCCCTATCCCCTATATAGTGCACTGTCTGATCATTCCCTATCCCCTATATAGTGCACTGTCTGATAGTTCCATATCCCATATATAGTGCACTGTCTGATCATCGCCTATCCCCTATATAGTGCACTGTCTGATAGTTCCCTATCCCCTATATAGTGCACTGTCTGATC
Source organism: Gobio gobio (assembly GCF_949357685.1). NCBI lineage: Eukaryota > Metazoa > Chordata > Actinopteri > Cypriniformes > Gobionidae > Gobio > Gobio gobio. Next base: position 52,270,482 of record NC_137106.1, read on the forward strand.
GTTCCCTATCCCCTATATAGTGCACTGTCTGATCGTCCCCTATCCCCTATATAGTGCACTGTCTGATCGTTCCCTATCCCCTATACAGTACACTGTCTGATCGTTCCCTATCCCCTATATAGTGCACTGTCTGATCGTCCCCTATCCCCTATATAGTGCACTGTCTGATCATCCCCTATCCCTTATATAGTGCACTGTCTGATCATTCCCTATCCCCTATATAGTGCACTGTCTGATCATTCCCTATCCCCTATATAGTGCACTGTCTGATCGTTCACTATCCCTTATATAGTGCACTGTCTGATCGCTCCTATCCCCTATGTAGTGCACTTTCTGATCATTCCCTATCCCCTATATAGTGCACTGTCTGAACGTTCCCTATCCCCTATGTAGTGCACTGTCGGATCGTTCCCTATCCCCTATGTAGTGCACTGTCTGATTGTTCCCTATCCCCTATATAGTGCACTGTCTGATCGCTCCTATCCCCTATATAGTGCACTGTCTGATCGTTCCCTATCCCCTATATAGTGAAGTGTGATCGTTCCCTATCCCCTATAGAGTGTACTGTCTGATCGTCCCCTATCCCCTATATAGTGCACTGTCTGATCGTTCCCTATCCCCTATATAGTGCACTGTCTGATCGTTCCTATCCCCGTATATAGTGCACTGTCTGATAGTTCTCTATCCCCTATATAGTGCACTGTCTGATCGTTCCTATCCCCGTATATACTGCACTGTCTGATAGTTCCCTATCCCCTATATAGTGCACTGTCTGATCGCTCCTATCCCCTATGTAGTGCACTGTCTGATCGTTCCCTATCCCCTATATAGTGCACTGTCTGATCATTCCCTATCCCCTATATAGTGCACTGTCTGATAGTTCCATATCCCATATATAGTGCACTGTCTGATCATCGCCTATCCCCTATATAGTGCACTGTCTGATAGTTCCCTATCCCCTATATAGTGCACTGTCTGATCGTTCCCTATCCCCTATATAGTGCACTGTCTGATCGTCCCCTATCCCCTATATAGTGCACTGTCTGATCGTTCCCTATCCCCTATACAGTGCACTGTCTGATCGTTCCCTATCCCCTATATAGTGCACTGTCTGATCGTCCCCTATCCCCTATATAGTGCACTGTCTGATCGTCCCCTATCCCCTATACAGTGCACTGTCTGATCATCCCCTATCCCTTATATAGTGCACTGTCTGATCATTCCCTATCCCCTATATAGTGCACTGTCTGATCATTCCCTATCCCCTATATAGTGCACTGTCTGATCGTTCACTATCCCTTATATAGTGCACTGTCTGATAGTTCCCTATCCCCTATATAGTGCACTGTCTGATAGTTCCCTATCCCCTATATAGTGCACTGTCTGATCGTTCCCTATCCCCTATATAGTGCACTGTCTGATCATTCCCTATCCCCTATATAGTGCACTGTCTGATCATTCCCTATCCCCTATATAGTGCACTGTCTGATCATTCCCTATCCCCTATATAGTGCACTGTCTGATAGTTCCCTATCCCCTATATAGTGCACTGTCTGATCGTTCCCTATCCCCCATATAGTGCACTGTCTGATCATTCCCTATCCCTTATATAGTGCACTGTCTGATCGTTCCCTATCCCCTATATAGTGCACTGTCTGATCGTTCCCTATCCCCTATATAGTGCACTGTCTGATAGTTCCCTATCCCCTATATAGTGCACTGTCTGATCATTCCCTATCCCCTATATAGTGCACTGTCTGATCGTTCCCTTTCCCCTATATAGTGCACTCTCTGATCGCTCCTATCCCCTATATAGTGCACTGTCTGATAGTTCCCTATCCCCTATATAGTGCACTGTCTGATAGTTCCCTATCCCCTATATAGTGCACTGTCTGATCATTCCCTATCCCCTATATAGTGCACTGTCTAATCGTTCCCTGTCTCCTATATAGTGCACTGTCTGATCGTTCTCTATCCCCTATATAGTGCACTGTCTGATCGTTCCTATCCCCTATATAGTGCACTGTCTGATAGTTCTCTATCCCCTATATAGTGCACTGTCTGATCGTTCCTATCCCCGTATATAGTGCACTGTCTGATAGTTCCCTATCCCCTATATAGTGCACTGTCTGATCGTTCCTTTCCCCGTATATAGTGCACTGTCTGATAGTTCTCTATCCCCTATATAGGGCACTGTCTGATCGTTCCTATCCCTGTATATAGTGCACTGTCTGATAGTTCCCTATCCCCTATATAGTGCATTGTCTGATCGTCCCTATCCCCTATAGAGTGCACTGTCTGATCGTCCCCTGTCTCCTATATAGGGCACTGTTTGATAGTTCCCTATCCCCTATATAGTGCACTGTCTGATCGTCCCTATCCCCTAAAGAGTGCACTGTCTGATCGTCCCCTGTCTCCTATATAGTGCACTGTCTGATAGTTCCCTATCCCCTATATAGAGTACTGTCTGATCGTTCTCTATCCCCTATATAGTGCACTGTCTGATCGTTCCTATCCCCTATATAGTGCACTGTCTGATAGTTCTCTATCCCCTATATAGTGCACTGTCTGATCGTTCCTATCCCCGTATATAGTGCACTGTCTGATAGTTCTCTATCCCCTATATAGTGCACTGTCTGATCGTTCCTATCCCCGTATATAGTGCACTGTCTGATAGTTCCCTATCCCCTATATAGTGCACTGTCTGATCGTTCCTATCCCTGTATATAGTGCACTGTCTGATAGTTCTCTATCCCCTATATAGGGCACTGTCTGATCGTTCCTATCCCTGTATATAGTGCACTGTCTGATAGTTCCCTATCCCCTATATAGTGCACTGTCTGATCGTCCCTATCCCCTATAGAGTGCACTGTCTGATCGTCCCCTGTCTCCTATATAGGGCACTGTCTGATAGTTCCCTATCCCCTATATAGTGCACTGTCTGATCATCCCTATCCCCTATAGAGTGCACTGTCTGATCGTCCCCTGTCTCCTATATAGGGCACTGTCTGACAGTTCCCTATCCCCTATATAGGGCACTGTCTGATCGTTCCTATCCCCTATATAGTGCACTGTCTGATCGTCCCCTGTCTCCTATATAGGGCACTGTCTGATCGCTCCTATCCCCTATATAGTGCACTGTCTGATCGTTCCCTATCCCCTATATAGTGCACTGTCTGATCGTTCCCTATCCCCTATATAGTGCACTTATTTTGATGTGTTAACCTGTAGTGTGGTATTTGATATTACGTCTAAAGTTAATATTTTAAATAAATTGCAACTTCATCATTACTAATATTTTTCTAAATAGATGACGTATTTCAATAAAAATGGCATTAGTGTTTTTACAGTAAATGCTTGTACACATTAAACCTAGTTAAAAAACAACAGAGGTAATTATGAAATTACATAAAAAGAGGAGTCAAAGCGCACTCTAAAGTTCAGATAAATGCATTTAATATAAATTTAAACTTTATTTATATTTATACTGACATGCAATTAACTGCCCGAAAACATTACATTACACAAATAAATTATTATTTCCATAACAATCATATGATGGTCTGTGTGAGTATCTTCCGCTCGGCTCTCAAACCTCATTTGTGTAAATGTTTTGTCACTCAAGGCTTCAAGAAATGTCATTGGTTTGTTCACGTCATATGATTTTTCATATGTATTTGTATGATACTTTAATTTTTTGTCCTTTCCTATGTGTGGAAGTGTAAATAATAGGGATGCCACAATTCTTAATATAATATTGAACCGTTCGGTACGGCATTCACAGTTCGCTTGTGAATTGTGGTTTTTCGGTTTTGCATTTAATTAATTATTTTTCTACAAATTCTATCATTTGCCTCCAGCCCAATACTGAACAACGCGACATACATTCACATCACATGTTAGTGGTGGAGTTATACTCACGGAACACTATAGTTATTCACAATCACGAACGTTCATTATTTGCATGTGTTTTAAAGCCTTGCCGGTTAAACATTTCATTTGCATGCTTATGTGCGGTTTTGACATGTGCTTTTCCTAACCCTAACCCTAACTGGACTAAGTAGTCGTCTTACTGCGTTAATACTGTCAAATACACACAAGGTTAACATAAACACGCTCGGTTAAGTCTAAAGTGAAAGTAAAATCGTATGTGTGTGTGTGTATATTAGATGAGCGCAGGTCTTTAATTGACAGCGGCGCAGCCTATAGTAAACACGCTGTCCTTAAAGGGACAGTTCACCTCTAAAATTATGTAATGATTTACTCACTCTAATATTGTTCCAAACCTGTATTCATTTCTCGATGACAGAATTTTCATTTTTGAGTGAACTATCCCTTTAATGTTAATACAACAACAAAAGACAAAGAGAAAATCACTCACTGCTCTTGACTGAAAAACATTAATACAGTAGCTTTAATAAGAATCATGTATATTTTATAGTGAAGTCTATGTAGTGTTTTAATTTACATTTATTCATTCGATCTCATACTTAAATGCTGCTGTACAGCTCTGAGCTGACACTGTAAATCTTTATATATATATATTTATATTATACAATACACTAGGAATGTGTACAAGGGTTTTTAAGTAAAGTTTTAAGTTTAAGTAAGTTTTTCAATTCTTTTAAGTAAAATAAAGAAAGAAAATAAAGAAATTAAAAAAATTGTATTTTTTCTCCTTAACCTCTTGCTGTTCCTGTCGCTTAAAATAGAATAGCAAAAAACTGATGTGACAAGCCATCAGAACCGAACCGAAAACCGTGGTTAAAAACCGAGGTATGTTTTGAATGTGGACTAACTGTCTTCCCTAGTAAATAACCTTCCACTGTCTAACATGAGAAAGAGCCGCTCGGACTGCAACACCACGCAGGGTCAAATGTTCAGCAGAATTATATAAGTCAAGCACACGCTGGCCTGTTGAATAATCTCCTCGGCTGCTGGAGACGGTGTTATAGGGCGGGTGTATGTGTACTGTTGGGCTGGTGACAGTGAGATTTGCTCTTGACAGCCAATTTGAGGCTGTAAAATGGAGCGTTTGTCCAGCCCAAACAGAGAGGCTGTTTGATGAGTTCTTTCACAGCTAGCTTCAACACAATGCCTGAGAGTGCTAAAGAGATAAAGAGACGCGGCTGAAGCGCAGCTGGGTACAGCGACACCGCGCAGACACACAATAACACTGGAAATCAACCTGTCTCCAGTCTCAAACTCTCTCAGCGGCTCGCCCTCTCTCTCTGAGGGGCTCGGGAGATCGTCTGAGCGTGCACAAACACAAATTAATAGCGGGACACTAATTACCATTTTAACAATCAAAGCCACCGTCTCTCAGAGAGAGCGACCCCACTCCTGTGAGACGCTAAAGCAAAGATTTATCCAGAGCAGATACAGATGAGGAGGAACTGAAACACGTGATGAATCACACACACTGAGCTTCACCACCGCTGGGTTTAACTGTGTGGATTTGGTCATGTATGAAATATGGGGGAAGCCGTTTTAAGCAAAACCATATTTGCAATGCTTCCGGCCGCAAGTCTGGTCTATTTGCTATAGCCATGATGTTTCGGTTGATCTGTTCTGTGTAAAGTGAAACACACGGCATTATAAGTGACTCGATCACATGATCCGCTCTGGAACTCTCGATCAGACACTGCACTATATAGGGGATAGGGAACGATCAGACAGTGCACTATATAGGGGATAGGGGACGATCAGACAGGGCACTGTATAGGGGATAGGGGATGATCAGACAGTGCACTATATAGGGGATAGGGGACGATCAGACAGTGCATTATATAGGGGATAGGGGACGATCAGACAGGGCACTATATAGGGGATAGGGAACGATCAGACTGTGCACTATATAGGGGATAGGGGACGATCAGACAGGGCACTATATAGGGGATAAGGGACGATCAGACAGGGCACTGTATAAGGGATAGGGGACGATCAGACAGTGCACTATATAGGGGATAGGGAGCGATCAGACAGTGCACTATATAGGGGATAGGGGACGATCAGACCGTGCACTATATGGGGGATAGGGGACGATCAGACAGTGCACTATATAGGGGATAGGGAACGATCAGACTGTGCACTATATAGGGGATAGGGAACGATCAGAATGCGCACTATATAGGGGTTAAGGAACGATCAGACTGTGCACTATATAGGGGATAGGGAATGACCAGACAGTGCACTATATAGGGGATAGGGGACGATCAGACAGTGCACTATTTAGGGGATAGAGAACGATCAGACTGTGCACTATATAGGGGATAGGGAACGATCAGACTGTGCACTATATAGGGGATAGGGAACGATCAGACTGTGCACTATATAGGGGATAGGGAACGATCAAACAGTGCAATATATATAGGGGACAGGGAACGATCAGACAGTGCACTATATAGTGGATAGGAGCAATCAGACTGTGCACTATATAGGGGATGGGGGATGATCAGACAGTGCACTGTATAGGGGATAGGGGACGATCAGACAGTGCATTATATAGGGGATAGGGGACGATCAGACAGGGCACTATATAGGGGATAGGGGACGATCAGACAGTGCACTATATAGGGGATAGGGGACGATCAGACAGGGCACTATATAGGGGATAGGGGACGATCAGACAGGGCACTATATAGGGGATAGGGGACGATCAGACAGGGCACTATATAGGGGATAGGGGACGATCAGACAGGGCACTATATAGGGGATAAGGGACGATCAGACAGGGCACTATATAGGGGATAGGGGACGATCAGACAGGGCACTATATAGGGGATAGGGGACGATCAGACAGGGCACTATATAGGGGATAGGGGACGATCAGACAGTGCACTATATAGGGGATAGGGGACGATCAGACAGGGCACTATATAGGGGATAGGGGACGATCAGACAGGGCACTATATAGGGCATAAGGGACGATCAGACAGTGCACTATATAGGGGATAGGGGACGATCAGACAGGGGATAGGGGACAGTCAGACAGTGCACTATATAGGGGATAGGGGACGATCAGACAGTGCACTATATAGGGGATAGGGAAAGATCAGACAGCGCACTATATAGGGGATAGGGAACGATCAGACTGTGCACTATATAGGGGATAGGGAACGATCACACTGCGCACTATATAGGGGATAGGGACGATCAGACTGTGCACTTTATAGGGGATAGGGAACGATCAGACTGTGCACTATATAGGGGATAGGGGACAATCAGACAGTGCACTATATAGGGGATAGGGGACGATCAGACCGTGCACTATATAGGGGAAAGGGAACGATAAGACTGTGCACTATATAGGGGAAAGGGAACGATCAGACTGCGCACTATATAGGGGTTAGGGAACGATCAGACAGTGCACTATATAGGGGATAGGGGACGTTCAGACAGTGCACTATATAGGGGAAAGGGAACGATAAGACTGTGCACTATATAGGGGATAGGGAACGATCAGACTGCGCACTATATAGGGGTTAGGGAACGATCAGACTGCGCACTATATAGGGGATAGGGAACGACCAGACAGTGCACTATATAGGGGATAGGGGACGATCAGACAGTGCACTATTTAGGGGATAGAGAACGATCAGACAGTGCACTATATATGGGATTGGGAACGATCAGACAGTGCACTATATAGGGGATAGTGAACGTTCAGATAGTGCACTATATAGGGGATAGGGAACGATCAGACTGCGCACTATATAGGGGATAGGGAACGACCAGACAGTGCACTATATAGGGGATAGGGGACGATCAGACAGTGCACTATTTAGGGGATAGAGAACGATCAGACAGTGCACTATATAGGGGTTAGGGAACGATCAGACTGCGCACTATATAGGGGATAGGGAACGACCAGACAGTGCACTATATAGGGGATAGGGGACGATCAGACAGTGCACTATTTAGGGGATAGAGAACGATCAGACAGTGCACTATATATGGGATTGGGAACGATCAGACAGTGCACTATATAGGGGATAGGGAATGATCAGACAGTGCACTATATAGGGGGTAGTGAACAATCAGATAGTGCACTATATAGGGGATAGGGAATGATCAGACAGTGCACTATATAGGGGATAGGGAACGATCAGACAGTGCACTATATAGGGGACAGGGAACGATCAGACTGTGCACTATATAGGGGATAGGGAACGATCAGACAGTGCACTATATAGGGGATAGGGAACGATCAGACTGTGCACTATATAGGGGATAGGGAACGATCAGACTGCGCACTATATAGGGGTTAGGGAACGATCAGACTGCGCACTATATAGGGGATAGGGAACGACCAGACAGTGCACTATATAGGGGATAGGGGACGATCAGACAGTGCACTATTTAGGGGATAGAGAACGATCAGACAGTGCACTATATATGGGATAGGGAACGATCAGACTGTGCACTATATAGGGGATAGGGAACGATCAGACTGCGCACTATATAGGGGTTAGGGAACGATCAGACTGCGCACTATATAGGGGATAGGGAACGACCAGACAGTGCACTATATAGGGGATAGGGGACGATCAGACAGTGCACTATTTAGGGGATAGAGAACGATCAGACAGTGCACTATATATGGGATAGGGAACGATCAGACAGTGCACTATATAGGGGGTAGTGAACGTTCAGATAGTGCACTATATAGGGGATAGGGAATGATCAGACAGTGCACCATATAGGGGATAGGGGACGATCAGACAGTGCACTATATAGGGGATAGGGAATGATCAGACAGTGCACTATATAGGGGATAGGGAACGATCAGACAGTGCACTATATAGGGGATAGGGAACGATCAGACTGTGCACTATATAGTGGATAGGGAACGATCAGACTGTGCACTATATAGGGGATATGGAACTATCAGACAGGGCACTATATAGGGGATAGGGGACGATCAGACAGTGCACTAAATAGGGGATAGGGAACGATCAAACAGTGCAATATATAGGGGTTAGGGAACGATCAGACAGTGCACTATATAGGGGATAGGGGATGATCAGGCAGTGTCCTATATAGGGGATAGGGAACGATCAGACAGTGCACTATATAGGGGATAGGGGACGATCAGACTGCGCACTATATAGGGGATAGGGAACGATCAGACAGTGCGCTATATAGAGGATAGTGAACAATCAGACTGCGCACTATATAGGGGATAGGGAACGATCAGACTGCGCACTATATAGGGGATAGGGAACGATCAGACAGTGCACTCTATAGGGGATAGGGGACGATCAGACACTGCACTATAAAGGGGATAGGGAATGTTCAGACAGTGCACTATATAGGGGATAGGGAACGATCAGATAGTGCACTATATAGGGGGTAGTGAACGATCATACAGTGCACTATATAAGGGACAGTGAACAATCAGACAGTGCACTATATAGGGGATAGGGGACAATCAGACAGTGCACTATATAGCGGATAGGGGACAATCAGACAGTGCACTATATAGGGGACAGTGAACGATCAGACAGTGCACTACATTGGGGATAGGAAACGATCAGACAGTGCACTATATAGGGGATAGGGGACGATCAGACAGTGCACTATATAAGGGATAGGGAACGATCAGACAGTGCACTATATAGGGGATAGGGAACGATCAGACGGGGCACTATATAGGGGACAGGGAACAATCAGATTTGCTTTCCAGTGGGGTGAATGAAGTCTGGTTTCACGTTAGTGTCAGTGAACCGCCTCAGCTCCAGAGACACGATAGCACAGAGCGGATCATGTGATCGAGGCGAGTCCAGAAAACACATCGGACCCGTCTGAATTCTGCAAAGAATGGTGAATTTTAAAGCGATATGGAGGAGATTAGGAGGAAACTGCAGCTTTACCGACTGAAGCTCAATGGCTCTGGCTGAGCTTTGATATAAACGAAACACTATTGGCTATTTAAAAAAAGGGGTGGAGCTGTTTGATATGCTCCGCCCTGTCTTCCTGATTCAGTGGAGATTACCTCAACACATTGAATAATGCTGCACGTTTCACGGCACTTCGGTGGGACTTTAATATGGTTGAATCTCTGATGAAATGAGATGAGACACTCAGAAGAGGACAGATGACTGTAAACATGGCCTAAAGCATTTGATGTTTGCCTAGTACAGTTCAGCTCTGTTGAAACGCAGAATAACAGCAGCTCAACCTACTAGCAAGGGCACTTAAAGCACCACGGCAGCTTTGGTTTCTATTTTTGGGCTGTTGTTAACTCTTTCTGGCTCCCGCGCTGCCCTTTCCTCCCTCTTCTGTTTTCCTGTTCTCTCATCCTCTAGTCTTTCTCTTCAATCTCCATCACCTCCATTTTGCCTCCATCCTTCTTTCTGGCCCTTGCACAACACCCTCCCCGCGGTGACAGATCACCTGCATCTAAAGTCCTGGTGTTCTCGCCCGGCGGTCCGTCCCCCCGCTCATTAATGCCCGTGCCGGCGTGAGGGCCATATGGCAGCGCAAGACAAATAACGCCAGCGCTCAGCCATTGCTTCTGCTGACAGAACTGCAGCCCACCGCAGTATTTTGCCCTCAGCCGCTTCACTCCACGTCCTCGCCTCTCCTCGCGCGTCCTTCAAAAGCCCACCGCTGAGACGCCTGTTGCCCGAGCTCCAGTCCGTGGTCTGAGCTTTGGACAAGATCCTTCATGGTGTTTCAGCTAAGCCAGGGCCCTACAGTGCAAACATTTCACATTTGCCACTGAAAATGACTGTGAACAAATATTTAAATATTACAAACAGAATAAAGAATACAACTCCCAAAATGCATCTACACTTTTAATGAACACCAGGAAACCAACATTTACTATTTTCTACATGGTCTACATGGTCCACTATAGGGGATATGGAACAATTCAGACAGTGCACTATATAGGGGATAGGGAATGAACAGAGAGTGGACTATATAGGGGATAGTGAACGATCAGACAGTGCACTATATAGGGGACAAGGAATGATCAGACTGTGCACTCTATAGGGGATAGGGAACGATCAGACAGTGCACTATATAGGGGATAGGGGATGATCAGACAGTGCACTACATAGGGGACAAGGAATGATCAGACTGTGCACTATATAGGGGATAGGGAACGATCAGACAGTGCACTATATAGGGGATAGGGAACGATCAGACAGTGTACTATATAGTGGACAGGGAATGATTAGACAGTGCACCGTATAGGGGATAGGGAACGATCAGACAGTGCACTCTATAGGGGATAGGGAACGATCAGACAGTGCACTATATAGGGGACAAGGAATGATCAGACTGTGCACTATATAGGGTATAGGGAACGATCAGGCAGTGCACTATATAGGGGATAGGGAACGATCAGACAGTGCACTATATAGGGGATAGGGAACGATCAGACAGTGCACTATATAGGGGATAGGGAACGATCAGACAGTGTACTATATAGTGGACAGGGAATGATTAGACAGTGCACCGTATAGGGGATAGGGAACGATCAGACAGTGCACTCTATAGGGGATAGGGAACGATCAGACAGTGCACTATATAGGGGACAAGGAATGATCAGACTGTGCACTATATAGGGTATAGGGAACGATCAGGCAGTGCACTATATAGGGGATAGGGAACGATCAGACAGTGCACTATATAGGGGATAGGGAACGATCAGACAGTGCACTATATAGGGGATAGGGAACGATCAGACAGTGTACTATATAGTGGACAGGGAATGATTAGACAGTGCACCGTATAGGGGATAGGGAACGATCAGACAGTGCACTCTATAGGGGATAGGGAACGATCAGACAGTGCACTATATAGGGGACAAGGAATGATCAGACTGTGCACTATATAGGGTATAGGGAACGATCAGGCAGTGCACTATATAGGGGATAGGGAACGATCAGACAGTGCACTATATAGGGAATAGGGAACGATCAGACTGTGCACTATATAGGGGATAGGGAACGATCAGATAGTGCACTATATAGGGGATAGGGAACGATCAGGCAGTGCACTATATAGGGGATAGGGAATGATCAGACAGTGCACTATATAGGGGATAGGGAATGATCAGACAGTGTACTATATAGGGGACAGGGAATGATTAGACAGTGCACCGTATAGGGGATAGGGAACGATCAGACAGTGCACTCTATAGGGGATAGGGAACGATCAGACAGTGCACTATATAGGGGACAAGGAATGATCAGACTGTGCACTCTATAGAGGATAGGGAACGATCATACAGTGCACTATATAGGTGATAGGGAACGATTAGACAGTGCACTCAATAGGGGATAGGGAACGATCAGACAGTGCGCTATATAGGGGATAGTGAATTATCAGACAGTGCACTGTATAGGGGATAGGGAACGATCAGACAGTGCACTCTATAGGGGATAGGGAACGATCAGACAGTGCACCGTATAGGGGATAGGGAACGATCAGACAGTGCACTCTATAGGGGATAGGGAACAATCAGACAGTGCACTCTATAGGGGATAGGGAACAATCAGACAGTGCGCTGTATAGGGGATATGAACGATCAGACAGTGCACTATATAGGGGACAGGGAATGATTAGACAGTGCACCGTATAGGGGATAGGGAACGATCAGACAGTGCACTATATAGGGGATAGGGAATGATCAGATAGTGCACTATATAGGGGATAGGGGACAATCAGACAGTGCACTATATAGGGGATAGGGGACAATCAGACTGCATTATATAGGAGATAGGGGACGATCAGACAGTGGACTATATAGGGGATAGGGAACGATCAGACTGTGCACTATATAGGGGATAGGGAATGATCAGACAGTGCACTATATAGGGGATAGGGGACAATCAGACAGTGCACTATATAGGGGATAGGGGACAATCAGACTGCATTATATAGGAGATAGGGGACGATCAGACAGTGGACTATATAGGGGATAGGGAACGATCAGACTGTGCACTATATAGGGGATAGGGAACGATCAGACTGTGCACTATACAGGGGATAGTGAACGATCAGACAGTGCACCGTATAGGGGATAGGGAACGATCAGACAGTGCACTCTATAGGGGATAGGGAACAATCAGACAGTGCACTCTATAGGGGATAGGGAACAATCAGACAGTGCGCTGTATAGGGGATATGAACGATCAGACAGTGCACTATATAGGGGACAGGGAATGATTAGACAGTGCACCGTATAGGGGATAGGGAACGATCAGACAGTGCACTATATAGGGGATAGGGAATGATCAGATAGTGCACTATATAGGGGATAGGGGACAATCAGACAGTGCACTATATAGGGGATAGGGGACAATCAGACTGCATTATATAGGAGATAGGGGACGATCAGACAGTGGACTATATAGGGGATAGGGAACGATCAGACTGTGCACTATATAGGGGATAGGGAATGATCAGACAGTGCACTATATAGGGAATGATCAGACAGTGCACTATATAGGGGATAGGGAACGATCAGAAAGTGCACTATATAGGGGATATGGGACGATCAGACAGTGCACTATATAGGGGATAGGGGACGATCAGACAGTGCACTATATAGGGGATAGGGAACGATCAGAAAGTGCACTATATAGGGGATAGGGGACGATCAGACAGTGCACTATATAGGGGATAGGGGACGATCAGACAGTGCACTATATAGGGGATAGGGAATGATCAGACAGTGCACTATATAGGGGATAGGGAATGATCAGACAGTGCACTATATAGGGGATAGGGGACGATCAGACAGTGCACACTCTCTGTTAACACCAGACATGTTCACAAGTCTTTGTTCTATTTTTTCAGCTGGTTGTTATAATTAACAGTGTATTGAACTATCAAAACAGATTACTTTTAGTTTAAAACGGTATAATAAAGCACTCAAATTTAATTCGATCATGACAGAAAAAAGTAATGTGGTTTAGCGTGAAATGAGACGTAAATAATGACATAATTATCATTATTAACTATTGCAAAGCTACTCGCCCTCAGAGCAACAGCACCATCTATATGCACCATCCTGACTTTGACCTGGACCTTTGAGAGCTGCTGTTTTGACTTCGCTCAGCCAGTTTTTCCATTCCCGCGTCCCCTTATGACCGCTCGAGTGGATGCTGCTTTGCCACACAAAAGGCTAATCATTAAACAGTCATTTAGTCGTGTTCTTTTAAGTATATGAATCAGCCGCCTCATTACTGTCAATGTGTAATTAGCTGATTAATAAACAGGGGCCGGCCGGGCCAGTGGGAAGCGCTCGTGAAGTAATTGTTTCTGGAGAGCCCGAACACAAGGGCCCATTAAGACATAAAGAAGCTTGCATTCATCCCAAATCATTACTTTACCAAACGCGCCACTCGTCTCAGGGCTGTTGATGTGTAATGGTTCCTTTATGGCCGGCTCTTCTCTTAATCAGCAGGTGTAGAGCGCGGCCCATGCACAATAGCACTAAAATTAGACAAACACACTTGCCTTTTTAATCACTGTCAAGCTGCGGATTCCTAATGGCGGACGTCGTGTTTCTTTTCCTGTGATTAATTCGAATGTAATGTCAACTTGGTTTCTCCAAGCACGTTTTGACCTTTGGCTGCAATCTGAAGGCCGTTTCTCATGGTCATGTGCTGTTTTGAAATCCCTCAATGTGTAAACCCAAAACTGCAGGGTTTTGTTTTAAACACAGATCCTGCGGTTAGCCATCATTCCCTCCAGAAATATTAATCAATTATCCTGCCTTGCTCCCGGTGCAGGATCCGTATGGAGAGGAATTCATCTGGAAAGAGGCACAAGCAGATATAATAGGACTGAGCAAAAAGCCAGTGCGCTGAGTGCTGTGCTGTCTAATCCTGAGAGACAGCCTAGAGCCACAATGTCACTTTTAGTTCCCCCCTTAGTCCCTCAGTGTGGCGCTCATCTCAAAATGGCCGTGTAACGTGGATAAACTTCCGAAGTGATGGACACAGACAGCGCACACTGGAAGACACTCGCATTTCTGTTTTGATGAGGGCCTGAAAGTGTCGTTGCTCTTACATATGGAGGCTTTTACTCAGTTTTGCTCAGTATGTTTATGACTTATGTGTTTGCGTAATGATTTCAACAATCCCCTAACCCGAAGTATTGAACTTTGGTGTGTGATTCCTCAAAACAGATGGAAAATATCCCATAGACTTGCATTAAAAGACGCCACATTTACAGACCAGAAGATCACAGAGATGAGTGGGTGCAGGACTCCTGTCACTTAAGAGCAACACAACTCAGCAGCCACATAGCAACAGTTTATTAATCATCCAGAACACCCTAACAACCACATAGCAACACTTTATTAACCAGCCAGAACACCCTAACAACCACATAGAAACACTTTATTTACCAGCCAGAACACCCTAACAACCACATAGCAACACTTTATTTACAAGCCAGAACACCCTAACAACCACATAGAAACACTTTATTAACTAGCCAGAACACCCTAACAACCACATAAAAACACTTTATTAACCAGCCAGAACACCCTAACAACCACATAGAAACACTTTATTTACCAGCCAGAACACCCTAACAACCACATAGCAACACTTTATTTACCAGCCAGAACACCCTAACAACCACATAGAAACACTTTATTTACCAGCCAGAACACCCTAACAACCACATATTAACCTTTTATGTACCAGCCAGAACACCCTAACAACCCCATAGCAACACTTTATTTACCAGCCAGAACACCCTAACAACCACAGAGCAACACTTTATTAACCAGCCAGAACACCCTAACAACCACATAGCAACACTTTATTTACCTGCCAGAACACCCTAACAACCACATAGCAACACTTTATTAACCAGCCAGAACACCCTAAAAAAACACATATCAACAGTTTATTAATTATCCAGAACACCCTAACAATTACATAGCAACACTTTATTTACCAGCCAGAACACCCTAACAACCACATAGCAACAGTTTATTAATCATCCAGAGCACTCTAACAACCACATAGCAACACTTTATTTACCAGCCAGAACACCCTAACAACCACATAGCAACAGTTTATTAATCATCCAGAACACCCTAACAACCACATAGCAACACTTTATTTACCAGTCAGAACACCCTTACAACCACATAGCAACACTTTATTTACCAGCCAGAACACCCTAACAACCACATAGCAACAGTTTATTAATCATCCAGAACACCCTAACAACCACATAGCAACACTTTATTTACCAGCCAGAACACCCTAACAACCACATAGTTACACTTTATTTACCAGCCAGAACACCCTAACAACCACATAGCAACATTATATTAATCATCCAGAACACCCTAACAACCACATAGCAACACTTTATTTACCAGCCAGAACACCCTAACAACCACATAGCAACACTTTATTTACCAGCCAGAACACCCTAAAAACCACATAGCAACAGTTAATTAATCATCCAGAACACCCTAACAACCACATAAAAACACTTTATTTACCAGCCAGAACACCCTAACAACCACATAGCAACACTTTATTTACCAGCCAGAACACCCTAACAACCACATAGCAACACTTTATTTACCAGCCAGAACACCCTAACAACCACATAGCAACACTTTATTAACTAGCCAGAACACCCTAACAACCACATAAAAACACTTTATTAACCAGCCAGAACACCCTAACAACCACATAGAAACACTTTATTTACCAGCCAGAACACCCTAACAACCACATAGCAACACTTTATTTACCAGCCAGAACACCCTAACAACCACATAGAAACACTTTATTTACCAGCCAGAACACCCTAACAACCACATATTAACCTTTTATGTACCAGCCAGAACACCCTAACAACCCCATAGCAACACTTTATTTACCAGCCAGAACACCCTAACAACCACAGAGCAACACTTTATTAACCAGCCAGAACACCCTAACAACCACATAGCAACACTTTATTTACCTGCCAGAACACCCTAACAACCACATAGCAACACTTTATTAACCAGCCAGAACACCCTAAAAAAACACATATCAACAGTTTATTAATTATCCAGAACACCCTAACAATTACATAGCAACACTTTATTTACCAGCCAGAACACCCTAACAACCACATAGCAACAGTTTATTAATCATCCAGAGCACTCTAACAACCACATAGCAACACTTTATTTACCAGCCAGAACACCCTAACAACCACATAGCAACAGTTTATTAATCATCCAGAACACCCTAACAACCACATAGCAACACTTTATTTACCAGTCAGAACACCCTTACAACCACATAGCAACACTTTATTTACCAGCCAGAACACCCTAACAACCACATAGCAACAGTTTATTAATCATCCAGAACACCCTAACAACCACATAGCAACACTTTATTTACCAGCCAGAACACCCTAACAACCACATAGAAACACTTTATTTACCAGCCAGAACACCCTAACAACCACATAGCAACATTATATTAATCATCCAGAACACCCTAACAACCACATAGCAACACTTTATTTACCAGCCAGAACACCCTAACAACCACATAGCAACACTTTATTTACCAGCCAGAACACCCTAAAAACCACATAGCAACAGTTAATTAATCATCCAGAACACCCTAACAACCACATAAAAACACTTTATTTACCAGCCTGAACACCCTAACAACCACATAGCAACACTTTATTTACCAGCCAGAAAACCCTAACAACCACATAGCAACAGTTTATCAATAATCCAGAACACCTTAGCACCCACATAGCAACACTTTATTAACCAGCCAGAACACCCTAACAACCACATGGCAACAGTTTATTAATCATCCAGAACACCCTAACAACCACATAGCAACACTTTAATAATCATCCAGAACACCCTAACAACCATAGCAACACTTTATTTACTAGCCAGAACACCCTAACAACCACATAGCAACACTTTATTTACCAGCCAGAACACCCTGACAACCACATAGCAACACTTTATTTACCAGCCAGAACACCCTAACAACCACATAGCAACAGTTTATTTACCAGCCAGAACACCCTAACAATCACATAGCAACACTTTATTTACCAGCCAGAACACCCTAACAACCACATAGAAACACTTTATTTACCAGCCAGAACACCCTAACAACCACATATTAACCTTTTATTTACCAGCCAGAACACCCTAACAACCCCATAGCAACACTTTATTTACCAGCCAGAACACCCTAACAACCACAGAGCAACACTTTATTAACCAGCCAGAACACCCTAAAAACCACATAGCAACAGTTAATTAATCATCCAGAACACCCTAACAACCACATAAAAACACTTTATTTACCAGCCTGAACACCCTAACAACCACATAGCAACACTTTATTTAACAGCCAGAAAACCCTAACAACCACATAGCAACAGTTTATCAATAATCCAGAACACCTTAGCACCCACATAGCAACACTTTATTAACCAGCCAGAACACCCTAACAACCACATGGCCACAGTTTATTAATCATCCAGAACACCCTAACAACCACATAGCAACACTTTAATAATCATCCAGAACACCCTAACAACCATAGCAACACTTTATTTACTAGCCAGAACACCCTAACAACCACATAGCAACACTTTATTTACCAGCCAGAACACCCTGACAACCACATAGCAACACTTTATTTACCAGCCAGAACACCCTAACAACCACATAGCAACAGTTTATTTACCAGCCAGAACACCCTAACAATCACATAGCAACACTTTATTTACCAGCCAGAACACCCTAACAACCACATAGAAACACTTTATTTACCAGCCAGAACACCCTAACAACCACATATTAACCTTTTATTTACCAGCCAGAACACCCTAACAACCCCATAGCAACACTTTATTTACCAGCCAGAACACCCTAACAACCACAGAGCAACACTTTATTAACCAGCCAGAACACCCTAACAACCACATAGCAACACTTTATTTACCAGCCAGAACACCCTAACAAACAAATAGCAACACTTTATTAACCAGCCAGTACACCCTAATAAACACATATCAACAGTTTATTAATCATCCAGAACACCCTAACAATTACATAGTAACACTTTATTTACCAGCCAGAACACCCTAACAACCACATAGCAACAGTTTATTTACCAGCCAGAACACCCTAGCAACCACATAGCAATACTTTATTTACCAGCCAGAACACCCTAACAACCACATAGCAATACTTTATTTACTAGCCAGAACACCCTGACAACCACATAGCAACACTTTATTAACCAGCCAGAACACCCTAACAACCACATAGCAACAGTTTATTAATCATCCAGAACACCCTAACAACCACATAGCAACACTTTATTTACCAGTCAGAACACCCTTACAACCACATAGCAACACTTTATTTACCAGCCAGAACACCCTAACAACCACATAGCAACACTTTATTTACCAGCCGGAACACCCTAACAACCACATAGCAACACTTTATTAATCATCCAGAACACCCTAGCAACCACATAGCAACACTTTATTTACCAGCCAGAACACCCTAACAACCACATAGCAACACTTTATTTACCAGCCAGAACACCCTAACAACCACATAGCAACAGTTAATTAATAATCCAGAACACCCTAACAACCATATAGCAACCGTTTATTAATCATCCAGAACACCCTAATAACCACATAGCAACACTTTATTTACCAGCCTGAACACCCTAACAACCACATAGCAACACTTTATTTACCAGCCAGAACACCCTAACAACCACATAGCAACAGTTTTTTAAGAATCCAGAACACCCTAACAACCACATAGCAACAGTTTATCAATCATCCAGAACACCTTAGCAACCACATAGCAACACTTTATTAACCAGCCAGAACACCCTAACAACCACATGGCAACAGTTTATTAATCATCCAGAACACCCTAACAACCACATAGCAACACTTTAATAATCATCCAGAACACCCTAACAACCACATAGCAACAGTTTCTTAATTATCCAGAACACCCTAACAACCACATAGCAACAGTTTATCAATAATCCAGAACACCTTAGCAGCCACATAGCAACACTTTATTAACCAGCCAGAACACCCTAACAACCACATGGCAACAGTTTATTAATCATCCAGAACACCCTAACAACCACATAGCAACACTTTAATAATCATCCAGAACACCCTAACAACCATAGCAACACTTTATTTACTAGCCAGAACACCCTAACAACCACATAGCAACACTTTATTTACCAGCCAGAACACCCTGACAACCACATAGCAACACTTTATTTACCAGCCAGAACACCCTAACAACCACATAGCAACAGTTTATTTACCAGCCAGAACACCCTAACAACCACATAGCAACACTTTATTTACCAGCCAGAACACCCTAACAACCACATAGAAACACTTTATTTACCAGCCAGAACACCCCAACAACCACATATTAACCTTTTATTTACCAGCCAGAACACCCTAACAACCCCATAGCAACACTTTATTTACCAGCCAGAACACCCTAACAACCACAGAGCAACACTTTATTAACCAGCCAGAACACCCTAACAACCACATAGCAACACTTTATTTACCAGCCAGAACACCCTAACAACCACATAGCAACACTTTATTAACCAGCCAGAACACCCTAATAAACACATATCAACAGTTTATTATTCATCCAGAACACCCTAACAATTACATAGCAACACTTTATTTACCAGCCAGAACACCCTAACAACCACATAGCAACAGTTTATTTACCAGCCAGAACACCCTAACAACCACATAGCAATACTTTATTTACTAGCCAGAACACCCTGACAACCACATAGCAACACTTTATTAACCAGCCCGAACACCCTAACAACCACATAGCAACAGTTTATTAATCATCCAGAACACACTAACAACCACATAGCAACACTTTATTTACCAGTCAGAACACCCTTACAACCACATAGCAACACTTTATTTACCAGCCAGAACACCCTAACAACCACATAGCAACACTTTATTTACCAGCCGGAACACCCTAACAACAACATAGCAACACTTTATTAATCATCCAGAACACCCTAAAAACCACATAGCAACACTTTATTTACCAGCCAGAACACCCTAACAACCACATAGCAACACTTTATTTACCAGCCAGAACACCCTAACAACCACATAGCAACAGTTAATTAATAATCCAGAACACCCTAACAACCCTATAGCAACCGTTTATTAATCATCCAGAACACCCTAATAACCACATAGCAACACTTTATTTACCAGCCTGAACACCCTAACAACCACATAGCAACACTTTATTTACCAGCCAGAACACCCTAACAACCACATAGCAACAGTCTTTTAATAATCCAGAACACCCTAACAACCACATAGCAACAGTTTATCAATCATCCAGAACACCTTAGCAACCACATAGCAACACTTTATTAACCAGCCAGAACACCCTAACAACCACATGGCAACAGTTTATTAATCATCCAGAACACCCTAACAACCACATAGCAACACTTTAATAATCATCCAGAACACCCTAACAACCACATAGCAACAGTTTATAAATCATCAAGAACACCCTAACAACCACATAGCAACACTTTATTTACCAGCCAGAACACCCTAACAACCACAAAGCAACACTTTATTTACCAGCCAGAACACCCTAACAACCACATAGCAACACTTTATTTACCAGCCAGAACACCCTAACAACCACATAACAACAGTTTATTTACCAGCCAGAACACCCTAACAACCACATAGCAACATTTTATTTACCAGCCAGAACACCCTAACAACCACATAGCAACAGTTTATTTACCAGCCAGAACACCCTAACAACCACATAGCAACAGTTTATTAATAATCAAGAACACCCTAACAACCACATAGCAACAGTTTATCAATCATCCAGAACACCTTAGCAACCACATAGCAATCAATTTATTTCTGTCAAATCTAAAGGTTATGATACACGGGGCAACTTTTTGAGCAATGTTGCTGGGCAGAGTCTCAGAGCGGCACTTTCCCAATGAGAATGGGCAACACATTTCTGTTGTGGGCCCTGTGTCTCACCTGGTGGACCGTTGACGGCAACATTGCCCAGCAACTTTGCTCAAAAAGTTGATATTGCTGTTATTACTGCTGCTGCTGTTATTGCAGCAACCAGCCAGAACATGTCAGCAACCACATAGCATTTCCTTATCAACCACCTAGATCACCTTAGTAACCACCCAGGACACCCCAGTAACCACAATCAGATTGCCTTAGCAACCAGCCCTGCACCCTCATGAAAATGCTCTGTTGGATTTTATGATGTACGATGTGTATTGTGAGTCAATCTCAGTGTCCACTGACAGAGCTGCCTCCAGTGAAGCAGTGCCTGCTGGGATACAAAAGGACATCATCAGGCGCAAACTCCACTGCTTAGAACCGAAACTACTTGGAAAATGTATAAATGAGAAGGTTTTGAATCACATGTCTCTAGCCTATATGTGGATGGAAATGCTAATGCAATCAAGCCTGTTAATCACCCGTCCACTGGCCATTTTCTTAGGGAGGAGGTTTGCCTTTAAAAATCTGCCTTTGAAGGAACAGTTGGCACATGAGTGATCATTCTGTTATTCACTCACCCTCGTGTTCATGGTATTTTTCCAGTGAAGTCTTCATCAAACCATTTCCACACTACAGCAGTTTATGGTGACCATTACTGTCCAATTCTAAAAGGACAATGAAAACCACAAGCCAGTACACAATAGCAACCACCCAGACCATGTCAGAAACCACATATCAACACCTTGGGAACATCCCAGAACACCCTAGCAACCACCCAGAACATGCCAGAAACCACACATCAACACCTTGGTAACATCCCAGAACACCCTAGCAACCACCCAGAACATGTTAGAAACCACAAATCAACACCTTGGTAACATCCCAGAACACCCTAGCAACCACCCAGAACATGTCAGAAACCACACATCAACACCTTGGTAACATCCCAGAACACCCTAGCAACCACCCAGAACATGTCAGAAACCACACATCAACACTATCGTTACCTTCCCAGAACACCCTAGAAACCACCCAGAACATGCCAACAACCACATATCAACACCTTGGTAACATCCCAGAACACCCTAGCAACAACCCAAAACATGTCAGAACCCACACATCAACACCTTGGTAACATCCCAGAACACCCTAGCAACCACCCAGAACATGCCAACAACCACATATCAACACCTTGGTAACATCCTAGAACACCCTAGCAACCACCCAGAACATGTCAGAAACCACACATAATTCCATATCAACTACATATCAAAGCCATAACAACCACCCAAAACATGTCACAAACCACATATCAACAGCTTAGAAACTGCCAACAATACCCTAACAACCACCCATAACACCTTAGTAACCATCCAGAATACCCTTTCAACCACTCAGAATGCCCAAGCAACCACATGTCAACATTTTAGCAACCATTCAAAACATGTCACAAACAACATATCAACAGCTTAGTAACCACCAACAACACCCTAGCAACCACTCAGAACCCCTAAACGACCACACAGAACATGTCAGAAACCACATATCCTCACCTAAGTAATCTCCAGAACATCCTAACAACCACACAGAACATATCAGCAACCACATATCAACAGCTTAGTAACCATTCAGAACACCCTAGCAACCACTCAAAACATGTCAGAAACCACATATCCTCACCTAAGTAATCTCCAGAACAACCTAACAACCACACAGAATGCCTTAGCAACCACCCATGACACAAACCATCCAGAACCAACTATCAACCATCCAGAACAACCAACAACATATCAACACCCTAGCAACCACATTTAAAACATGTCAGAAACCACATTTTTGTTTGGGTCTGGCTGCTGTAACAAGTTAATCTCCCCGGTGTGGGATAAGTCACCTAAGTAACCTACCAGAACACCCTAGCAACCATCCAGAATGCCTTAGCAACCCATGACACAAACCACATATCAACAGCTTAGCAACCACTAATAACACCTTAGTAACCACCAAGAACACCCTCGAACTCTCCCAAAATGCCTTTGTAACCATTCAGATCACCCAATCAATCACCCAGAATACAACTGCAACCACATATCAACACCCTAGCAACCACATATCCTCACCAAAGTAACCTCCGAGAACTCCTTAGCAACCACCCATGACACAAACCACATATCAACAGGTTAGCAACTACCCATAACACCTTTGGTAGCCATCCAGAACACCCTATCAACCATCCAGAACGCCTTAGCAACCACATGTAAACACCCTAGCAACCATCCAGAAACATGTCAGAAACCACATGTCCTCACCTAAGTATCCTCCCAGAACACCATAGAAATCACCCAGAATTAACAACCGCCCATGATACAAATCACATATCAACAGCTTAGCAACCCCCCATAACTTCTTAGTAACCACCAAGAACACCCTCACAATCACCCAGAATGCTTTAGTAACCATTCAGAACACCATATCAACCACCCAGAATACCATAACAACCACATATCAACACCCTAGCGACCACCCAGAACATGTCAGAAGCCACATATCCTCGCCTAAGTAACCTATCAGAACTCCCTAGCAACCACCCAAGACACAAACCACATATCAACAGGTTAGCAACCACCCATAACGCCTTAGTAACCATCCAGAACCCCATATTAACCATCCAGAACACCCAAGCCACCACATATCAACACCCTAGCAACCACAACATGTCAGAAACCAAATATTCTCACCTTAGTAACCACCTAGCACACCCTAGCAACCACCCATGACACAAACCAAATATCAACAGCTTAGCAACCACCAAGAACATCCTAGAAATCACCTAGAATGTCTTAGTAACCATTCAGAAGACCATATCAACCACCCATAATACCCTAGCAACCACCCGAAACATGTCAGAAACCACATATCCTCACCTAAGTAACCTCCCAGAACACCCATGACACAAACTAGATATCAACAGGTTAGCAACCACCCATAATGTCTTAGAACCATCCAGAACCCCTTACCAACCATCCATAATGCCCAAGCAACCATATATCAACACCCTAGCAACCATACAGAAACATGTCAGAAACCACATATCCTCACCTAAGTAACCTCCCAGAACACCCATGACACAAACTACATTTCAACAGGTTAGCAACTACCCATAATGCCTTAGAACCATCCAGAACCCCCTATCAACTATCCAGAAGGCCCAAGCAACCATATATCAACACCCTAGCAACCATACAGATACATGTCAGAAACCACGTCCACACCTAAGTAACCCTCAGAACCCCCTAGCTACCACCCAGAATGCATATTAACCCCCCATGACACAAACCACATATCAACAGCTTAGCAACCACCCAGAACACCCAAGCAACCACATATCAACACCCTAGCAACCACCCAGAACATGTCAGAAACCACATATCCTCATCTAAGTAACCTCCCAGAACCCCCTAGCAACCACCCAGAATGCCTTAGCAACCACCCATGACACAAACCACATATCAACAGCTTAGCAACCACCCAGAAGACCCAAGCAACCACATATCAACACCCTAGCAACCACCCAGAACATGTCAGAAACCACATATCCTCACCTAAGTAACCTCCCAGAACATTCTAGCAACCACCCAGAATGCTTTAGCAACCACCCATGACACTAATCACATATCAACAGCTTAGTAACCACCAAAAACACCCTAGCAATGCCTTAGTAACCATTCGGAACACCCTAGCAACCACCCTATCAACCTATTTACTCATGAATGTGAGTAAATTATGACAGAATTTTTTGGGTGAACTAGCCTTTGACTTTAGGCACACAGGTAATTAAAACCATTAACTATGATTTAAAGTTTAGTGTGAGGTGTTATTATCTGTGCCAATTAGAGAAATCAGTATGTAGAAGCAGATTTGGTGGCGTCAGAAATGGCGGCGACCTCACGCGGTTCTGTTGGATATGAAACACATTCATTAGCACAACAGAGAGCGTGTGTTTCTGTGGCCTCCAGCGGATTCCCTTCCATCTTCAAATGTTCACACATGAAAGTTTGCTTCAGTCAAATGCATAAAAGGGCTTTTTTAATTGTCAATCATTTATCAGATTGTCTGGACCACCATGCAGTGTCATGATACAACTGTTTACAATCCACTGGAAAAACATGCCTGTGGCGACATTTCTACATTGCGTCTTGCATTTTTCACGACACTTTCACACATTTTAAATGTCCAGTGGTTGGCACTACAAGCTCCAAAACCATTTTATTACTCTGGTTGTACGAAGTTCGGGAATTAAATGTTAATGGGAACCCGTTAGCTGAACGTCTGACGCATATGACACACAAAACTGGAAACACTTTCGCAAAGGCAAAAGATGTACCTACACACATCACCCACCCTCAACCACCCAGAATACCATAACAACCACATATCAACACCCTAGCGACCACCCAGAACATGTCAGAAACCACTTATCCTCATCTAAGTAACCTCTCAGAACTCCCTAGCCCATGACACAAACCACAGATCAACAGGTTAGCAACCACCCATAACGCCTTAGTAACCATCCAGAACCCCATATTAACCATCCAGAACACCCAAGCAACCACATATCAACACCCTAGCAACCACTCAAAACATGTCAGAAACCAAATATTCTCACTGTAGTAACCATCCAGCACACCCTAGCAACCACCCAGAATGCCTAGCAACCACCCATGACACAAACCACATATCAACAGCTTAGCAACCACCAAGAACACGCTAGAAATCCCCCAGAATGTCTTCGTAACCATTCAGAACACAATATCAACCACCCATAATAGCAATTATAGCAAACCACATATTAGCACCCTAGCAACCACCCGAAACATGTCAGAAACCACATATCCTCACCTAAGTAACCTCCCAGAACACCCATGACACAAACTACATATCAACAGGTTAGCAACCACCCATAATGCCTTAGAACCATCCAGATCCCCTATCAACCATCCAGAATGCCCAAGCAACCATATATCAACACCCTAGCAACCATACAGAAACATGTCAGAAACCACATGTCCTTACACAACTTGTAAACAAGGAAATGTTGGTGTTATTTTGTCACTTATTGAGCAGTAGGCTAGCTGGAGCCATTTGCCTTCAGTCTTTGTGCTAAGCTAGGCTAGCTGGAGCCATTTACCTCCAGTCTTTGTGCTAAGCTAGGCTAGCTGGAGCCATTTACCTCCAGTGTTTGTGCTAAGCTAGGCTAGCTAGAGCCATTTACCTCCAGTCTTTGTGCTAAGCTAGGCTTGCTGGAGCCATTTACCTCCAGTGTTTGTGCTAAGCTAGGCTTGCTGGAGCCATTTACCTCCAGTGTTTGTGCTAAGCTAGGCTAGCGGTGGGTGCGTCAGACCGAGTTATGGCACGGAGATGAGAATGGGATGTATGGATACGGTGAATAAGATAAAGTCACAAAAAGTCAGTTCCTTTAACGATCCCCCAAATGAAAGCCACGTTTAAAAGTTTCGATACTGAAGTAGTGTTATTTTAGTTTTATTATATTTTTATTCATATTTGGAATTAGCTTTTATTTGTTTAATTTGTTTGTTTTAATATTTTTGTTTTAATTAGTTTTAAGGTAAGTTTACACGACAACGATGTACTAAGGACGGAAACGTTTTTCCTTTGCGTTTTTCGAGTACAGACAACAACATTCTCAAAATGATCCTCGTTCACATGAAGTCGAAACCTTGCACATTGAAACTTGTTTTCAAAGTTTTCAATTTTTTGGCCACCAAAGGCCATATTGTCATGTGAATGAACGGCCAAATTGCATAAAACATTTTCTGTTTTTAGAATGGTGTTCTGTAAATGCCCCCTTAGCTATTATTTATTTTCAGTTAATAGTTTTAATGCTTCAACGTAAATTATCTCAGCCAAATCATAAAAAGCGTTTTGTTTGAGAAAACAAAATATTCCTATCACCATTCATCCACCCATCCATCCATCCATCCATCCACCCACCTACCCACCCACCCACCATCCATCCATCCATTCACCCATCCACCCATCCATCCAACCACCCACCCACCATCCATCCATCCATTCACCCATCCACCCATCCATCCATCCATCCATCCATCCATCCATCCATCCATCCACCCACCATCCACCCATCCATCCATCCATCCAACCATCCATCCATCCATCCATTCACCCATCCACCCATCCATCCAACCACCCACCCACCATCCATCCATCCATTCACCCATCCACCCATCCACCCATCCATCCATCCACCCACCCATCCACCCATCCATCCATCCATCCATCCAACCATCCATCCATCCATCCATCCATCCATCCATCCAACCACCCACCCACCCACCCACCATCCATCCATCCATCCATTCACCCATCCACCCATCCACCCATCCATCCATCAACCCATCCACCCATCTATCCATCCATCCATCCATCCATCCATCCATCCATCCATCCATCCATCCATCCATCCATCCAACCATCCATCCATCCATCCATCCATCCATCCATCCATCCAACCACCCACCCACCCACCATCCATCCATCCATTCACCCATCCACCCATCCATCCATCCACCCATCCATCCATCCATCCATCCATCCATCCACCCACCCATCCACCCATCCATCCATCCATCCATCCATCCATCCAACCACCCACCCACCAACCCACCGATCCATCCATCCATCCATCCATCCATCCATCCACCCATCCATCCACCCATCCACCCATCCATCCATCCATCCATCCATCCATCCATCCATCCATCCAACCATCCATCCACCCAACCACCCACCAACCATCCATCCATCCATCCATCCATCCACCCATCCAACCACCCACCCACCCACCCACCCACCCACCATTCATCCATCCATCCATCCATCCATCCATCCATCCATCCATCCACCCAACCACCCATCCATCCATCCATCCATCCATCCAACCATCCATCCACCCAACCACCCACCAACCATCCATCCATCCATCCATCCATCCATCCACCCATCCAACCACCCACCCACCCACCCACCCACCATCCATTCATCCATCCATCCATCCATCCATCCATCCATCCATCCATCCATCCATCCATCCATCCATCCACCCAACCACGCACCCATCCATCCAACCACCCACCCACCCACCCACCCACCCACCCACCAACCAGCCATCCATCCATCCATCCATCCATCCATCCATCCATCCATCCATCCACCCAACCCCCCCACCAACCAGCCATCCATCCATCCATCCAACCAAGTATTGATAGTCTGTTATAGCACGCCGGCCTGTTATAACATTTCCCAAAGAAAGCTATGATTGGTCACTTCACATGTCAGTCAGACGGCCTCTTCCTGATGAAGTGGGCGGTCCCTGACCAAATGCAGTGGCTATTGAGTTCCGACCTTCCAGGCTTCCGTACATCGTCCGTCCGTGATAACTTCAGAGGTTTTTAACGGTTCAATTCTCTGAAGTCTGCACTCGATGCATCCTCGATATCAAGAACACACACTGGTACTTTCATGAGTTCTCTGTATTTGGGTTCTTGAGTATTGGAACTGGACCACTGGTCCTTCCTCTGAGCACTTCTGATAGAGACTGCCCACTGCAGACCGGGAACAGCCCACAAGAGCTGCAGTTTTGGAGATGCTCTGACCCAACACAATCTGGCCATGGTCAAACTCGCTCAAATCCTTACGCTTGCCCATTTTTCCTGCTTCTAACACATCAACTCTGAGGACAAAATGTTCACTTGCTGCCTAATATATCCAGTGATGAAGCAGTGTTATTCACGTATGGTCATAATGTTATGCCTGACCGGTGTGTAACGCATCATTAAACCTTTAATATGTGGACCTTGTAATGCACCTTACAATGCATTGTATGGTCTCATTAATAATTGTAACCACAGTTATAATACACTCTAAATAATGCTGGATTAAAAATAACCCAAGTTGGGTTGAAAATGGACTAACCCAGCAATTGGGTTGTTTTAAGCAAACATTTAACCCAACCGCTGGGTTTAAAACAACCCAATTGCTGATTTTCAACCCCAGCATTTTTTAGAGTGTACATTATAATATCTATTCAATGAAAGAAATGCTTTAAAACAACCAATTCCACTGGTTCTTTTTTAGCCCTGTTCTTTTATTGGTCCTTTTTGTGGCCAGCACATATAAAAGCGAGTGCATCTGGCCATGAATGATTCCTTCAATTGACCACAAGCTCTCCACATCCAGCTTTTCCACACGCTGACAGAGACATTCGGTCACATCCTCTTATACCTCTCTGTGTCAAAGAGATTTGTCCACTCGCTGTAATTAGTCGTTACCATGACGACTTCCTTCCCAGCCCATCCCAGTCATAAAGCCCTCGCCGTCCTCGATGGGCCGAAATGAATTTCCTCACTGGGGCAGGAAGTGGGAAAGGAGGGCGGTGTGTGTGCGCCCAGTCAATCGGCCCGCTCCAGTACAGGAATCCAGCGGCTGATGCTGCTCATATTTCAGCCTTGGTAAAGATTAGCTGTCAGCCCCAGAGGAGATGTATTGATCTGTTTTCCTTTTTTTCTGCCAGCAATCACCTGACAAAGGCAGCGAGGAGGGCTTCCGTGAGTGATGCGGCTCCCGCCTCCACCTACTGTGCTGGATACGGGGATCTGGTGACCGCTGATGCCGCCGTATAATTAAACCATAAACTTTACGTGAACTTGCACTCTGAGCCAAGTGTGCTTCATTCATTAGGGCGAAAAGGCCAAATGAGGCGGTGTGCGTGAAATCAAACAAAACAAAGCATGTTCTCAATCAGGACCTGTTTCCTGTTTTACAGTAATGCACAAGTTAACGGCTTAACCCAAGGACAGTTAAGACAGTAGATCAGAACCACGAGCATTATTGTACTATTGTATATTACTTTTCATTTTTAAAATGGAAATGTATGCATTGTACAATTCATTAGTTGCTTGCAGTTGTTGTAAATTATTTTAATTGATTTGCAGAGTCATACATTTATTTTACTAATCAGATGGACAGTTAAACATTTTCCTGAACCTTAGCTACAAGTTTATTAAAACAACATTTTAATTTTACTGTCAGATGGACAATTAAGAATCATTGGATAGATGATGGGTGGATGGGTGGATGGATGGATGGATGGATGGATGGATAGATAGATAGATAGATAGATAGATAGATAGATAGATAGATAGATAGATAGATAGATAGATAGATAGATAGATAGATAGATAGATAGATAGATAGATAGATAGATAGATAGATAGATAGATAGATAGATAGATAGATAGATAGATAGGTGGTGGATGGATGGATGGATGGATGGGTGGATGGATGGATGGATAGATAGATAGATAGATAGATAGATAGATAGATAGATAGATAGATAGATAGATAGATAGATAGATAGATAGATAGATAGATAGATAGATAGATAGATAGATAGGTGGTGGATGGATGGATGGATGGATGGGTGAATGGATGGATGGATGGATGGGTAGATGGATGGATGGATGGGTGGTGGGTGGGTGGATAGATGGATGGATGGATGGATGGATGGGTAGATGGATGGGTGGTGGGTGGTGGGTGGGTGGATAGATGGATGGATGGATGGATGGATGGATGGGTGGATAGATGGATGGATGGATGGATGGATGGGTGGATAGATGGATGGATGGATGGATTGTGGGATGGATGGGTGGTGGGTGGGTGGATAGATGGATGGATGGATGGATGGATGGGTGGATGGGTGGGTGGTGGATGGATGGATGGGTGGTGGGTGGGTGGATGGGTCAATGGATAGATGGATGGATGGATGGATGGATGGATGGATTGATGGATGGGTGGTGGGTGGATGGATGGATGGGTGGATAGATGGATGGATGGATGGATTGTTGGATGGATGGGTGGTGGGTGGGTGGATAGATGGATGGATGGATGGATGGGTGGATGGGTGGATGGGTGGTTGGTGTTTGGGTGGGTCAATGGATAGATGGATGGATGGATTGATGGATGGATTGATGGATGGGTGGATGGATGGATGGGTGGTGGATGGATGATGGATGGGTGGTGGGTGGATGGATGGATGGTTGGTGGATGATGGATGGGTGGTGGGTGGATGGGTGTTGGATGGATTGATGGATTGATGGATTGATGGATTGATGGATTGATGGATGGGTGGTGGGTGGATGGATGGATGGATGGATGGGTGGATGGATGGGTGGTGGATGATGGATGGGTGGTGGGTGGATGGGTGATGGACGGATGGATGGATGGATGGGTGGTGGGTGGATGGATGGATGGATGGGTGGATGGGTGGTGGATGGATGGATGGATGGGTGGGTGGTGGGTGGTGGGTGGATGGGTGGATGGGTGATGGATGGATGGATGGATGGGTGGGTGGTGGGTGGGTGGATGGATGGATTGATGGATTGATGGATGAGTGGATGGATGGGTGGATGGGTGGTGGATGGATGGATGGATGGGTGGTGGGTGGATGGATGGATGGGTGGTGGGTGGATGGATGGATGGATGGGTGGTGGGTGGATGGATGGATAGATAGATGGATGGATGGATGGATGGATGGGTGGATAGATGGATGGATGGATGGATTGTTGGATGGATGGGTAGTGGGTGGGTGGATGGATGGATGGATGGATGGATGGATGGGTGGATGGGTGGATGGGTGGTGGGTTTGGGTCAATGGATAGATGGAAGGATGGATGGATGGATTGATGGATGGGTGGTGGGTGGATGGATGGATGGATGGATGGATGGATGGGTGGTGGGTGGGTGGGTCAATGGATAGATGGATGAATGGATGGATGGATGGATGGATGGATGGATGGATGGATGGATGGATGGATGATGGATGGATGATGGATGATGGATGGATGATGGATGATGGATGGATGATGGATGATGGATGGATGATGGATGATGGATGGATGATGGATGGATGATGGATGGATGATGGATGGATTGATGGATGGATGGATGGATGGATGATGGATGGATTGATGGATGGATGGATGGATGGATGATGGATGGATTGATGGATGATGGATGATGGATGGATGATGGATGATGGATGGATGATGGATGATGGATGGATGGATGATGGATGGATTGATGGATGATGGATGATGGATGGATGATGGATGATGGATGGATGATGGATGATGGATGATGGATGATGGATGGATTGATGGATAGATAGATAGATGGATGGGAATATTTTTTCATCTATTATTCTGCCTGTACATCTCTGATCTATTTTGACATGCCGTATTGTTGTCCTGTGCCAGTTATCACTGTCAATTGCAATTTTCGAAAAAGTGAATCACGCATCACGTCTATAAGTCGACAAAAACAACTCTTTTATTCCATGGATTATAGCTATAGCCTCGAAAGCAGGAAAGAGCGCTCACACACAATCATCATCTCAGTTCACGATCACAGATCAGAATCAGTAAAGCTGTCTACACTGAATAATGAATATATATATATCTACAATATCTACACTGAATAATGAATATATATATATCTACAATATCGACACTGAATAATGAATATATATATATCTACAATATCTACACTGAGTAATGAATATATATATATCTACAATATCTACACTGAATAATGAATATATATATATCTACAATATCGACACTGAATAATGAATATATATATATCTACAATATCTACACTGAATAATGAATATATATATATATATCTACAATATCTACACTGAGTAATGAATATATATATATCTACAATATCTACACTGAATAATGAATATATATATATCTACAATATCGACACTGAATAATGAATATATATATATATCTACAATATCTACACTGAGTAATGAATATATATATATCTACAATATCTACACTGAATAATGAATATATATATATCTACAATATCGACACTGAATAATGAATATATATATATATCTACAATATCTACACTGAATAATGAATATATATATATCTACAATATCAACACTGAATAATGAATATATATATATCTACAATATCTACACTGAATAATGAATATATATATATCTACAATATCTACACTGAGTAATGAATATATATATATCTACAATATCTACACTGAATAATGAATATATATATATCTACAATATCGACACTGAATAATGAATATATATATATCTACAATATCTACACTGAATAATGAATATATATATATCTACAATATCAACACTGAATAATGAATATATATATATCTACAATATCTACACTGAATAATGAATATATATATATCTACAATATCTACACTGAATAATGAATATATATATATCTACAATATCTACACTGAATAATGAATATATATATATATCTACAATATCTACACTGAATAATGAATCTCTGACGTGGTGTCTTTGTTAATGAGAGAATCCACGAGAGTGAGCAGAACTCAGCGCTGAATAAAGTCTGAGTGGATTCTAACTTAAACACCTCTGATTGGCCATTGCGTTCAAGAGATCAACAAGCATGTCTATGATTGGCTACATTTCTCACCGCTGCAGAACACACTGTGAAGATCTCACCTTCTCCAGAGCGCAAACTCAAACGCAGTGTTTGCCAATAATATTACACTATTACTGTATCAGTAGAGGGCTCTGCTTTCATTTCAGGGGCTTATATCTGCCCTATATTTTCCCCCAGTTTTATCAAGAAATTATTTGTGATCAAACATTAATTGGCGGACCCCCTGCAGTACCGCTGCGGACCCCGGGTTGAAGACCCATGACTTAACCTATAGATCAAATGCTGCTTTATATACTATGGAGATTTAAGTTTGATTGATTTTGTCTTAGAAAAACTCATTGTGCATTTACACTTTAGAAGTAGTTGAATCTGCAAATGCATGCCATTCATAAACTCCCTGTGTCTGTTAATGGTTATCACTTTAACTGCTAGTTTGAGGCAACTATTTCAATTTAAAAGGAAATGATTACCTAAAGAAACATTAACCGTAATTCACTTTGTGTGTGTGTGTGTGTGTGTGTGTGTGTGTGTGTGTGTGTGTGTGTGTGTGTGTGTGTGTGTGTGTGTGTGTGTGTGCTGTTGACTTGCTAGCAAATAGTTTCAAGTTTATTTGTCACATGCAAAAGATGTCACAGACTTCTTATGATCCTCAGGCACCGCAGAAAATACACACACACACAAATAAGATCAGATGAAGTTCCCAACATATACAGTGTGAGAAATATGTGTGCATGTATACAGGTGTTTGCAGCAATTTTTGGTAAACCGTACAGCATAGTGTGCATTGATTACGTCAATCATATTTACAGTATCTTTTTATTACGGAGAGTGATGGAGATGCAACACTGTTAACATTAATGTTAATGTTTTTCTTGTATTTAGTCCTCAGGTATTCCTTAATAATTGCTCACACTCATACTCATTGGTGGTCAAATGTGACCATACACCAATTCAATAAATGTTCTATATTTTAGTTTAATAATATTTATTGAATATTTTGAGGAGATCTTTTGGTACTAAATACTATTTGTGCAATAATTATGGTCCATTAATGACACTCTTCTTCTAATATTTTTATTATTTACATTACAATTAGTTTAGTAATTAAGGTTAAAATAGAGAACTCCAATGCAAAGAGGAGAATTAAAGTCATTTTGAGGCTGGAAAGATTATAATATTAATTTGTCCCACTATAGGTGCCTGTATGGCTCTTTAATAAATATACATGTAGTCTAGTTGCTAAGTATTGCAGATCATAACTGCTGACTTATTTGACAAATTTTAAAATGTTAATAATAGTGAATAGTAATGAATGCAAGCAAATATAATTTAACTCCCAAAAAGTTTAAAATAGTGCTAAAAGGCAAACTTATTTTCCCTTATATGTACAGTAGGCTATACATATGAATTCATACTGAATCAAGATCAAAATGGATATTTGTGCCCATCGTCTCATAAGCTAATGCTGATTTTAGGCATATATGATGTATATCAACCAGTTAGCTGTGCTGTTGTGGCACATACATTATGCAGGTTATATATATATTTTATGTAACTTATTTTGCCACACAATATATTGAGTTGTCTTTGGACTAAAACTAGACTAAAATGACGAGACTTTTAGTCGACTAAAAAAGATGTGAATGACTAAATATGACTAAAACTAACAAGGACATTTGGCACAAGACTAAGACTAAATTAAAAATAGGTGACAAAATTAACACTACTAAAGAAGTGTGTTTCTGGTGTGAGGGAAAGATGGCCTTGTTCAGCTTCACAAATAACCCAGCGTTAAGGGTAGTGTTGTTTTTAACGGCCTGTTTTATTTTGAGTTTTAGTCTAGTCTTTGTGTCAAGCTGTCATTTGAGTTTTTATTAGTTTTAGTCACGTTCATACTCTTTTTAGTCTAGTCAAGTTTCAGTCGACAGCATTTTAGTCTTATTCTAGTCAGAATTATCCATGACTATTTTCGTCTAGTTTTAGTCAGTGAAAATTGTATTTTAGTCTCTTTTTAGTAAAGCAGTTCTATTTAACCCAGTCAGTATAGTATAAGTACCTGGTAGTACAGACAAAACCAAAATGTTCTTTTATCTGAACCCATTTGAAACAAGGTTATCTTATTATATTATCGTTACCTTATAGACTCAAGAATACATCCATTCCAGACACGGAAGACACTCTGATTTGAATTTACAACATATTTATTTTACCAACCAAACATGTTAGAAGTACACACACACACACGTTTTAATAAAATAAATAAAAACATTGAGATGTCTCTTAAAGGTGCACTATGTAACATTTTTGCAGTAAAATATCCAAACACCACTAGGCCAGTGTTATATATTTTGTTCAGTAGAGTACTTACAATATCCCAAATGTGTCCGACTATTTGTAAATGGTGAGATGCTATTTTACCCGAGGAACCGGGACGTGTGAGGGCGTGGCCTGTCGATGACATCATATCCGCGTTCCCCGCGGTTTCTGGTTTTATTCTGCAGAAACACTTTCCTCTCACTGCAGTGTGAACAAGTGTCATAGCAGCGGCTGAGAGAATGCACTGATGGAAAAGTTACATTGTGCACCTTTAAGGTTCGTGGTGTTTTTTCCTGTGATTTTGTGGCCGCATTTCCGCCAAACTTTTTCCATAACACATTCTGTTTTCTTTTCCACTTCTGACCTGATGCAGCCCCTGAAGTGAGACACACACGCTGCGTCCCAATTCGCATACTATCTGTACTAAATAGTATTCGAAAAAAGAATTACTATGTCCCAAATCGTAGTATGTTGAAAAGAGTATTCCAAAGATTCGTGGATGGTCTACTATTTCCGGTCTGAATTCGAAGTGCAGATCCTTACACACTCTAATGGCTGATATTGCCCACAACCCATTGCGAGTTGGAACTACAAACACGGATAAAAAGTGTTAAAAAACTACAAACGTGGCGGTTTTGCAAGTCCGATGGTTAAGTAAAGAGGTTTAGATAAAGGGGTTTGAGTGAGCAATTATCAGTATTTAACGTGACGAAAAGATCTTTCAATATTACCCACATTATATTTCACCTTGAGAACTTTTGTAATGATACGTTTGTCCATTTAACTTTGCAAACACATGAGAGTCTCTGCATTAAGACCCACGAATGGCAGATCAACGTGCGACTACATTTTTCTCAGATACGGTAGGAAATTAAACTGAATGTGGAGAATTTGAACTGTGATGATGATTGACAGGACAGTTTAAACGGTGACGGGATGCACGTAACTAAGTAGTATCTCCCAAAGCTTGCAAACTCTTCTGCTACACACTCAAAAGTACATACTTTTAGTTCGTAGAATAAGTAGGTGAATTGGGACGCAGCAACAGAAATACTGCAAAATAACAACAATAACGCGACGAAATAGCGTTATAACATTTCATCTCGTTTTGGTCAACGAAAATGAAGAGAAATTTTAGCATAGTTTTTATTTTGTAAACCACATTTAGTCTCGTTTTTATTCGTCAACAATATTGCATTATACATTTCATTCTAGTCATCGTCACATGACCAGCATTTCCGTTGCGTCTCGTTTTCGTCACGTGATAAAGGTTTGTTGATGACGATCATTTTCTGTTGACGAAAGCAACACTAGTTAAGGGGACAGTGGATGCAGTTCCTGAAAAAAACATATTGAGTAAAAGTACAGATATCTTGCGGTGAAAATGACTCCATTACAAGTCACCAATTCCAATATGACTTAAGGAAAGTCTAGAGTCTAAAGATCTGATTTTAACAGTACTGAAGTATTTCACTCGTACTAAATGTAGGCTCAGATATGCACTACTCCTCACAGACATGCCAGTGAAAAACAACACACATTTGATTTGTGAAGAGAGCTCTATGCGAGAAATTTTTTTCATTAATTAGTTAATTTTTAATCGATTGACAGCACTAATAATAAGTCAACAAAATGTTTTTAGATTTATCTTAAGTGAAAATTCTACTTTCATATTACACACATTTTGTTTGTAAATAAAACAGATTATTCAAGTACTTTTTTACAAGAAAATACTATTTTAGTCTTTTTACATTAAACATTTCAACTGTCAATTTTCTTACTTTGTAATAATGTGACAAATGTACAAGTAACTTCAGAGTAAATTAGTGTGTAGTTAATTTAGCTTTGTTATGGTGAAATAAAGTTTAAATTAAAATATTATTAGTATCTGCTTTAAGTTACAATTTGGCTTGTGTCTGAAGAAAATATATTGATTAAATATGGTCTTTATAATAAATAGTCGTTTTACTTTGTATGAATGTTTTTGTCTTTGGGAATATATTGATATTAAATCAAAATTTAAGGCTTGAACGAAAGCAGAAACATAATTTGAGGGGGGAAATGGCTGTAACAAATCATTTTTTTTCTTCAGTTAGTGTGTCAGAAGACACTTGTATGTGAATATGCGTCCTGTGTGTGAGGATGTCCCATGAGTCGGCCCCTGTGGTGACCCAGCTAACAGGGAACGTTGCCATAACTTTCACTAACGTTATGTAAAAGTTATGTAAATGTTAGAAAAAAACATTCCCAAAATAATGTTTCAGGAACATTCTTCTAATGTTTTCATAGTTCAAAAACATTCTCGTAACGTTGAGAGGAAACATTCTTAGAACAACATTGTTGGAACGTTTTTATGATGTTATTTGTGCTTGACTGATGTTCTCATAGTGTTGCGCAATAACGTTCTCATAACGTTTTCAAGATGATAGAATGGAATGTTTCTGTAACGTTCACATAAACCAAGAGAAAACGTTCTTAATACATTAAAAAAACGGACATTTTAAACATTTAAAGAACATTCCGTAATAACGTTTTTATAACGTTTTCAAGATGATGGAATGGAATGTTTCTGCAACGTTCACATAAACCAAGAGAAAACGTTCTTAATACATGAAGAAAACGCACATTTTAAACATTTATA
Organism: Gobio gobio; assembly: GCF_949357685.1. Lineage (NCBI taxonomy): Eukaryota > Metazoa > Chordata > Actinopteri > Cypriniformes > Gobionidae > Gobio > Gobio gobio. The sequence continues at coordinate 52,310,103 of NC_137106.1, forward strand.
GAACATTAACCTATAAAATTTGCATAACGTTTTCAAGATGATAGAATGGAATGTTTCTGCAACGTTCAGATAAACCAAGAGAAAACGTTCTTAATACATGAAGAAAACGCACATTTTAAACATTTAAAGAACATTCCGTAATAACGTTTGCATAACGTTTTCAAGATGATAGAATGGAATGTTTCTGTAACGTTCACATAAACCAAGAGAAAACGTTCTTAATAAAAAAACGGACATTTTAAACATTTAAAGAACATTCCGTAATAACGTTTTCATAACGTTTTCAAGATGATAGAATGGAATGTTTCTGTAACCTTCACATAAACCAAGAGAAAACGTTCTTAATACATTAAAAAAAATGGACATTTTAAACATTTAAAGAACATTCCGTAATAACGTTTTCATAACGTTTTCAAGATGATAGAATGGAATGTTTCTGCAACGTTCACATAAACCAAGAGAAAACGTTCTTAATACATGAAGAAAACGCACATTTTAAACATTTAAAGAACATTCCGTAATAACGTTTGCATAACGTTTTCAAGATGATAGAATGGAATGTTTCTGTAACGTTCACATAAACCAAGAGAAAACGTTCTTAATAAAAAAACGGACATTTTAAACATTTAAAGAACATTCCGTAATAACGTTTTCAAGATGATAGAATGGAATGTTTCTGTAACCTTCACATAAACCAAGAGAAAACGTTCTTAATACATTAAAAAAAACGGACATTTTAAACATTTAAAGAACATTCCGTAATAACGTTTTCATAACGTTTTCAAGATGATAGAATGGAATGTTTCTGCAACGTTCACATAAACCAAGAGAAAACGTTCTTAATACATGAAGAAAACGCACATTTGAAACATTTAAAGAACATTCCGTAATAACGTTTTCATAACGTTTCGAAGATGATAGAATGGAATGTTTCTGCAACGTTCAGATAAACCAAGAGAAAACGTTCTTAATACATGAAGAAAACGCACATTTGAAACATTTAAAGAACATTCCGTAATAATGTTTTCATAACGTTTTCAATATGATAGAATGGAATGTTTCTGTAACGTTCACATAAACCAAGAAAAAAGTTTCTTAATACATGAAGAAACGCACATTTTAAACATTTATAGAACATTAACCAATAAAATTTGCATAACGTTTTCAAGATGATAGAATGGAATGTTTCTGCAACGTTCACATAAACCAAGAAAAAACGTTCTTAATACATGAAGAAAACGCACATTTTAAACATTTATAGAACATTAACCAATAAAATTTGCATAACGTTTTCAAGATGATAGAATGGAATGTTTCTGTAACCTTCACATAAACCAAGAGAAAACGTTCTTAATACATTAAAAAAACCGGACATTTTAAACATTTAAAGAACATTCCGTAATAACGTTTTCATAATGTTTTCAAGATGATAGAATGGAATGTTTCTGCAACGTTCACATAAACCAAGAGAAAACGTTCTTAATACATGAAGAAAACGCACATTTGAAACATTTAAAGAACATTCCGTAATAACGTTTTCATAACGTTTTCAAGATGATAGAATTTAATGTTTCTGCAACGTTCACATAAACCAAGAAAAAAACGTTCTTAATACATGAAGAAAACGCACATTTGAAACATTTATAGAACATTAACCAATAACATTTGCATAACGTTTTCAAGATGATAGAATGGAATGTTTCTGTAACGTTCACATAAACCAAGAAAAAACTTTCTTAATACATGAAGAAAACACACATTTGAAACATTTAAAGAACATTCAGTAATAACGTTTTTGTAATGTTTTCAAAATAATTGAATGGAATGTTCCTGTAACGTTCGCAGAGACCCCACAAAAAACGTTCTTAATACATTCAAAAAACTGGATGTTTTCAACGTGTACAAAACATTCCCAAATAACGTTTTCATAACTTAAAGGGAACGTTAACAAAACGTTCTGACAACAACTTTTTGTTGGCTGGGGAGGCCCTCTGTTACAGGGCTCTGACTCCGGCTGTTTAGCCTGGACTCACTGTTAATCTCAAACACTAAAGATGTCTGCCGCCACTTCGCTTTGCGTCAAGAGCCAGGTAATTCTCTGTCCAGTGAGCCCGAGTAACAAATCACATCTTCAGCTGTCTGTCTTTCCATCTGTCTATCCCTCCCCCTCTCGCCGAGCACAAGATTGATGGAGAGATGGAAGGAAAAATCAATGCTTTCCTGCGAGCTGTGTCATGTTTAGGGACGGCTGATGCGTAGACGGCTGCTTTTCCCGGTCCATCCGAGTGAAAGAGGCATCCCTGATTCACTCCATCGTTTCCCCTTTCTCTCTGACCTGATTTCCCTGCGTTTGGTCATCAGCAGGTGGTAGATGAAACCGAATCTCGTTAGTTTTCTTCAGGACGCCGGTGATTTCCAGCCGATCTGTTTCCGTGAATATGACTTTCATCCCTATTTGTCATTTTATGGTTAATTATACGCTTACACAGAGCCTGTCGCACTTGATGTCATTCATCTTTTCTTTAATCTCATGCTCATTTGTTCATGTGTACAGTCAGGGTCCGAAATTAACTCCCAAATTAGGGTAAAATGGGCTTTGGTGAGAAAAACAAAATGTACCATCGCCACTGAACAGTTTAGGTTGAACCCTCACCATTTGCAAAGAGCGTTGTGACCCTGGATCTCATGAAAAAAACTAAACAATTGGATTATTGCAGTAAATAAGCTCTGTGACCCACAAAAGTTTGATTCTTACAAGTTTTGCTCATGACAATCTTTACAAATAAACATAACTTTTGAAGCCGGCAGAAGTAAAAACCTAAAGGTGACCAGGGTCACATGACTTTAACGCCACCATCCTTAATAAAACAACTCTTTCAGTCTTTATTTTTAAACATTTTCCATGCGAGTTTGAGTTTGAATAGTCCGCAAGAGCACGATTATAAATACAACGAGTCTGGAAAAGTAAGTCTGTACGGCTGATGATGGCATTTCGGATGTATTTTACGTCATAAAAAGTGAAAATATCAGGAGCTTGTGTTCGCCTCAGATCTTAGCTCAGGCATTTAACCAAAAACCAGTTAAAAAACCCCATTGACTTCAGGATAATGGAAGCGGAAGTGCTAAAATGCAACTCAAAAATATCTCATCACTGCAACGCTCTATTCAAACCAAATCCATACAAAGACCTTCAGATTTATTTTGGATGCACACTTCTCTTTTCTCCAGAACGTACACATATGTGAAAAATTCCTACACGAACCCACCAAAATGAAAATAAAAATAAAAAATTAAAAGTACCGACTTCGGTACCATGTCGGTACTGCAATTTTAACAATGTGAAGATGCCAGCACTCAGTGAAGAGCGTTGATCATTATAGCCAATCACAGACATATATATTGAGCGCATGAACACAATGGCCAATCAGAGGTGTTTAAGAATCCGTTCAACAGCGCTCAGGGAAATGCTGGTATCGTCACATTGTTAAAATTGCAGTACCGACTTGGTACCGACAACCAGTGTCGGGGAAAATTACTTTGAAAAGTAATGCATTACAATATTGCGTTACTCCCTTAAAAAGTAACTAATTGAGTTACTTAGTTACTTTTTAAGAAAAGTAATGTGTTACGTTACTTTTGCATAACTTTTTCTCACCTGGGTTGGGTTTGTTTTTGGGGTTTTTTATAACAAAAAAGTTATATTTTTCTGCAACGGTAAAGACCTCTTCATACCAAAATTGGAATAATAAGCCCCAGGCTGAGGTAAAAATGCACATTTACGCATGAACAGTAGAGGGCGCAGCTCTGGATAATGGAAGAATAGGATGCAGGAGAACATTTTTTACCAATAAAAACAAAAAATCTAGTAATCATCATCAAAGGTCAGCAGCAAGACATTGGTAAATTAAATATAAAGGTAGATTATGCACAAAAATTGTTGTTTTATTTAACATTTAATTATTGGAGGTTTGCATAGTTCTCTGATTTTGCATTTGACTGATTTTATTCATTTTGAGGAGTACAGAATCTTTATTGTGCAAGTGAGATGAATAAATGCTCACATTTAGTCTAGAACTACAATAACCCTCATGTTTACACACACACACACACACACACCTCTGCACTTACTCTCGATTTCGCTCAACATGGGGGCAGGAGAGCTGTCAGTCAAATTAATGTGAAAAAGTAACTTGCGTTACTTTTTTGAAAAAGTTTTGTTGTAAATTGAAAAGTAATGCGTTACTTTACTAGTTACTTGGAAAAAGTAATATTATTACGTAACTCAAGTTACTTGTAATGAGTTACCCCCAACACTGCCGACAACTATAGTAATATATAAGTAGACAGGGATGCATGTGCAACATCAACAATGTGCATAGTTGCACATCTACTGTCTTAGCATAACTTAGCATAACGAAATCATAATATGGTTAGTTTCTATTGATATCGAAGTGTATATGTTTAATATGTTGCTCTATTTGACACGTTTTGTATTGGAGTCCCTGCTCCATGTCTCTATTGGCTAATGGGTCCTTGCCCTGAAAAACTTTGAAGACCCCTGCTCTACACTTTCAGGAAAAAAGGTATACAATTTGTCTTTAGGGTACAATTATACCATTGTTTTCCTCAAGTTCGGTCCTAGAGAGCCGCTGTCCTGCAGAGTTTGGCTCCAGCCCTGAAAGACATCTATAGAAGCTCTTATTGAGAATTAACAGAGGTTTAGATGTTGATGATTTAGTGTGGTCGCCATTATGGAGATCAGTGTTTCCTTTCATTGGGCTGTTTGACTCTTGGCTTTCTATGTGAGTTTGTGGTTCTTGTTACAGTGTTAACAACACACATAATCTGTTCAAATCAAAAGAAGCCATCAACAAAAATTAACATGAAGAAAAATGTTTGACTAAGTTAAAAAATGTTATAAATAATATTCACCAACAATACTTTCTTGCAACAGATCAGACATTCTGAATTCTGATTTTTAAACACATTCTATGGGAAAGAGTTTAGACACACATAGATATCAAGAATTTACCTTAAAAGGTAAAATTTTTACTCTTTTTTTTTGATTGTGTAATGACTGCTAGTTGACATGTAGTTGTACTTATGTACTTATAGTTAGTCTAAAGTGGACTATCGAAATAAAGTGTAACCAATAAATGTTCTTTATAGTGGAAAAAAGTTCAGATTATTAAAAGACTGTACATGACTATATATTTTTTTTAAAGAATATAAAAATAAAGTTTGCAAAAGTTTTTTTTTATTATTTTATTCGCAGCAATGCCATAGAAGAACTATCTGTGGTTCCCAAAAGAATCTAAAGAACATTGTTCCACTATAAAGATCTTTTTCCGTGGTTCCATGGATGTTAAAGGTTCCTCATGGAACCATTGATGCCACTAAAGAAGCTTTATTTTCAAGAGAGTAGCTACTTAGAGCGCCCGTCCCATTTCTTCTCATTCATTCTGGCACTCTAATCAGAACCCTACGAGCTCCGGTGGGTGAAGTACGCCAAAAGCTGCCTTTCCTGACAGCCAATAAAAACCCAATAATCTCCCCCATTCAAGTGGCCCTATTTTAAAAAACACTAACTAGTGCTATTACTCAGATGCCGGCGCCGCTGCCTCTCTGCTCTCTTCCCTTAATGCTCTTTTTATTTAATATATAGCCCATGAAAAATGACACACTCCCGTCTCGGTGTGTAGATATTTTGTTGCTGATGATGCGCGACGAATTTCCATCACGGCTTTGTTTCCAGCAGGCGAGCAGATAATCTTTTACAGCGCAGAGGGAGTCCGCCACGTCCATCAATCTCGAGTGATCGCGGCTGCCACGCGCCACCGGCCGCGTGCGCGCGAGTCAAGGGGACGCGACGCGTGCAGGTCCACCCCGCTCAACCCGCATGAGGATTAGCAAACCATCCGCGTCTAAACTCACAGCCTCAAAATATAGCATATGGGTTATTTAATATAAGCAGCACTGTTATTTCAACCTCAGTTTGGTGAATTGGTGGCTAATTCGTATTTTTATCTTCTCATTCAGGTTTTCATACTTCAAAACTGTTTATGTTTAGGGGTGGACCTTCATGCAAATTATATGTTTTCATACAATAGTTGCATTTTCTGGTGAGATCAGGCTGGTCATAAAATCGAATTGTTATATTTAAAGGGGTAAATATCACAGCACCGGGGTACAGAGGAACAGAGGGTGAATGTACGGTCACATTTTTTGGAGAAGAATTACTGTAATTATATAAAATCCATCGGGAGCGAATATGTTTAAATCCTCTTTAAATCTTCTCTACACTCTTAAAAAGTGCTGGATTAAAAACAGCCCAAGTTGAAAATGGACAAACCCAGCGATTGGATTGTTTTAAGCAAACATTTAACCCAACCGCTGGGTTAAAACAACCCAAACTCTGGGTTAAAACAACCAAATTGCTGGGTGAGATCAGGTTGGTCATAAATCTATGTTGGGTTGAAAAAATGGAATAACCCAGCCATTGGGTTGTTTTAACCCAGCAGTGGGGTAAATGTTTGCTTAAAACAACCCAATTGCTGGGTTAAAACAACCCAATCACTGGGTTAGTCCTTTTTCAACCCAACTTGGGTTATTTTTTACCCAGCATTTTTTTTAATGCAGCAATTGGGTTGTTTTAACCCTGCGAATGGGTCGTTTTAACCCAGTGGTTGGGTTGTTTTAACCCACACTCTAAAAAATGCTGGGTTAAAAATAACCCAAGTTGGGTTGAAAATTTAATAACCCAGCAATTGGTTTGTTTTAACCCAGCGGTGGGGTAAATGTTTGCTTAAAACAACCCAATTGCTGGGTTAAAACAACCCAATCACTGGGTTAGTCCTTTTTCAACCCAACTTGGGTTATTTTTAACCCAGCATTTTTTAGAATGCAGCAATTGGGTTGTTTTAACCCAGTGAATGGGTTGTTTTAACCCACACTCTAAAAAAGCTGGGTTAAAAATAAACCAAGCTGGGTTGAAAATGGACTAACCCAGCAATTGGTTTTTTTTAACACAGTGAATGGGTCGTTTTAACCCAGCGAGCGGTTGGGTTACATGTTTTCTTAAAACAACCCAATCGCTGGGTTAAAACGACCCAATTGCTAGGTTAGTCCATTTTCAACCCAACTTGGGTTGTTATTAACCCAGCATTTTTTAGAGTGTAATTATACAAAATCCATCTAGCAGAATCGGAGCAAATATGTTTAAATCCTCTTTATACTCTAAAAAGTGCTGGGTTAAAAACAGCCCAAGTTGGGTTAAAATTTGACTAACTGTAACATTTGATCCACTGACGAGGCAAGTTGCTGAACCCAAGTGCAGTTTTATTTAACTAGGAACAAAACATAAAACAAATACTTGACTTGGCTTGACCTAACTTAACTTAAATTGAACAAAAACAAAGACTTTGTAAAAAAACGTGACATAAACAGACTTGACTATAACACAAAACTCACCAACAGCGGGTTACACATTCAATAACAGACAAGGAGGCATGGCAAACATGAGGGCTTAAATACACTGAGACAAATGACTCCTGTGAACAGTGATCAAACAACCAATGACAGAACAAGACACAAGATCACATGAGGCCATGGGAGTCACATGACAAAAACCAGGAAGCAAGACAAGACTCAAACATAACCGTGAACATGATTAACTAAAAACATGAACAATGAACATGAACCGTCACCAAAACACCCTGTGACACTAACCCAGCAATTGGGTTGTTTTAACCCGGTGAATGGGTTATTTTAACCCACACTCTAAAAAATGCTGGGATGTTTCAAGCTGGGTTGAAAATTGAATAACCCAGCAATTGGTTTGTTTTAACCCAGCGGTGGGGTAAATGTTTGCTTAAAACAACCCAATCACTGGGTTAGTCCTTTTCAGAGAGAAAAAACAGAATCTGGAGCGAATATGTTTAAATTCTCTTTAAATCCTCTCTACACTCTAAAAAGTGCTGGGTTAAAAACAGCCCAAGTTGAAAATGGACAAACCCAGCGATTGAGTTGTTTTAAGGAAACAAACCCAGCGATTGAGTTGTTTTAAGGAAACATTTAACCCAACCACTGGGTTAAAACAACCCAAACTCTGGGTTAAAACAACCAAATTGCTGGGTGAGATCAGGTTGGTCATAAATCTATGTTGGGTTGAAAATGGACTAACCAGCCATTGGGTTGTTTTAACCCAGTGAATGGGTTGTTTTAACCCACACTCTAAAAAATGCTGGGTTAAAAATAACCCAAGTTGGGTTGAAAATTGAATAACCCAGCAATTGGTTTGTTTTAACCCAGCAATTGGGTTGTTTTAACCCAGCGGTGGGGTAAATGTTTGCTTTAAACAACCCAATTGCTGGGTTAAAACAACCCAATCACTGGGTTAGTCCTTTTTCAACCCAACTTGGGTTATTTTTAACCCAGCATTTTTAGAATGCAGCAATTGGGTTGTTTTAACCCAGCGAATGGGTCGTTTTAACCCAGCGGTTTGGTTAAATGTTTGCTTAAAACAACCCAATTGCTGGGTTAGTCCATTTTCAACCCAACTTGGGTTATTTTTAACCCAGCGCTTTTTAGAGTGCCATTATACAAAATCCATCTAACAGAATCTGGAGCGAATATGTTTAAATCCTCTCTTCACTCTAAAAAGTGCTGGGTTAAAAACAGCCCAAGTTGGGTTGAAAATGGACAAACCCAGCGCTGGGTTAAAACAACCCAATTGCTGGGTTTGTCCATTTTCAACCCAACTTGGGCTGTTTTTAAACCAGCACTTCTTCGTGAGGGCACTTAAATGTGATCATTACACCAGAGAGATCCAGGAATCATCTCTATCAGTGATTTAGTTCTCACTGCAAAAAATGCTTTTCTTACTTAGTATTTGTGTCTTGTTTTCAGTCCAAATATCTAAAAAGAAAAAGTTTTTGTCTTGTTTTGGGGAGAAATAACTCAAAATTAAGGGAGTTTTTGCTTAAAATAAGCAGAATAATCTGCCAATGGGGTAAGAAAAATAATCTTAATTCAAACAGAAAACAAGATTATTTTTCTTACCCCATTGGCAGATTATTCTGCTTATTTTAAGCAAAAACTCCCTTAATTTTGAGTTATTTCTCCCCAAAACAAGACAAAAACTTTTGCTTGTCTAGTAAATGCTTCTTAATGTAAGATTTTTTAGATATTTGGACTGAAAAGCATGTTTTGCAGTTGTGGCTGAAGCGTCCGGCGGGCCTCAGTCGTGGTCCAGTGGCGCTGAGGCGTCTTTGACTCATGGAGGAGCAGCGCTCGAGACTCTCCGCGGCTCTTTCCGCCCAGATGCAGAATGCCTGATTGACAATAATAGGAAGTGGCAAGATCGATGGGAAACAAGCGAGGGGGAACGTGTGCAGGAGTGTGTGTTCTCTCCGGTCGGGAAGAGTCTGCGAGGGACAGGAGTGGCAGAGCTGTCAGTCTCCTCGTTATTCCGGCTTCACAGATAAATGGGAAGGTTCTGGAAGAGGGATGATCTGACCGTCACTGTCACACTGAAGCTGCACCTCCACACGTCTCATGCCTGTGTCCATTCATCGTTTATTCAGCCTTGTGTTGTTTTCCAAGGCGTACAAAAGGAGATGTTTCACAGAATGTTCATGTTGCTCTTTTCCATACTGTGAACAGTGGCTCCAAAAGCACTGTCAAATTAAGTTGTGCACTATATTCTTCTTTGAAATAAACTACAAGTCAGAAGTTTGGAATAATTAAGATTGTTTAATGTTTCTTCTGCTCACCAAGGCTATATTTATTTGATCATAACTCACAAAAACAAAACAGTGAAATATTCCTTCTCTATAGTAAAGTGTCATTTATTCATAATTTCTCCAGTCTTCAGTGTCACATGACCCTTCACTAATCATTCTCATATGAGGATCTGATGCTGAAACATTTATGATTATTATCAGTGAACAATATTGTATTTATAAAGAGATTGTTAGTGATTCGTCACAAGCATTTCTTTATGTCAGGTACATGTTAGGTAATACCTGTGTGTGTGTGTGTGTGTGTGTGTGTGTGTATGTGTGCGCGTGAGAGAGTGTGTGTGTGTGTGTGTGTGTGTGAGAGCGTGTTTGTGTGCGTGAGAGAGAGTGTGTGTGCGTGATAGAGTGTATGTGTCTGTGTGTGTGTGTGTGCGCGCGTGAGAGAGTGTGTGTGTGTGTGTGTGTGTGAGATAGAGTGTGTGTGCGTGAAAGAGTGTGTTTGTGTGTGTGACAGAGAGAGAGAGTGCGTGTGTATGTGCGTGAGAGTGTGTGTGTGTGCGTGATAGAGTGTATGTGTCTGTGTGTGTGTGTGCGCGCGTGAGAGAGTGTGTGTGTGTGTGTGTGTGTGAGATAGAGTGTGTGTGCGTGAAAGAGTGTGTGTGTGTGTGTGTGAGAGAGAGTGCGAGTATGTATGTGTGTGTGTGTGCGAGAGAGAGAGTGTGTGTGTGTGAGAGAAAGTGTGTGAATGTATGCGTGTGTGTTTGTGTTTGAGAGAGTGTGAGTGTGTGCGCGTGCGTGAGAGTGTGTGTGTGTGCGAGTGTGTGAGAGAATGTATGTGTGCGTGAGAGAATGTGTGTGTGTGTGTGACAATGAGAGAGAGAGTGTGTGGGTGTGTGTGTGTGTGTGTGTGTGTGTGTGTGTGAGAGTGCGTGTGTGTGAGAGTGTGAGTATGTGTGTGTGTGAGAGAGAGTGTGATTGAGTGAGAGAGTGTGTGTGTGTGTGTGTGAGAGAGAGAGAGTGTGAGTGCGTGAGAGAGTGTGTGTGAGAGAGAGTGTGAGTATGTATGTGTGTGTGTGTGTGTGTGTGTGTGTGTGTGTGTGAGAGAGTGTGTGTGTGTGTGTGTGTGAGAGAGAGTGTGAGTGCGTGAGAGAGTGTGTGTGTGTGTGAGAGTGTGAGTATGTGTATGTGTGTGTGTGTGTGTGTGTGTGTGTGTGCGAGAGAGAGAGTGTGTGTGTGTGTGTGTGTGTGTGTGTGTGTGTGTGTGTGTGTGAGAGAAAGTGTGAGTATGTGTGTGAGAGAGTGTGAGTGTGTGTGTCTGTGCGTGTTGGAGTGGGAGTGCAAGTGTGTGCGTATGTGTCTGTGCGTGAGAGAGTGTGAGTGTGTGCATGAGAGTGTGTGTGTGTGCGTGAGAGTGTGTGTGTGTGTGTGTGTGTGCATGAGAGTGTGTGTGTGTACGTGAGAGAGTGTGTGTGTGTGCGTGAGAGTGTGTGTGTGTGTTTGAAAATGCCGCTAAAGTGGTGAATCCTCGAAAGTGTGATCAAGTGAGAAGCAGGATTAGACCCCGGTGAGATGTCAGGAGTTCAGCCCACTCTCTAATTGATTGGTGTGAGATGCACATGAAGAAGACGTTAAAGTGAAATGAAGTCATAACAGTGAATAGAGACATTTATTAGGTCAGACACGGAACCCACCAAAACGTTGAGATTGTTTATTGATTTTTGTGTTTTGGCTGACTGCTCCTGTGTAATCGCTTGTGCTGTTGCGGCGACCCGGACCCTGAAGCCCCGACCGCAGACAGAGGCTCATCTGAGGCGCTCCCAAACGGCCCCCAGGACAGCGGAGGATCGGCCTCAAGAAGAGAATATTCAACAGCAACTGAGGGAAGATGATTAGCACAGAAGACGGTCCTCATTTACAGTAATATGGATGTGTTCTGGACAATTTAAAAGCACTTACCTGAGTTATACAAGCAATGTTTGTTATATTTAAGTTGATGAATTTGTGGTTGTAACACCAATAGCTGCGTTTACACGGACCCTAATGATCTGTTTGTAATGGGACTAATATTAGTCGGAATTGGAATGAATTGGACAAATCCGATTGAAATTTCATTCAGATAGTAAGGAATGGTTATAAGTGTCTGGTGTCCCCAGAATGTGTCTCTAAAGTTCCAGCTCAAAATACTCCTCAGATCATTTATAATAACCTGGCCAAGTTGCCCCTATTTGAGTGTGAGCAACACACCATTTTCGTGTGTGTAACTTTACATGCAAATGAGCTGCTGCTCCCCGCCCCCTTTCCAGAAGAGGGCGGAGCCTTTACAGAACATCCATCCATCCATCCATCTTCTTCCGCTTATCCGGAGCCGGGTCGCGGGGGCAGCAGTCTAAGCAGAGATGCCCAGACTTCCCTCTCCCTAGACACTTCCTCTAGCTCTTCCGGGGGGACACCGAGGCGTTCCAAGGCCAGCCGGGAGACATAGTCCCTCCAGCGTGTCCTTGGTCTTCCCCGGGGCCTCCTCCCGGTTGGACATGCCCGAAACACCTTCCCGGGAAGGCGTTCAGGAGGCATCCGGAACAGATGCCCGAGCCACCTCAGCTGTCCCCTCTCGATGTGGAGGAGCAGCGGCTCTACTCCGAGTTCCTCCCGAGTGACTGAGCTTCTCACCCTATCTCTAAGGGAGCGCCCAGCCACCCTGCGGAGAAAGCTCATTTCGGCCGCCTGTATCCGGGATCTTGTCCTTTCGGTCATGACCCAAAGCTCATGACCATAGGTGAGAGTAGGAACGTAGATTGACCGGTAAATCGAGAGCTTCGCCTTACGGCTTAGCTCTTTCTTCACCACGACAGACCGGTACATCGACCGCATTACTGCAGAAGCTGCACCGATCCGTCTGTCAATCTCCCGTTCCATCCTCCCCTCACTCGTGAACAAGACCCCAAGATACTTGAACTCCTCCACTTGAGGCAGGAACTCTCCACCAACCTGAAGTGGGCAAGCCACCCTTTTCCGACTGAGGACCATGGCCTCGGATTTGGAGGTGCTGATCCCCATCCCAGCCGCTTCACACTCGGCTGCAAACCGTCCCAGTGCATGCTGAAGGTCCTGGTTAGAAGGGGCCAACACGACAACGTCATCCGCAAAGAGCAGAGACGAAACCGTGTGGTCCCCAAACCTGACACCCTCCGGCCCTTGGCTGCGCCTAGAAATTCTGTCCATAAAAATTATGAACAGAACCGGCGACAAAGGGCAGCCCTGCCGGAGTCCAACATGCACCGGGAACAAGTCTGACTTACTGCCGGCAATGCGGACCAAACTCCTGCTTCGGTCATACAGGGACCGGACAGCCCTCAGCAAAGGACCCCGGACCCCATATTCCCCCAGCACCCTCCACAGGACGCCGCGAGGGACACAGTCGAATGCCTTCTCCAAATCCACAAAACAAATGTGGACTGGTTGGGCAAACTCCCATGAACCCTCCAGCACCCTGTAGAGGGTATAGAGCTGGTCCAGTGTTCCACGACCAGAACGAAAACCACACTGTTCCTCCTGAATCCGAGGTTCAACTATCGGCCGAATTCTCCTCTCCAGTACCCTGGCATAGACTTTCCCGGGGAGGCTGAGAAGTGTGATCCCCCTATAGTTGGAACACACCCTCCGGTCCCCCTTTTTAAAAAGAGGAACCACCACCCCGGTCTGCCATCCCAGAGGCACTGTCCCCGACCGCCACGCGATGCTGCAGAGGCGTGTCAGCCAAGACAGCCCCACAACATCCAGAGACTTAAGGTACTCAGGGCGGATCTCATCCACCCCCGGTGCCTTGCCACCGAGGAGTTTCTTGACCACCTCGGTGACTTCAGCCCGGGTGATGGACGAGTCCTCCTCTGAGCCCCCAGCCTCTGCTTCCTCAATGGAAGACGTGACGGCGGGATTGAGGAGATCCTCGAAGTATTCCTTCCACCGTCCGACAACATCCCCAGTTGAGGTCAACAGCCGCCCATCGCCACTGTAAACAGCGTTGGTAGGGCACTGCTTCCCCCTCCTGAGGCGCCGGACGGTTTGCCAGAATCTCTTCGAGGCCAGCCGATAGTCCTTTTCCATGGCCTCACCGAACTCCTCCCAGGCCCGAGTTTTTGCCTCCACAACCACCCGGGCTGCAGTCCGTTTAGCCTGCCGGTACCTGTCAGCTGCCTCAGGAGTCCCACAAGCCAGCCAGGCCCGATAGGACTCCTTCTTCAGCTTGACGGCATCCCTTACTTCCGGTGTCCACCACCGGGTTCGGGGATTGCCGCCTCGACAGGCACCGGAGACCTTGCGTCCACAGCTCCGAGCAGCCGCTTTGACAATGGAGGTGGAGAACATGGTCCACTCGGACTCAATATCTCCAGCCTCCCTCGGGATCCGGTCGAAGCTCTGCCGGAGGCAGGAGTTGAAGATCTCTCTGACAGGAGACTCGGCCAAACGTTCCCAGCAGACCCTCACAGTACGTTTGGGTCTACCGAGTCTATCCAGCTTCCTCCCCCGCCATCGGATCCAACTCACCACCAGGTGGTGATCAGTTGACAGCTCCGCCCCTCTCTTCACCCGAGTGTCCAAGACATACGGCCGCAGGTCAGATGAAACGACCACGAAGTCGATCATTGACCTACGACCTAGGGTGTCCTGGTGCCATGTGCACTGATGGACACCCTTATGCTTGAACATGGTGTTCGTTATGGACAAACTGTAACTAGCACAGAAGTCCAATAACTGAACACCACTCGGGTTCAGATCAAGGGGGCCGTTCCTCCCAATCACGCCCCTCCAGGTTTCACTGTCATTGCCCACGTGGGCGTTGAAGTCCCCCAGTAGAACGACGGAGTCCCCAGTCGGAGCACTCTCCAGCACCCCTCCCAGGGACACCAAGAAGGTCGGGTACTCTGCACTGCTGTTTGGCCCGTAGGCACACACAACAGTGAGAGACCTATCCCCGAGCCGAAGCCGCAGGGAAACGACCCTCTCGTTCACCGGGGTAAACTCCAACACATGGCGGCAGAGCTGGGGGGCTATAAGCAAACCCACACCAGCCCGCCGCCTCTCACCATGGGCAACTCCAGAGTGGTGAAGAGTCCATCCCCTCTCGAGAAGTGTGGTTCCAGAGCCCAAGCCGTGCGTGGAGGTGATTCCGACTATCTCTAGTCGGAACCTCTCAACCTCACGCACAAGCTCAGGCTCTTTCCCCGCCAGCGAGGTGACATTCCATGTCCCAAGAGCCAGTTTCCGTGTCCAGGGATCGGGTCGTCTAGGCCCCCGCCTTCGACTGCTGCCCGATTTGCTTTGCACCGGCCCCTTACGGTCCCTCCCGTGAGTGGTGGGCCCACGGGAAGGTGTCCCCACGTCGCTCCTTCGGGCTGAGCCCGGCCGGACCCCGTGGGGGAAGGCCCGGCCACCAGGCGCTCGCATACGAGCCCCAACCCCAGGCCTGGCTCCAGGGTGGGGCCCCGGCTGCGCCATACCGGGCGACGTAACGGTCCTCCTTTTATTTGGCATCATAAGGGTTTTTGAACTGCTCTTAGTCTGACCCGTCACCTAGGACCTGTTTGCCTTGGGAGACCCTACCAGGGGCATATAGCCCCGGACAACGTAGCTCCTAGGGTCATTCGGGTACTCAAACCCCTCCACCACGTTAAGGTGGCAGTTCATGTTCTTTACAGAACATGCTTTGGATATTCCGGCAACACTGATACTACGTTCACACCAAACACGAATAGAGCGTCTGGAGCGAGCGATTTCCATGTTAAGTCAATGGAAAGACGCGTTGACGCTCGTCTTGAGGTCCTGGCGTGTGTGGAGCTGAACATGTGATCTGGTGTGTGTGAAGTTGATCATGTGATCTGGTGTGTGTGAAGTTGAACATGTGACCTGGTGTGTGTGGAGTTGATCATGTGATCTGGTGTGCAGTGATGCCAGTAACGCGTTACTTAGTAACGCGTTACTCTAATTTGACCACTTTTTCCAGTAACGAGTAATCTAACGCGTTACTATTTCCAAACCAGTAATCAGATTAAAGTAACTTATCCAAGTCACTGTGAGTTACTTTTTTTTGTCATTTTCCTTAGTAAAAATATATATTTTTGCTTTCTTGTTTAGTCTCAGCAGGGTTTTTCCTGCATAGAGAATTACGAGGCGGCCGCTCCGTCTGTCGACAAAACTCAAGACAGGCAGTCACTTGTTCAGATTAGGCATGTCGTGATAATTAAATAATCATCAGAAATATATATTGTCACATTATCCTTCAGCAATCATTATTAGTATATTATTATTTGCTAGTAGCCTACAAAGTCATCTAAAGCCATAGCTGAATGTCTTTCCTCCGCTGCTCTGTCATTCTCCGTTCAGCATTCAAACTGCGCGTCGTTCGGTTCCAGTCAGCAGCAGCACTGTAAAGCTCACTCCATATGATATATTCCCGTTATAATACTTGATATGTTGATAAAATAATTTATCTTCCTGGAGTTTATCTTGCGGTTTCTGAAAGATGTTGTGCTCGCTACTCAGGTGACAACACAAGGACTATTAATTAGCATCACACGCACAATAACCAGAATTAAAAACTGTGAAGAAACAAATAATCAGTGAATGTTTGGACCGATAGCTATACATAGTAGACTAGGATTTGTGGGCTCAACGCTCATCTTCTCTTTATGCCGTGAACTTTTCTATGTGCACTCGCGCTGCACTGCACACTCTGATTCCATGTTGCTTAAAGCGCATCATTCTGCACCCGGGATGCGCATAAGCGCTTTGTTGCCGCTCTGTTTTGAAGCGTTTCATATATTTTCATAGTTTTGTGCACTTAAAGATTATTAAAAAATATACTGTTCTCACGGATCGATCATATATTTGTTGTCCCTTTACAGAGCTGCACAATACGTTTACAATAAAATATAAATCTTGTAATTTTATATTATTTGTGTAGGCCCATATAATTATTTACATTCATATATAAATATAAATTAAAAATTAAATATAAATTGTTTTTCATAAATGTATTTAATAAAAACAAAGTAATTTGTACCTTTTCATTAACATGTTTAGGGTTTTATGTTTAGTGTTTTATGTTTAGTATAGTGTAACATGTTTTATGTTTAGTGTTGGCAAAAACGGTTGTCATTTTTATGTTGAGGCTGCAGAGGTGTTGTCGGCAACTGATGAATGTAACTAATAAAGTAACTTGTAATCTAACTTAGTTACTTTTAAAATCAAGTAATCTGTAAAGTAACTAAGTTACTTTTTCAAAGTAACTGTGGCAACACTGCTGGTGTGTGTGGAGCTGAACATGTGATCTGGTGTGTGTGGAGTTGATCATGTGATCTGGTGTGTGTGGAGTTGATCATGTGATCTGGTGTGTGTGGAGTTGAACATGTGATCTGGTGTGTGTGGAGTTGATCATGTGATCTGGTGTGTGTGGAGTTGATCATGTGATCAGGTGTGTGTGGAGTTGAACATGTGATCTGGTGTGTGTGGAGTTGAACATGTGATCTGGTGTGTGTGGAGTTGAACATGTGATCTGGTGTGTGTGGAGTTGAACATGTGATCTGGTGTGTGTGGAGTTGAACATGTGATCTGGTGTGTGTGGAGTTGAACATGTGATCTGGTGTGTGTGGAGTTGAACATGTGATCTGGTGTGTGTGGAGTTGAACATGTGATCTGGTGTGTGTGGAGTTGTGAGCTCCAGTGGATCAGCGGCGCTCATTAACCCCGGCGAGAGCAGCACAATAACAGTAGAATTTTTAAATTACGCTGGGTTTCTCATCCGCTATTGACTTGCCATTAGTTTATCACCACGTGACAGCAGCGAGCAGGTTCCTGATTGGTTAACGCAACTTGGGTGTCAGACGCGAATACGCTTGAAACGCGTGAATTCACAAAAAGCACCACTCGCGCAAGACGCTCGATTCGCGTCATTCATGCGAACTGGACGAGCGAATGAGGCGAAATCGTGTCTATCGCGCCGCAGGACCTCCAGACGAGCGTCAACGCGTCTTTCCATTGACTTAACATTGAAATCCCTCGCTTCAGACGCTCTATTCGCGTTTGGTGTGAACGCAGCATAAGAGTGATTTCTGACCCACTTCAGTAGGACTTAAGTGCACATCAAAATAAGTCATTAAAATATGTCCCATTTGTCATCTAGCAACAAAAAAGGAGCTCCACAGCAGACTTCTTCCTAAAAGCGTGGGCTTGGAGGAAGTCTGCAAGGGCTTTGAAATACTCCAAAGACATGCCAGCCAATCCTGAAACCGGAAAATGATGGGCAGGCAGAGAGTTTTTCTGATAGGATAGTTTTCTAGTGCTCCCTGAATCTATTGTGCTATTAAGTCTAGAGTTTTTGTTGCTGATTTACTTATTTTTGGTGCATCAGTACCCAGTACACTTTTTCCATGCTTGAATGTTCAAAAAACACATTCCCTCGTATTCTCAATTGTTGCGGCTCCTCTATTCCCAGTCTGTCAGTAACGCTGTGTCTCTATGAAGCCCCTCCTTCTGAAAAGCACAGTGTGCTCTGATTGGTCAGCTGGTGTGTTGTGATTGGTTTTCGGGAAATGTCCCGCCCCTTGCTATAACCGTCAGTTTCAACACACGACTAATTAACTCAACCAGGCCCCGCCCCTTTATTCTACGTATTAATTATTCTAATGAGGAATATTGTGACGTGTTGGTTCCTGTAAGAAAATTCAAGACTACAATGGAGGTCAGTATTATATTCTTATTTTGTGTCTTAATGTCTTTAAGTTATTAATATGGTTGATATGAATGGGTTGAATACGTCAGGGTATTCTCACGTCCAATCAGAGGACAGAGTCCGACCATGCCTAGAAGTTTTAAGACCCAAGGAAAGCGGCGCTTTAGAAATGAAATGGCTAACCTCTGATGGCCACCTCATCCCACAGTTGTTGAGTGTAGTAGTAGTACACACATATAAAGAGCCGGCACCGGCTGAAGGTTGCTATGAATCTGCTGGCGGTTTATTAGACGGGGCAGTGAGCTGTGACTGACGGTATTGTCCACAGATGGACTGAAGTCCACGGCACACGGGACCCTGCGCGGCCTCGCTGACAATACAATCAATAACCACGCGCTTATTACATGACCTCTCTCTCTCCTGGAGCGCTCCAATGCCTCTCTTCCTCCGGTTCCGCATCTCCTGCCTCATTTTTAACCCCTTTTATTTCCCTTGTAATCTGATTGCTCTCCAAAATCTTTGGTCTCTTTTTGATCAAGCGCACACATGCAAACAAAAACCAATGCAAGCACATGATCCCACTGTAAATATGTGCACTGTTTAAAGGGTTAGTTCACCCAAAAATATAAATTCTGTCATTAATGACTGACCCTCATGTGGTTGGACACCCGTCAGACCTCCGTTCATCTTCAGACACAAATGAAGATATTTTAGTGTAAATCCGATGCTCTGAAAGGCCTCCATTGGCTAAATGCACTTTACACTCTCAAGACCCTTAAAAGACACTAAAGACGTCGTTACAAAGTCCATCTCACTACAGTGACTCTACAATAACTTTATAAAGTGACGAGAATAGTTTTTGTGCACAAAAAAAACCTAAATAAGACATATCATGATGACCGATTTCAAAACAAGGCATCATGAAGCTTCGAAGCGTTATGAATCAGTGAGTCGTTTCAGTAGTTTGAATCGCCAAAGTCACGTGATTTCAGCAGTTTGGCGGTTTGACACGCGATCCGAATCATGATTCGACTCACTGATTCATAACGCTTCAAAGCTTCATGAGGCCGTGTTTTGAAATCGTCATCACTATGTAAGTCGTTATTTAGTTGTTTTTTTTGCGCACAAAAACTATTCTCGTCGCTTTATAAAGTTATTGTAGAACCACTGTAGTGAGATGGACTTTGTAACGATGTTTTTAGTGTCTTTTAAGGGTCTTGAGAGTGTAAAGTGCATTGAACCAATGGAGGCCTTTCTGAGTGATCGGATTTCAACTAAAATATCTTCATTTGTGTCTGAAGATGAACTGAGGTCTGACGGGTGTCAAACGACATGAGGGTGAGTCATTAATGACAGAACTTTCATTTTTGGGTGAACTAACCCTTTAAAACCTCGGTACTACAGGGGGCGATAGAGTTCCCTTAGAGTTTGCCTAGTTAGCATAGGTTAGTTAGGCCCTGCTCTTAAACACGCGGTTGACGAAATGTCACCAATCACTAATTCCATTGTATTATAACAGACGTTTTGGCAGTGGAGGCTTGATGATAATAGACCTCCCCCGCCATTGTTGTCATAAAGTTCAGAATACTTCCTCACATAGCATTTACTGCTCAGACGGTTGACTAAAAAGGATGCAGTCTGTCTGTTTGTCTCTACATCTCGTTGTTTTTTCAGCATCTTGCGGCATTAGCGCTGTCAAGTGAGAAATGTGTGTCGAGTCCGCTGTGCTCTGTTGTGCTCCTGCTTCTGAACGCTAGAACACGTCCTGACTCTCGTTCTCAGTCATGCGCAGCTCCATGTTCCCACTGTGGACCCCACGGCCCATAAATGCTAATGTCCTCCACTTGCCTCTCTCATAAAATCCAATAAAAGAGCTCCATAAATCCTGCCAATTAGCAGCGTCTATCAGTGCCGTTAATTGGAGAACGGAGACTCATTGGTGGGTGACCTTGCGTGTCAGAGATGATACTGATGGAGATCAGTCTGTGGTCGGAGCTCAAGAACGACAGTCTCTCAGATATGCTTGTACAGTGTTTTCTGATCAGTCATTTACAGTACATCACTGTCAGTCCAAGGAGCGGCTTGCATTGTGTCTAAAAAACACAACAGCTCTTGTACAGTTTTTACTGCACTCTCAAAAAAAAGAGTACAAAATGTTACCTTTTAAGGTACAAGTGGCCGTCACTGGGGTGGTTCCCTTAAGGGAACATTTCTGTAGCTCCAAGTCAGGGCAAGTTCGGTCCTGAAGAGCTGATGAGAGTTTAGCTCTAACCCTACTAAACCACCACAGTATAAACTCAGGGCTCCCAGCATGCATTGCAGCATTAAGTGTGTCACCATTGTTGAGATGCTGATTCTTGTTATCTGTGTGTGTCTAAACTTTTTCCCCCTAGAATGTGTTTAAAAACCAGAATGCAGAATGTCTGATCTGTGGCAAGAAAGTATTGTTGGTGAATATTATTTATTAATATTTTTAGTAAGTGATGAGTTTAGTCAAACATGTCATCTATAATCATGATAATTTTTGTTTATGGCTTCTTTTGATTTGAACAGATTATGTGTTTTGTTAACACTGTAACAAAAACCACAAAATCATATAAAAAGCCAAGAGTTAAACGGCCCAACTAAAGGAAACATGTTCAATAAAACATCAACATCTAAACCTCTGTTAATTCTCAATAAGAGCTTCTATAGATGTCTCTCAGGGTTGGAGCCAAACTCTGCAGGACAGCGGCTCTCTAGGACCAAACTTGCCTGCCAATGGTGTAATTGTACCCTAAGGACCAATTGTGTACCTTTAAAGGTACAGGCATACATTTTGTTGCCCAAGGAACAAAATTGTACCTCCATTGTAGGCCTACCTTTTTTTCTGAGAGTGTTATATTGTGTCACAAGTGTCACAAGTTATATTTTCACTTTCTCACAACCTGAATTCGGACGGTCCACCTAGTAAACACCTTCCCATAATCAACGGCGGCGTCATAACGTCGACCAGCAGAGCGTGCTATGTGCAAGCCTAGGGTTCGGTTCGGTGGAAAAAAAATTTAAGTTCGGCAGAAACTGAACCCTGTCAAAAAGCCCAATATTCGGTCGAATCTGAAGCCGAATCCTAGATTCGGTGCATCCCTACTTTAAAGCTACACTGTGTGATATTTTCCCCCATCTAGTGGTGAAAAGGTATATGACCATCCAGTGGATTTTAGTTTCTGTTCCTCTCAATTCCGATTTAGTTTCAACTCCTACGGTGGCCGATTTAGTCCAAGATTAACATGGCTTCCAGTTCGACCTCGTCCACATTCGACACGGTGCCTGTGGGATATTCTGTGCGCAGTGGGATGGTTGGAACTCAACTGGCCTAATTATTCGGCTAGAAAGAACTGCAGCTAATCCAGAGTGAACTTTGATGATAGTAATGTTTATTCAGTCATCCAATTGCAAGGCATAAACAGGTTTGCGTGGATATGTACATAAATGTGGTTTCTGTGAGAGAACAAATAAGGATGGTAAATATACATACACAGTTAAGAACTGTATAACTATACTTATAAGTTACATTTGTATAATGTAACCGTAAACCGGAGCTTATTGTACCATATATAGGCGCTAAAGGCAGCTGCATTAAAAGGAGCGGAGCTGCCGCTGCTAACAAGCGGTGTCCGGTTACAAAAGTGTGTGCGCCGCTTTAACGTTAGCACTGCAGTGCGCTCTGTATAACAATTGTTAATATGCCGATCAGACCTGATACATATTTCCATCAACATACATTACAAGCAAATATTTTCTATAAACGAATAAACATTGTTGATAACAAAATAACTGAATGATTATTCAAATAGGTGAGTATTACGCTATTGTATGTTGACACAAAAATACTTCTGCGGTGACATCAACTGAATTACGCGATGACACACTCTGAAACACATCTACAATGACAATAACTATTATTACTTACGGAGTTATTAACGCACAGAAATACCACACAAGGAAAAACAGACTTTTGAGGAATAAACAAGCCAGGAAAACTCCGTATAACTCTGTTACTGGAGCTGCTGAGATGAAAACGATACTCGGTTACTTAACGTAACCTCGGTTCTCTCTAGAAGAGGGAACGAGTATTGCGTAAGTTCCTTACGCTACGGGAAAGTATTCTTTCTTCGAGATTTCTGAAAAACCCAAAATTATCCTTAATTTTGTAACATTGTCAACGCAGTGCGGCAGCCTGGCAGACCATAGCAGGCTATTCCAGCGTGCTATTGGCTGCTCTGCTGGCAACTGCAGCAGCCTATCGGTGAGCCCGCGTGACGTGGCGACCAATGAGGGCGCTTCGCGCCCACCTGGCTTCATTTGCCTACAGGTGGGGCGTGGCCACGTGTATATAAGCAGGGCTCACAGGCTGCATATTCGGTTTTCTTAGTTCTGAAGCGTAAAAGCCAGCGGGGCGCACGGCAAGGAACGCAATACTCGTTCCCTCTTCTAGAGAGAACCGAGGTTACGTTAAGTAACCGAGTATCGTTCTCTTACGAGAGGTTCTCTCGTATTGCGTAAGTTCCTTACGCTACGGGAACATATTGTCAACGCCGTGCGCGCCTCGCATACAGCATATGTATCCCAGGGAACCGGGGACCATAACACTGCTCGGGCAGGGTGGCCGGTAAAGAAAAAACGGGCCACCACATATACAGACACTTCATTCGAACTGACGGGTGGTTTACGACGGGTGGTTACAACACCCTGTCCCATGAATGAGGGAACGGCACCTGCCGGTCTCCTTCAAATTCACCACACCTTGTCTCATGAATGAGGGAGCGGCAACGCCGGTCGCCTTCAAATTCACAATATCTTGTTATATGAGTGAGGTAACGGCACCGCCGGTCACCTTCAAACTCACAACAGCTCGTCTCGTAAATGAGGGAACGGCACCGCCGGTCTCCTTCAAATTCACATGAGCCTAGTACCGAACTTACTACCAGTATGTGAGCTATGTCTGCGCAGAATCACTGGGCAGAACCAACGGCCCTATTGAACTGATAACACTTTCGCCTGTAAGGCAGGAACTTCCAGATTGTAAAATCTCACGAACGTAGACGGGGAGGCCCAGCCTGCCGCCATACAGATATCGTGGATGGAAATCCCTCTGGCCCAAGCCCACGAAGAGGCCATGCCTCTGGTGGAGTGTGCTCTGACACCTAGCGGGCACTGCAGGTGTTTGGAAGCGTATGCAGTTGCAATCGCGTCCACTATCCACCTGGACAGGGTCTGTTTCGAGGAGGCGAGACCTTTAGTGCGCCCACCAAACGAAACAAATAGCTGCTCAGAACGCCTGAAGGCGGCGGAGCGTGTGACATAAACCCTCAATGCCCTGACAGGGCAGAGGAAATTGCCACCGTCCCCCTCATCGGATGCTGGCAGAGCCGAGAGGGAGATAATCTGCGCCCTGAAGGGAGTGCCGATCGCTTTGGGGACATAACCATGCCTCGGTCTGAGAATGACCTTAGAGTCATTAGGACCGAACTCCATACACGCCGGGCTCACTGAGAGCGCGTGTAGATCCCCCACGCGTTTCACTGAAGCCAGAGCTATCAGAAACGTGGTTTTCAGCGAAAGGAACCTTGGTTCCACAGTCTCGAGCGGTTCAAAGGGATGAGCCTTCAGGGCCTCTAGGACCAAGGCCAGATCCCATATAGGAACCGACGGGGGCCGCGGGGGATTCATCCGTCTGGCTCCTCTGAGGAAACGGACGATGAGCTCGTTCCTTCCTAGCGTGCTACCTAGCGTCGTCTGAGCGAACGCTGCTATAGCCGCCACATACACTTTGAGCGTGGAAGGGGACCTGCCCAATTCCAAAAGCTCTTGGAGGAAGGAGAGCACCCGCTGGACCCCACATTGCTGTGGGTCCAATCCCTTGGAAACACACCATTCAGTGAACACCGACCACTTAGAACTATATAACCGCCTCGTCGAGGGGGCTCTAGAGTGTGAAATCGTGTTCATAACCCCTTCGGGCAGGTCAACGGGTATCCGTTGGTCACCCATACATGCAGAGACCATCGCTCTGGATGGGGATGCCAAACTGAGCCTCCTGCTTGAGAGAGAAGGTCTGCTCTCAGCGGAACTGGCCAGGGGTGTGAGTGCGACAGCTTCACCAGCTCTGGGTACCAAATCTGGTTCTCCCAGCGCGGTGCTATAAGGAGCACCGGACGGCGCGTTTCCCTGATTTTCGCTATGACCTGGGGCAATAGGGAGATCGGCGGGAAAGCATACAGCGGGAGGCTGGGCCAAGTTTGGGACAGCGCATCCTCGCTTTTGGACAGAAACGTCGGGCAGCGGGCGTTCTCTTTTGTTGCAAAGAGGTCGAGCTCCGCTCTGCCGAACAGGCGCCATACCAGCTGGACTGTCTGGGGGTGCAGGGACCATTCTCCTGGGAGAATGAGGCCCCTGGACAGCTTGTCCGGGCCCACATTGAGGTGGCCCGGCACGTGCGCAGCTCTCAACGAGCGCAGCGAGCTGTGTGCCCACACGAGCAGGCGTTCTGTCAGATTGCCCAGACCTCTGGACCTGACACCGCCCTGCCGGTTCACGTAGGACACCACTGTGGTGTTGTCCGACCGGACTAACACATGGTGTCCTCGTATAAGCGGGAGAAACTGCTTGAGCGCGTTCTCTACCGCTATCATCTCCAAACAGTTTATGTGTAGGAGTTTTTCCTCGCTCGACCAAAGGCCCGAGGCTGATCTGCCCTCGAAAACGGCGCCCCAACCCGTGGTGGAGGCGTCCGTCGAGATGACCTTGCGGTGTGAGATGGCTCCCATCGTCACTCCCCTCTGGTACCAGTCGGCTACTAACCAGGGCTCTAGGGCTGACACGCAGCCCTGAGTCACTCTGATCCTGAAGCCACCGGACGCCCAGGCCCTGTGAGGCACTCGGGCGTTTAACCAGCATTGCAGCGGGCGCATGCGCATTAAGCCCAGCTGGAGCACAGCTGCAGCTGAGGCCATACGTCCCAGCATCCTCTGAAACAGCTTGAGAGGTGCGATTTTGCCTGGCCGAAAATACGCAGCCATGCGCCGAACTTGGCGCGCGCGATGGGGTGACAGGCGGGCTGACATTGCCACAGTGTCCAGATTCAAACCCAGAAATGAGGTTGATTGCGTGGGCACTAATGAGCTCTTGGTCCAATTGACCGTGAGCCCTAGGCTGTCCAGATGGCTGAGCAGCATTGCCCTGTGGGCGAGGAGCTCGGCCTCCGACTGCGCCAGGATGAGCCAATCGTCCAGATAGTTCAATACTCGCATCCCTCGATTTCTCAGAGGAGCGAGGGCCGCGTCCATGCACTTCGTAAATGTACGGGGTGCTAGTGACAGGCCGAACGGAAGGACGGTGTATTGATAAGCCTGGCCGTCGAAGGCGAATCGTAAGAATGGCCTGTGACGCGGCGTTATCTTGATTTGAAAATATGCATCTTTCAAATCTAGGGAGATTAGCCAGTCTCTCGGGCGAATATGCGCGAGGATCTGCTTGGTCGTGAGCATCTTGAACGATCTTTTCATAAGAGCTTTGTTCAGACGCCTCAGATCCAGAATCGGTCTGAGCGACCCATCCCTTTTTGGCACGAGAAAATACCGGCTGTAAAAGCCTGACTCGCTCATAGAGTGGGGAACCGGTTCTATAGCCCCTTTGCACAGCAGCGTGGCTATTTCTGCTCGAAGTAGATGTGCTACTTCCTCGCTCACTCTCGTCTCTGTACGCGCACAGAAGCGCGGAGGGCGGCGAGCGAACTGCAGAGTGTAGCCGTGCTTTACTGTTTTCAGCACCCATTCTGATACACCTGGAATGGCTTCCCACGCTCTCGCGTGCGCCACACGGGATAGAACGGCCTCCGGGCTCGAAACGCCGCGCTTCGCGGGTTTGACGGCCCGTATAGGAGGGGCGGGCGCAGTGCGCGCGCTCTCTGTGCTGTGGGCCAGCCGATCGCTCGCGATGGCTGGCCGCCCTACACACTGCATCTCTGCCGCTTCGAGCGGGGAGTGGCTTGTGTGCGGCCCTACACTCATCGCTCCGGCCACCCTGGGCGGAAAATAAATGGTGTGTGGCGTGGCGCGTGGCGCCTGAGGCATAATGTTCGCGAAAATGTGTGAGCGCGTTTGAGCGGGCACAACTCTTACGCGTGGAACATGACCGGTTAAGAGTGGCTGTGTGACAGCGCGTGTGGTGGTTAGTCGTGGACGCAAACAAGCGGACACGTGACCTAACTC
The DNA here is from genome assembly GCF_949357685.1 of Gobio gobio. Lineage (NCBI taxonomy): Eukaryota > Metazoa > Chordata > Actinopteri > Cypriniformes > Gobionidae > Gobio > Gobio gobio. The sequence goes on from NC_137106.1 coordinate 52,336,820, forward strand.
TAGCACTCGAGCGGCCGGTGGCCGCTTTATGTGAGTGGGGGACACAGGGTTTATAGTGCTTGTGTGCAGGGGTGAACACAGAAAAGTGGGCACATTTACTGCATTTGAAACACATACGGCGCGAGCCGTGCGACCAGAAATAATGCAACTTTTGTGATTTCTCTGGTTCGCCGTAAAAACGGCGGTTGTTGACAGGCGAGAAGGCATTTTTGCCGGCTCGTTGGCTGCGTGAAATCCATCTGCAGCAGCCACAGTGGTGGGGGCTGACAGGAAAAAGAGTTTTGACGGTGGTCCGGCCGCGGCGGGACTTAACCGTCGTTTCTCGCCTCTTGCTAGGAGGACTTTGGAGGCTCGGGCTTCAGCGTGATCCTAGGCCGGGGGCCCCGAGGTGGAGGCGGCTTACCACGGCTGGAAGAGCGCGATCTGGGGCGGCCGCTCGGTCTTCTCTGAGACGAAGGGGGCCGCGCTGGGCGCTGCGCGGAGCTCGTTGCTGGCTGGTCACGAGGACGGCGAGCAGCGGAGCTATTGCTAGCGCCGGGGCGTCGAGGCAGGAAAAGGTTCATGGCCTGCGTCGTTTTCTGCACTTCGGAGAAACGGTCGACGATCCCCTTGACCGCTGGTCCGAAAAGCCCAGACGGAGAGAGCGGGGCGTTTAGGAAGGCCGCGCGCTCTGTTTCTCGCATGTCCGCGAGCGTGAGCCAGAGGTGGCGCTCAGCTACCGTGAGGGAGGCCATAGAGCGTCCGAGGGCCTGTGCTGCGGTCTTGGTGGCGCGAAGGGAGAGATCCGTCGCGCTTCGCAAATCCGTGATTAACTCAGCGTCACAGCATTTCTCGTCCATGTCGCGGAGGAGATTAGCTTGGAGGATTTGCAGCACGGCCATAGAGTGCAGAGCGGACGCAGCTTGACTGGAGGCAGCGAAAGCGCGGCCGATCAGCGATGACGTCACTCTGCAGGCCTTAGACGGGAGGGCAGCCTTTGAGCGCCAACCAGAAGGCGGGCAAAGGTGCGCTGCGACCGCCTCTTCCACCGGAGGGATAGCGTTGTAGCCTTTCTCGGCCGCGCCGTCAACTTGTGAGAGCGTCGAAGAAGCCTGAGACGAGACCCTCGCGGAGAATGGCGCATTCCAGGACTTTGCGAGCTCCTCGTGAAGCTCCGGCAAAAAGGGTGCAGTCCTGGAGGTGGGCGCACGGCGGCGACTGTTTAGGAAGCATCCGTCAAGTCGGTTCGGCGCTGCCACCTTGGGCGGGGCCCATTCGAGGCCTAGCTGCTCGACAGCCCGGGTGAGAAGGCGCAAGAGTTAGGCGTCCTCACCCGCTCGAGAGCGTCCGGAGCCCCGGACTGAAGAGGATGCGGAAGACCAGTCCTCGCTGTCGGAAGCCATGATGGAGCAGCTGTCGGCGTGTTCTGCGGTCGCATCCGCCTCATCCCCGGAGGCGGCAACAGAAATGGCGGCCTGGGGTGGGGGCGGGGAAGGCGAGAGTGAAGCGGGCGGGAAAGGTTCCGGCGAGCTTCTCTCTGCGAGCTCCGGAGTCCGCTGCGAGCGGCGCTTCTTCTTGCGCGGCGTGGCAGGGACTGGAGGGATATCATCTTCGAACAGGACGAGTCGAGCCCGCAGGGTCGACATCGTCAGTTCTTCGCACTCTTGGCATCCGCCAGCGTGGAGTGCGGCGGCGGCGTGATCACGGCCCAGGCAGAGAGCGCAGATCACATGGCGGTCCCCGGAGCTGAGCTGCGCGTGACACGAGCCGCAGGTGGAACGAGACATTTGTATCAACGCTCGGCTCTTTTTGTGAAAAGTGTGACGCAGCGGCGACAACACTTTGAGCGTAAAAGGATATGGGGCTGCCGGATAGCAGAGCAGGCACGGAAGGCTGAAGGTGGCGCGATGCTGCCGGCTTCCTCAGGCGCTGTCCTCTGCTTGCTTGTCTGCGCGGTCACGGCGGCGGGTTCCAGATCCAGCGATGCGAAGGGCTTCGCTGAAGAAAAGAAAATCGAATATGCAGCCCGTGAGCCCTGCTTATATACACGTGGCCACGCCCCACCTGTAGGCAAATGAAGCCAGGTGGGCGCGAAGCGCCCTCATTGGTCGCCACGTCACGCGGGCTCACCGATAGGCTGCTGCAGTTGCCAGCAGAGCAGCCAATAGCACGCTGGCATAGCCTGCTATGGTCTGCCAGGCTGCCGCACTGCGTTGACAATGTTACAAAATTAAGGATAATTTTGGGTTTTTCAGAAATCTCGAAGAAAGAATACTTTCCCGTAGCGTAAGGAACTTACGCAATACGAGAGAACCTCTCGTAAGAGAACTCTCTGCACATGCACCAGACAAGTCTGAACAAGTTGACGCGCACATGCGCGAGGGAGGGAATTTTGTACAGTGCCATCGAGTATTAAAACCGGTTAAAACGGGAAAGGCGAAGCTTGAATTTACGGGTATGTCCCTCTTTGGCTAACGTACTTTCAAGATGGAGGGGCAACATGGCGACCACCGTTAGATCCCATTACCTTATGTATTTTCAATGGCATATTATAAACTTACGAGAATGCTTTATTACTTGAAAGAAGTAAATATACATTAATGAGCACATATATTTTTGAAAGAACTAAGTGTTTTTAGCTAAGAATAAACTAAAAAAGTTACACAGTGTAGCTTTAATGTTTATATTAATTTAATGTAATAGCAATGTTTTGATCAAACGTCATCTTTTTTTTTGGCATTTTAAAAAATGTTAAACCCTAAAAAGTTTTGTTTATTTAGTTCTGTAATTATTCAGATGGTAACTGTAATGGGATTAACACTATTAACAGTCATAGAAAATGAATAATTACAGTTAAAATAAAATTAATTAACACCCTTAAAGGAACACACCACTATTTTTGAAAATAAAAGTTTTCAAAAGTCATTTTCCGTCTCCCCTAGAGTTAAACAGTTGAGTTTGACCGATTTTTAATCCCTTCAGCCGATCTCTGGGTCTGGCGGTAGCACTTTTAGCATAGCTTAGCATAGATCATTGAATCTGATTAGACCGTTAGCATCTCGCTCAAAAATGACCAAAGAGTTTTGATATTAAAACTTGACTTTTCTGTGGTTACATCGTGTACTAAGACCGACGGAAAGTGAGAAGTTGTGATTTTGTAGGCCGATATGTCAGGAACTATTCTCTCATTCCTGCGTAATAATCAAGAGCCGTCCCATGAGTGCTTTATGTAAAGGTGCTTTGTTTTGCACTGTTGGATTGTAATTTTAAAGTGAATAAATGTTTTGTATTAAGATGCTGGATTACGGTTTCATGGTAAAAAAATGCAGAAAATAATTTTATTTATAGAAAATACATTAAAAAATAAAAGTAGCTTGGAAAAAAAGTAACTTAATGTGTGGCTTACAAGGAGACATTTGCAAACATTACTTAAAAGATTATGTTGGATAAGCTTAAAACTATATATTTTTTAAATTGATAAAATTGAGCTGCCATTACTTAAAGGATTACTTTTAAATAATCTTTTGCTGATAATTTACTCACCCCCTTGTCATCCAAGATGTCCATATCTTTCTTTCTGCTGTCGAAAAGAAATTAAGGTTTTTGATTAAATATTCCAGGATTTTTCTCCATATAATGGACTTCAATGGACTCCAAACGGTTCAAATGACAGTTTCAGTGCAGCTTCAAAGGACTTTAGACGACACCAGACGATGAATAAGGGTCTTATCTAAAAAACCATCAGTTTCTGAGAGAAACCCAGCAGTATTTATGCTATTATTTTACCTCTTATCAGACGAACATGATCATCTCTGAGCTCCGCCATAACTTCCGCTAAGTGAGGTCAAAATACGAGCGTGGTCATAGATGTATACGTAGATGCCTCATTAGCGCCCGCACAGTAGAATGAGGCATCTACGATCGATATTTCTATGACCACGCTCGTATTTTGACCTCACTTAGCGGAAGTTATGGCGGAGCTCAGAGATGATCACGCTCATCTGATAAGAGGTAAAATAATAGCATAAATACTGCTGGGTTTCTCTCAGAAACTGATGGTTTGGCTAGATCAGACCCTTATTCATCATCTGGTGTCGTTTAAAGCCCTTTGAAGCTGCTCTGAAACTGTCATTTGGACTGTTTGGAGCCCATTGAAGTCCATTATATGGAGAAAAATCCTGGACTGTTTTCATCCAAAACCTTAATTTCTTTTCGACCGCAGAAAGAAAGACATGGACATCTTGGATGACATGGGGGTGAGTTAATTATCAGCAAAAGTTTATTTAAAAGTGAACTAATCCTTTAAGAGTCGAAAAACATGCAACGTCTAATAGGATAAACACAAATAAAATGAGTTTAAAAAGCTAATGCAAAAAGTCGCCTCAATTTTATTGAGTAAAATGGGCACAGTGTTCAGTGTTGCTACCGTATTTTCCATGGTAAAGTTCTGGCAACCACAGCTGAGTTTTTTTTACCATGGGATTTTTTTTTTTTTTTTACAGTGGGGCTGACTTTCCTCTGTTGATTATAAAAGCTGTTTTGAAGATTGTGTATGGCCAAAGAGTTCGCTTCCACTGAATGGAAGAGTAGAAGAAAACACAGGCATTTCCCAAAATATCTTCTATCATCTTCTACAGAAGGAGGAACAGATTTAGTGTGAGTGCTCTTTCTTCAAACACAGGTTTGTACTGACATGAGAATGCGTAAATAATGCTGAAGTTTTTCAGTAGAGCCGTTCCTCTAACTAGTGCACGTGTATCTCTATTGACATCTGTGTGGCCCGTCCTGCCCTGGTCAGAGAAAGGCCACGGCTTTCATCCACAACACTCATTTGAGTCTCTGACACAGCCTGAAGGATAGGAAGAGCGAGAGAGGGAAATAAAAGCCTGGAGTGAGTGAGCGAGTCTCTCCTTCTCCCTATCAATCTCTCTCCATGTGGATTAGAAGCAAAGGCCGCTTTAAGCTGCAGTTGTGCCGCCCACCGCACTGACACACTGACATGCACTTCCTGTCACAGATAATTCACTCATCAGCCTTTGAACTGCTCTCTGAGGTGTGTGAGTGTGTGTTTGTGTGTGTGTTTGTGGCTGACAGACCCGCTCTGTTCCAAACCCTTCTGCGTTCCCTTCCTAGACAGCACTGTCAGCGTTCCCTTGTGAAAACTAAATCAAATACTATACCATGTGACCGTCTCATTCGATCTTCACAAATGGTGTATCATTTACATTTAGTCATTTAGCAGACGCTTTTATCCAAAGCGACTTACAAATGAGTCCTGTATCAGGACTTCGATATTTGAGCACTTTTTATGATAAAAACCAAAATCAAAAATTTAGTTGATCTGTATATTTCTTATAGAATAACGACATTCATACTCAATCACGTCTGCTTATAATGTAAAAACTGCACATAAGTATTACATTATTATTGCAATAAAATGTTCCTAATGTAATCATTTTCTAAAAATTGTATGAAATCTTGAGCTCATAATGTAATAATTTTTTACATTATGAGAAATGTATTACATTATAAACATAATGTCATAAATATAATAGCTTTTAAAACATAAAAAATATTAGTATTCTCCTTAAAAAAGTCTTAAAATACCTGTAAAATGCAACATTTAAATATTCATGCAGTTATAATTATTATTATATTTTTATTAAACATAAAACGTTGGTATACCTTAATAGTATTTTTTATAATAATAGCAGTATGTGTATCAGTATTTTTATAAATGTACTATAATAGAATAACAATGCTTTATGTTTAATACAAATATAATAATACAAATAATAATAATAATAATAATAATTGCACAAATATTTAAATCTGTTGCTGGATTTCGATTTTTTAATAATGTACTAAAAAGCGATAATATTTTTATGTTTTAAAAGCATTTACAATTATGAAAAATTACATTATGAACATTTTATTACAATAATAATATAATACTTATTACATGATGTGCAGTTATTACATTATAAGTTGTTTGTTAATTGCAATTAAATAAATGTATTATAGTTCAAAGGTACATTGTTGAAATTAATAATGACGTCTTTTGTCTATGAAATATGGTTAAAGCTGAATGTATATGCATTCATGCAATTTCTATTAAATCTTTATGTAATCGGAAAAAAAAGGCTCGTAATCATAGGGGAACCTTTTTTAGTGCTATATAGCACCAATTTTGGTGCTTCAGTGGTTCTTCAGCGGTTCTTCAGAGGTGCTATATAGCACCTTAGTCAAAGAACCGGTGAAGAACCGCTGAAGAACCGCTGAAGAACCTCTGAAGAACCGCTGAAGAACCACTGAAGAACCACTGAAGAACCGGTGAAGAACCACTGAAGAACCACTGAAGAACCTCTGAAGAACCACTGAAGAACCACTGAAGCACCACTGAAGAACCACTGAAGAACCTCTGAAGAACCACTGAAGAACCGGTGAAGAACCTCTGAAGAACCGCTGAAGAACCTCTGAAGAACCGCTGAAGAACCACTGAAGAACCACTGAAGAACCTCTGAAGAACCGGTGAAGAACCACTGAAGAACCGCTGAAGAACCACTGAAGAACCGCTGAAGAACCACTGAAGAACCACTGAAGAACCGGTGAAGAACCACTGAAGAACCGCTGAAGAACCACTGAAGAACCGTTGAAGAACCACTGAAGAACCACTGAAGAACCTCTGAAGAACCGGTGAAGAACCTCTGAAGAACCTCTGAAGAACCGGTGAAGAACCACTGAAGAACCGCTGAAGAAGCGCTGAAGAACCGTTGAAGAACCGCTGAAGAAGCGCTGAAGAAGCGCTGAAGAAGCGCTGAAGAAGCGCTGAAGAAGCGCTGAAGAAGCGCTGAAGAAGCGCTGAAGAACCGCTGAAGAAGCGCTGAAGAAGCGCTGAAGAAGCGCTGAAGAACCTCTGAAGAACCGCTGAAGAACCTCTGAAGAACCGCTGAAGAACCACTGAAGAACCACTGAAGAACCACTGAAGAACCGCTGAAGAACCGCTGAAGAACCACTGAAGAACCTCTGAAGAACCGCTGAAGAACCACTGAAGCACCAAAATTGGTGCTATATAGCACTAAAAAAGGTTCCCCTATGATTATGAGCCAAGAACCATTTTTGGTGCAATATAGAACCTTTTTTTTTTTTAGAGTGTAGTTAAATCTGTAATGATGAAATGACAATTTCAAAAATATTTAAATTTCAAAGTGCATTACAATTATATTGCATGTAATATTGAATAACACAACAGTTAAAATGATAATCATGTACTATGTTAGTCAACACTCTAAAAAAAAAAGGTTCTATATTGCACCAAAAATGGTTCTTGGCTCGTAATCATAGGGGAACCTTTTTTAGTGCTATATAGCACCAATTTTGGTGCTTCAGTGGTTCTGCAGCGGTTCTTCAGAGGTGCTATATAACACCTTAGTCAAAGAACCGGTGAAGAACAAAAAAGGTTCCCCTATGATTACGAGCCAAGAAACATTTTTGGTGCCTTTTTTTTTTTAGAGTGAACACATCAAAACAAGTGCACTTTATAGCATGACAAAAGATAATAAAAAAATTTTTTTTTATAACGTTAAACTTGTAATTTGACATTATTAGAAGGTTAGAAGTGCACTTCAGTTTGTTAAAATATATACTTTTAAGATTTGAAGTACACTAAAAGTAAATTAAGTGTACATAAAGCAACATTTACTGATTAGTATCATTGATATTCTATTAGTTTTAGTTCATATTTTGAATTAGATTTTTATTTTGTCATGTGTTTTTGTGGTTTTAGTTACAGTTTTTCTCAGTCGCTTTGGTACATTTCTCGAATCATCCTCGACATTTGCAAAAAGTGCATTTCTCAAAACAATTCGTACAAATTGCAAAACACCATGGATGACCTGCAAAAGCCAGTCTCTTGCTCAAAATCCTTAGTTCATCTCTCAGAAGTAAATCTCTGTGTCAAAGAACATGTCAGTGCCATCAGAATGACAAGTCCTTGTGTCATTGTGTGTGAATAACACAGTCAAATTACTTAGTCATGTTGTCAATATAACTGTACACTGGAGGGATGTTCTGATGTAAATATGGCTAAAGTTTTGATGACAATTATTGTAAATTGTAGGTTACACCTTAGTTTATGTGGGAGTTTGAATGTAAGAGACTGGACAAGATTCACATTTACGCTTTTACTGTTTGTACTGTAATTTGTTGACAGACCATGTCATTGCGATACAGAAAGGAAAAGACAGCACTGCATAGCACAAAGAGAAAAAACCCTGAAAAACAAAAGTAGAAATGTGAACGTCTAACGGAAATGTATAGAAATATCCTTGACATATTATGACAACTTGTTCAACCATTTTGCATGTAAAGACTTCTGCTATGAACTAATGCCTAAATGTTGTGGGGGTGAGACTATTCAACAGAGACTCATTATAATACATCCTGATCAACATGACATAAGCGACTGATAATGTAGGAAACAGCAGAGAATTGTACATAATCATTTGCATGGATGTACACAAGCATTGGCAACTTGTTCAAAGAAATGAGAAACTGCTTTTAAGTGACACAATGATGTGAAGATTGAACAGGTCGCTTTGAGAATTTCAATTCTGCTCTGAGAAATGTACCAAAGCGACTGAGAAAAACTGTACAACAAAAACCTAAATAACGACTTACATAGTGATGACCGATTTCAAAACACGGACTCATGAAGCTTCAAAGCGTTATGAATCAGTGAGTTGATTCATGATTCGGAGTGTGTGAAACCGCCAAACTGCTGAAATCACGTGACTTTGGCGATTCAAACCGCTGATTCGACTCACTGATTCATAACGCTTCAAAGCTTCACGAGGCCGTGTTTTGAAATCGTCATCACAATATAAGTCGTTATTTAGGGTTTTTTTGTGCACAAAAACTATTCTCGCCGATTCATAAAGTTATTGTAGAACCGCTGTAGTGAGATGGACTTTGTAACTTTAGTCTTTAGTGTCTTTTAAGGGTCTTGAGAGTGTAAAGTGCATTGAGCCAATGGAGGCCTTTCAGAGCATCAGATTTACACTAAAATATCTTCATTTGTGTCTGAAGATGAACGGAGGTCTGACGGGTGTCCAACCACATGAGGGTCAGTCATTAATGACAGAATTTTCATTTTCGGGTGAACTAACCCTTTAATAAGAAATGGCAGCTAATCCTGTTTCGTGTGTCATACTCTTCGTTCTTCATCTTCCTCCTCTTTTTATGAATGCAGAAAGCGGAGCGGACGATCAGCGAGAGAAAAGCATAATTTGCAATAAACGTCGGCACAGAGCGCCTTTTGTTTGCGCTCCCGTGGCACGTGGTGAGCCCTACCTGCCAGGTGTGTGAGCCGTGACCCGCGCTCCTCTGTTCTGGGCCGGGCCGGGGCCGATGAGAGACGAGGGTCTGCCCATCAAAAGCCCCATTCAGACCCAGCACGGGCAGCACAGTGGAGGACAGTGTGGGCCGTGGAAACGTGACACCCGTGACAGCGGCGCGGCAGCACCCGTCCCACAGCTGCTGAAAGCTCCCGGAGACCAGCGGAAGACGGGACACTGCGGCCATTGGGCCTTTTGGATCGCCTCCGTCCCACGGGCCGAGCAGGAGGTGATAATAAGAGTGTGTTTGGATGTCTGATCATCAGAGGAAAGGCTGCGGAAGTGGATTGGCACTTCAAACATCGGATCGGTTGCACACAGGAACAGGTGTGTCGACACACACTCGTCCTCTGACTGGCGCTGTTAAAGCCTTTATAATCTGTGGTTTTACACTGACGGTCACTTCAGGTCACTTGTCTGTGCGTCTGAACCGCTCAAATGATTTGAATTTGAGTCTTTTGTTTATGGCAAACATAAATTAATCAATAACCCCAAACTAACTGACTAAACTAGTCAGTCCTTCGGATGAGACGGTAAGCCGAGGTCCTGAATCTCTGTGGTCATTAAAAATCCCAGGATGTCCTTCGATAAAGAGTAGGGGTGTAACCCCGGCATCCTGGACAAATTTGCCCATTGGCCCCTGTCCATCATGGCCTCCTAATCATCCCCATATATACGATTGGCTTCATCACTCGATCTCCTCTCCACCAATCAGCTGGTGTGTGTGTGTGGTGGGCGTTCTGGCACAAAATGGCTGCCGTCGCATCATCCAGGTGGAGCTGCACATCGGTGGTGGATGAGGAGATTCCCCCCTTCTATGTAAAGCGCTTTGAGTGCCTAGAAAAGCGCTATATAAATGTGACAAATTAAACCAAATTAGTGACATTTATGCCTGCTTTATTTTAGCCCCGATTTTGACTCGCCGACAAGTTTTATGCGATCGCCAACAAATGCCCGAAATCATAAGCAAATCGTTGCTCGTTCACACGAGTGACAATCACACAGTGTGAATTATCAATCAGCGAATCCTCAGTCGGCGATTCAAAATCCTGCTGTGTGAAATGTGTTCTGACTGAAATAACATCGGCGATGATGACAGCCAATGAGAGAGCAGGATACAGGGGGGAGGAGTTATAGAGCAGAATATCAGTATTTTAATAGCTATACTTACAATTAAAGGGTTAGTTCACCCAAAAATGAAAATGCTGTCATTAATTACTTACCCTCATGTCGTTAATTACTTACCCTCAAGATTAAGACCTCCGTTAATCTTCGGAACACAAATGAAGATATTTTAGTTGAAATCCGATCGCTCTGAAAGGCCTCCATTGGCTCAATGCACTTTACACTCTCAAGACCCTTAAAAGACACTAAAGACGTCGTTACAAAGTCCATCTCACTACAGTGATTCTACAATAACTTTATAAAGCGACGAGAATAGTTTTTGTGCGCAAAAAAAAACTAAATAACGATTTATATAGTGATGACAGATTTCAAAATAATGCATCATGAAGCTTCGAAGCGTTATGAATCAGTGAGTCGAATCATGATTCGGATAGCGTGTCAAACTCCTGAAATCAGTTGACTTTGGCAATTCAAACCGCTTCGAAGCTTCATGATGCCTTGTTTTGAAATCGTCATCACTATATAAGTCGTTATTTAGGGTTTTTTTGCGCACACAAACTATTCTCGTCACTTTATAAAGTTATTGTAGAACCACTGTAGTGAGATGGACTTTGTAGCGACATCTTTAGTGTCTTTTAAGGGTCTTGAGAGTGTAAAGTGCATTGAGCCAATGGAGGCCTTTCAGAGCATCAGATTTACACTAAAATATCTTCATTTGTGTCTGAAGATGAACGGAGGTCTGATGGGTGTCAAACGACATGAGGGGAAGTAATTAATGACAGAATTTACATTTTTGGGTGAACTAACCCTTTAAACAGAAACAAAGCACAAACCAGTCTCAACTGCAGCACACACTCTTTGCAGAACACCATCATTGCTCCCTGTGTCTCCCCAACCATTTCCTCCTCCATAATCTTTTTCTTTTCCTCCTTTTCGTTGCAAATCAGCGCACAGACCATTTGATCGCAAGCTTTCTGCAGTCTATATTTTTTATAATAATTTCAGTCTTGCGCGAGAATTCCGGTCTGACGCACGCGTGATCTCACGTTGTTTCATTGTCACTTCTCGCGTGTGTTAGGTTGTGAAACATAGTTTGCGGACGGGACAGAGTTGTCTGCGATTCTTCCTTTTGAAAAGTCATGCGATGTGTAACCAAGTGGCAACCTCCCCAGTTTCTCTTGAAGCCGACATGGAAGTGACTTTAGCCGCGTTTCCACCGTGGAACCTTTCCCCAGGAACTAGAGACTTTGGGCTGGTACTCGGTGTGTTTCGACCGCAGGGTCTAAATGAAGTTCCGGGTAAATATTTCCCCCTCAAGACAGCTCTTCTCGTGAGGTAGTACTCTTTCAAAGTTCAGGAACTTTCGGGGGTGGGACTGAACATGCTGATTGGTTGAGCTTACGCAGTATTTTGATTGGTCAACTCGACAGCATTTTATTTCAACCACTAAGTCTGTTGTGGTGCGTGCAGTAAGAGTCGTTTGCTATTCGAATCAACAATGGAATTTAAAAAATACGACAGATGGATCGTCGACAAGGTTCAGGCTTTATTAAGTTTTTATGCGGAGGACGAAATCCAGTGGGCTCTGGAGAGTCAAACGCAGTCCTACGTCAGCGGACTAATCTTCACAGTACTTTAGACCGCGATGGAAACACAGGTCTGGGGGAAAAAGAGTTCCTGGGACATATTGTTCCGGGCAATTTCGGTGGAAACAGGGCTTTAAACTGCAGTTCATGGACTGGCCACTAGAGACAGACTCCAGAAGGAGCAGAATCTCATTGAGCTCATGTTAAAAGGCCCAACTTTACAGCAGAAGAACACATGTTTACAGTCTGGGACAAAATGTGCTAATACGGCTAATGTTGCCCTTCATGACGACTGTGAGGGGGTGATTTATTTTATAACTCATTCGTTTACATTATATAAAGCCTTAAAGTTCTGCATAATTAAGGGAGTGGCCACCTTGAGTGACAGATGGATTGCTGTTTGTCTGCTGTCTGTTAAGCCTTGTTTACTCGCGCAAGACCCCATTTCGCCTGGCGGTGTGCAGAGCATTTTTTGCAACAGCGCGCACGACTCCGCATCTGAAGATGAACGATTTCTAGGCGAATCTAGCCGAACATGAAGTCTCATCACACCAGCACCCAGTTTGCACATACAAATTAGGTGCTTATATTTACAAAATTAGCCTATAAAAGCAGAAATAAGCCCTTTTAAATAAAGATCCATGTTGAATAATAATTTTTAAAAAATCAAAATGTTTAGTGAAATTAGGAAATATTTAAGAGATTGTTAATTTAGTTGTATACATGTGTGCATATATTTTGTTCTCATGTCACAAGTGTGGGATTACAAATTTAAGAAAGTACATTGCATTTAGCATTTAAGGTAAAAAATGATGATATGAGATGAATTAGTCTGCTATGCAAATCTTCCAGACCTGTTTTACTGATTTCAGAGGCTCTAGCAAGAGTCTCCTTTCCTGCCAGACCTGTTTTCTCTATTGTGTTTTAAATGAGTCAGATAACTGAGATTCCACCTTTCGGAGCCCAGACGTTGCCCCTTTTGTCTTTAATGGCTCTGGGATGGCTCTTGGAATTGGAGTTCCTGGCCAGTATCAGCATGCGAATAGTTATGCTGATTCAATGGGACTGGTAGGGATTTCATACTAGGGTGTGTCCTTTACCTACACAACACATGCATTCCTTTGTTTGAATGTCTCCTCCCCTGCTGTATAATCCCTCCCCCTGAAATGTAGATAAATTGCATTATTTTGTACTGTTAAATCAGACTGTTTTCGGATGACCTGCAGCACAGAGAGTTTATTTGTTTATTTAATTTGTTTATTTAAAAGGATCCCCATTAGCTGACGCCAAGACGACAGCTAGTCTTCCTGGGGTCCAAACAATACATACAAAATCCAGTAATTACAATCACAATTACTCCAAATATATCATATGTAAAATAAAATAATGAAAAACAACATAGCACATAATACAACCTCACTCAACCAAGCCAGACAATATTATGATATTGAAACCAAATACAGTCTTAGTCTTTTTTTAAAACCAATTTTTCCCTTGATTTCACGAACCCCAACTGGAAGATTGTTCCAAAACACAATTGACCTATAAAAAAGTCAGATTTAGGTAGGGGTAAAGAAATCTGACGACTATTCACCCCTCTTGTGTAATGTGAATGCATATCGGAATAGTAAATTATATTATCATAAAAAAATCCGAGTATTAATAATTCTATGAAGGTATACTAACATATTAACAGATAGTCTATCCTTGACCATCAGCCAATCAAGACGTTCATGCATCACTGCAACACTAGTTCTCGAAGAACAACCAAGAACCAGTCTTGCAGCCTTGTTTTGAGCCACTTGTAATTTTTTTAAATGACTACTTGATGCAGCCGACCATACAACAGAACAGTAATCCAAATGACACAAAACCAATGTACAAACAACACGACTAAACAGATGTGAATTTAGAAACTGTGCACATTTACGCGTAACTGCAACAGCTCTACCCATTTTTGCAACAACTGTGTTAATGTGATCAGACCATGACAATGTGGAATCAAGCCAAAGTCCAAGAAGCTTCACCTTTTTTACCTGCTGTATATTTTGACCATTTACTTGTATATTAATTTTAGGATTATCAGATACTCTATACTTAGAACCAAATATTATACTCTTAGTTTTGCTAATATTTAGAACAAGTTTATTTGTTTTGATCCAGTTATACAATTTGCTAATCTCACAAGACAGAACCTGATTAAGCTCTGAACATGTAGAGGCTGCATAATAAAGAGTAGTATCATCAGCAAACATTGTCAATGTAGCCTTACTGAGTATATACGGCATATCATTTGTAAAAATTGAAAATAACAAAGGTCCGAGGCAACTTCCTTGAGGAACACCACATTCCAAGGACCTGCTACAAGATAATGCACCATTAAAATAAACTCTTTGCGACCTCTCCGACAGATAGCTCTTAAACCACTTGATTGCTGAGGAAGTAAAACCATAACTAATAAGTTTGGAAATCAAAATTTCATGATCTATCACATCAAAGGCAGCACTAAAGTCCAGTAGTAGTGTACCCACTAGCATTGAATTATCAATTGATGTTAGCCAGCTATCCGACATTTGAGTCATTGCAGTGCAGGTGGAATGACCATACCTATAAGCATGCTGAAACATCGTAGTCAATTCATTTTTAGAAAAATAATCTTGCACTTGCTTAAATACAATCTTTTCCAATAATTTACTTAGAATAGGCAAAATGCTTATAGGCCTACTATTTGGACCACAGAAAGTTAATTTTGTGTCTTTGGGTAAAGGAATTTTCTTACCCTCCTTCCAAAGTTTTGGACACTCACCACCAATCAGACATCTATTAAAAATGTGACAGATTGGTTTAGAAATATGTCCAGCCGATAACTTCAACAGCCGACTATCCAAGTTGTCTGTACCAGCAGACCCACCAACAGTCAAAGATCTCAACAACAGTTCTCATTAAAAGAATAACTTCTGTTTGATCCCGAAGTCTCCTGGTCTTCATCTTCTGAGTTTCCTACACTTTAGAAGATAAAAGTTCACAACACAAGTAATATCAAGGTTTACTGAGTTTTAGGGTGCTTTCACATCTGTAGTTCGGTTCATTTGGTCCGAACCAAGGGCAAACAATTATACATTGTAGCATTTTTCAGCTTTTTTGGTTCCTTTTCACACCACACTGATTGCTTTGGTCCGAACCAGTTGAAACGAACCAAAATGCCGTCACATGACAACATCCACATCACTCATTGGCCCTGGCGTATTTCCTAAGCTGCAACTGCGCCGGCTGGTTTTGTCCCTGGCCATAATCTATTGCATTGTTTGTATACACCACAATATGCAAACAATACAATTCTAAAAATGAAGCGCTGATGCGGCTTGAAAACAACGCTCTAATGCACTGCAAACGGTGCGCATCGCTCATCACTTCAAGTGGAGATCGCGCTGTTCTTGAGAGTTTTCGAAAGTTGTGACCTAATATGGTCCTCAGACCAAATGTCTATGAGGCTCCGCCCCTCCTCACTACTCCAAGTTTGTCCGCGAGCTGCCATGCTAAAGTGCAAACTGTCAACAAACACTTCCTCATCCCATAATGCACAGCGCAGCTGACTACAGCAGCTGGTTTAGTCCAAAAATGATCAGTACTTTTTGCAGTTGGGTGTGTTCGAGGTCGGATCACAAACCGAGAGTTCTCCACCTCTTCAAGGAGCTCTCATACGCTTGTTTGGTCCGCTTTTGGTGCCCACCTGAGTGCGATTGCTGCTTTCACACCTGACCAAACGAACCGCACCAAAGGGGAAAACCAACTCTAGTACGATTCAACCCAACTAAATGAGGCAGGTGTGAAAGCAACCTTACACAATTCTTTTGTAGTGTGGTTTTCGGTGAAGTGTTCTAAAATGAATGATCGTCACCTGTGTACATTAGCCCACTTCTTCTCGATGCAGTTACTGATGGTTTATAGAACAATTACTCCGAGTTGCCCTCTGTCGTTTCAAAGAATAGCACAACAGCGAGCGAGTCAAGTATAAATGCCTTGTCCGTTTGGGGACTCGGTATTAGGCTCTTCAGCAATGAGTCTCAATCTGACCAGATCCTGAAAAACATCTCCAAACCGCCCAGACAGCAACATGGGCCACTGAAGAGGAGAGCCCTTGTCATGTGATCGCAGTTCGTGTCCACCTGAGTTGACGTCATTTGCCTTCGTCCCTTTTTCTCTCTCCACATTTATCACCACATATGAGTGAGGGCTGAATCCGATCGGAGGATATCGGAATTCATGCGTTTTTTTTCCTGCTTATGCTGCGTTCACACCAAACGCGAATAGAGCGTCAAAATCGCATCTACCGCGTCTAGTTGGACGCTTGAACATTTTGAATCCATTCGCGGCGAATTGGATGCGCTTCAAGGCACTCCAGGAGAAATATATCATTAAACACCACTCTGCCTCTTTTCATTTTCATTAAAAATATATATTAAATATTAATAGTCACACAACTGTGGTCCAGGCAACTCCTACATTATCTTCACTGCATGTGTAATTAAATATCCTTAAAAAATAAAGTTATGAAACTTCTCTTTGCCCTCAGTCAAAACCATTTGGCAGACAACAAATGATGATTCATGAGAGCAAAGATCGGCCGTTAGATCAGCACAAGATGAATTATATCTGATGTTTAACCACTACAGGACATCAGAGCAGAAGGACTGGCTGAGGAAAGACTGCTCTCACCGGGTTAATGAGCACCACTGATCCACTGGAGCTCACAACTCCACAAACACAAGATCATTTTTTTTAAATAGACGCTCTCTTTATAAATAAACCACTGATTTGAGCTTTAAACAACTACATTCTCACCTGAAAAACTGTAAAAACTAAATTTTGTGACACAATAGTAGTATTTTTAAATTATGCGGGGTTTCTCATCACGTCACTTTAACACGTGACCGCAGCGAGCAGGCTCCTGATTGGTTAACGCGGAGCGAATTGACGCCAAAGTTCAAATTTTTCAGCTCGAGCGTCAGACGCGAATCCGCTTCAAACGCGTGAATGCACAAAAGCATCACTTGCGTGTAACGCACGTATCGCTCAATTCGCGCTCAATTCGGGACCTCCAGACGCGCGTCAACACACCTTTCCATTGACTTAACATTGAAATCACTCGCGCTTTTCACCAGACGCTTTTCGCGTTTGGTGTGAAAGCAGCATTACACGTTCACATGTCATATCCGATCTGAGCCACATGAGAGGGAAAAATCAAGGGTCACTTGAACCATGCAGTGTAAATGGGGCCATAGTGTCGGCTCAGATCCGGCCCACATCTGGTGTGTGTGTAATCCTCGATGTGTATCCAACACTATATTGCTGTCTGCGCGTAATGCATCCAACATGGGTTCCCTTTGGTTTCAGCCCAACAGAGGAGTTTAATTGCACTAAATTCAACACGCGTTTGCACTGAAATGATCGATCTGTTCGGATTTCATTGTTGAGACGCAAACAAAAGGTCCAAACTCGCATCTTATTGGTTTCTTTCAGAGTTGTTGTGATCATGAGCTCGTTAATCTAATTTCCCTTTGCCGTGATTGAACGCTGCGCTCTGCACTTACTTTATAACCCAGATAAATCTGCGGCCTGTCGTCAGAGAAAATGTAATCTGTCACGCGTCAAAGCGACGCCCGCTCGCCTGATGGTAGTTAATGATGATGTCGAAGGGCACGAGCGCCTCTCCGGCTCCACAGCTTTGTTTGCCTTCACCAACACCTGATGCTGCTGAATTAATTAATTGCCTCCAATTAGCCTGTGCGCGCCCGTGCCAGGTGAGTATCTTAAAGAGAGTTATGGGATATTAAAAAGCGGGGAGGGACTACATTAGGGCTGACCTTTTCCTTTAAATTACTGATATTTGAGAGTTAATTCGAATTCAATGAAAAGCAGGGAGCCTTTTTAGTCCTTGCGTTAAAACGGGGCGCTCCTCTGCCAGGAGGTCATTAATTATCATCTTTATAAATTAGATGAAGAAGATGTCAGTGCTTGAATTGCACTATTTTTTAATCTACTATCGTGATCACATATTAGTGAACATTACACACCAGACAGAGACCCTGTTTATGACCTTTCGATGAATTAACGGTGCATGTGCAATGAGGAAACTTCTCTCCGACAGAAATGCAGGGATCAGTGCATCTCATCCGGCGGGTCGAGACCTGTTAACACCGAGAAAACAGTGCAAATAATAAAATGCATGTCTTTATATAATAAACACGTTCTGATTCCCGATTTTTAATGGCATTTTTCGATGTGCAGATACTCTATTGCATTCAGTTGTCTGCCTTAAGCATCAGATTAAGACATATTTAATTCTTTGCATGCATTTGTAAGAGTAGATATTAGATATTTTAGAGCGCTTAACCCCATCCGTTCCCTAAACCTACACATTTCTCAACGATATAAAACATGTAACAGGCAAATGAAGGTACAGTTGCAGGTTTTTATGGCAAAAAAATACCAAAAACAGTATAAAAATATTGCGAACAACTCGTGTTGCATTGCAAGTCTTCTGACACCATACTAAATCTTTATGTGAAGAACAAAGTTTTAATCGCTGCAAATGATCCCTCTGAACACACAGTCATATGTCATTCAAACAATACACCCAAACATTATTCTATTGGTCACATGACACACGAGAGCCAATGGCATTTCACAATTTGGCGGCAATTTTTAAATGTGTGCACACTACGGCGGAAGGAGACGGTGACGCTTTTGTGTCTTTTCCTCACACGAATCAATCGTTTGGCTTTGGAGCACTTGGAAGATTTGTACTTCATGAATAAATTGTGACTAGCCTGTTATGTCCTGTGTTTTAGGCTATACTATATAATAAAATGTCTTAATATTAGAGGTGTAACGATACACAGAAGTCACGGTTCGGTACACATCTCGGTTTTTGGGGTCACTGCTCGACACGAGTTCAGGAAAATGCCACAATTCCCCAATGCTTGATTTCCTTCCTTTCATTCATTTAATTCAACAGAAAGTAGTGCAAATTACAGTTTAGTCTAGTTGTTCAGCACAGCCTCCTTTAGTGTAGTGAGCAGTGAACAGAACGCACTCGTGCATAGATCATGTGTTTTTAGTGCTGATAAAAAACTGATTCCTGATTGCTTAAAAAAAATAAAAATAAGGAATTGTTGATTTGTTACTCTAGCTGGTAGATTGGCCGATGCCGCATGGTAAAATTCGATGTTTTTGGTTTAATTAAAACGTAATGATTTAAAACTTTTTTTTAAAACTGATTTTTGATTCATTAACGTGATGTGCATAGCCTACACTCTAAAAATGCTGGGTTAAAAACAACCCAAGTGGGGTTGAAAATGGACAAACCCAGCACTTGGGTTGTTTTAACCCTAGCGGTTGGTTTAAATGTTTGCTTTAAACAACCCAATCTCTGGGTTAAAACAACCCATTCACTGGGATAAAACAACCCAACCGCTGGGATAAAACAACCCATTCACTGGGATAAAACAACCCAACCGCTGGGATAAAACAACCCATTCACTGGGATAAAACAACCCATTCGCTGTGATAAAACAACCCAACCGCTTGGATAAACAACCCATTCACTGGGATAAAACAACCCAACCGCTTGGATAAAACAACCCATTCACTGGGATAAAACAACCCATTCACTGGGATAATACAACCCATTCACTGGGATAAAACAACCCATTCACTGGGATAAAACAACCCAACCGCTTGGATAAACAACCCATTCACTGGGATAAAACAACCCAACCGCAACCCATTCACTGGGATAAAACAACCCATTCACTGCGATTAAACAACCCAGTCACTGGGATAAAACAACCCAGTCACTGAGATAAAACAACCCAACCGCTGGGATAAAACAACCCACTCACTGGGATAAAACAACCCATTCACTGGGATAAAACAACCCATTCACTGGGATAAAACAACCCAACCGCTGGGATAAAACAACCCATTCACTGGGATAAAACAACTCATTCACTGGGATAAAACAACCCATTCACTGGGATAAAACAACCCATTCACTGGGATAAAACAACCCATTCACTGGGATTAAACAACCCATTCACTGGGATAAAATAACCCAACTGCTGGGATAAAACAACCCATTCACTGGGATAAAACAACCTAACCTCTTGGATAAAACAACCCAACTGCTGGGATAAAACAACCCAACCACTGGGATAAAACAACCCATTCACTGGGATAAAACAACCTATCCGCTTGGATAAAACAACCCAACTGCTGGGATAAAACAACCCAACCACTGGGATAAAACAACCCAATTGCTGGGATAAAACAACCCATTCACTGGGATAAAACAACCTAACCGCTTGGATAAAACAACCCAACCACTGGGATAAAACAGCCCAACCACTGGGATAAAACAACCTAACCGCTGGGATAAAACAACCCAACCACTGGGATAAAACAGCCCAACCACTGGGATAAAACAACCTAACCACTGGGATAAAACAGCCCAACCACTGGGATAAAACAACCTAACCGCTTGGATAAAACAACCCAACCACTCTGATAAAACAGCCCAACCACTGGGATAAAACAGCCCAACCACTGGGATAAAACAACCTAACCACTGGGATAAAACAGCCCAACCACTGGGATAAAACAACCTAACCACTGGGATAAAACAGCCCAACCACTGGGATAAAACAACCTAACCGCTTGGATAAAACAACCCAACCACTGGGATAAAACAGCCCAACCACTGGGATAAAACAACCCATTGACTGTGATAAAACAACCCATTCACTAGGATAAAACAACCCATTCACTGGGATAAAACGACCCATTGACTGGGATAAAACAACCCAACCACTGGGATAAAACAACCCACTCACTGGGATAAAACAACCCATTCACTGGGATAAAACGACCCATTGACTGGGATAAAACAACCCAACCACTGGGATAAAACAGCCCAACCACTGGGATAAAACAACCCAACCACTGGGATAAAACAGCCCAACCACTGGGATAAATCAACCCATTCACTGGGATAAAACAACCCAACTGCGGAAACAACTTTAAATACTCATTTATGGTCATTAGAGTACTTAAGAGTAAAACGGTAAAGGGTTTTATTTGTGTACACTCGCCATAAAAACGAACATTGTGCGTTTGTGACTGTATTCGGCTTCTGACTGTATGCACCGAACCGAATACATGTTCTGCTACAGCCCTACTAAATAGTGTAATGTAAAGTAAAAAAAAAAACACATAACCCAACATATATGTAATAATGGCAAAGTTATACCCAAATAAATCATTTTTCATGATGATATAATTCCCATGCCCATCAGGTGTGTGTGACGCCAAAGGATTCTCTTTGAAAGCAATGGAGAAAAGTGTCCATATGTGATGAGAACATAATCATACATGATTAATACAGTCAAATAAATAGACCTTTCATGTCAGAGTGTCCAGCCACTGTGTAAATGCAATTCAATTATACACAAGACAACACATCTTCTTTAATAATCATGTTTTTCATTTCTGAATTAATTTGATCTTTTTGTATAAAATCAAAAAATATATTTTCTTTGACAGGAAAACCCTTCATAAGTAGATTGGCATAATTGAATCAATCCAATTAAATGTTGCGCATGTCATGTTAGTAACTGCATGTTTGATCACTTTTATATGATGTCTAATGTTAGTGCTCTGTCCACATGTCCAATGTAAATCCGGATGGCTAATATTGCTGAATTCTATTGAAGCTCTGCATATGGGGAGCCTCGGACACCCAGGAGAGCGGCTCTCACACACATCCGCACATCCTGACCGCCATGCATTTATTTATCTCGTATGTTTCCTTATTCGTTTTGACGAATGAGTGACAGGTTGACACCTCATTCTGCAAGATTAATAGAACGACACAATATTTACGTCGCCGAGACAGCCAATTATCCCACCATCTATCACCAAGATTATCTTTCTGATTGAAAACTACTCGTCCATGTAATCAGAATTATTTGGAATTAGTAGGAAATTTACGGCTTCGTGTGTCATTTTTTTCAGGCTGGTGGTAAATTAGAAATATTAGATACATAAAAAGAATGCAAGATGGGGAGTAGCCTATATAACAGGCCAACAATAATGCCATTGGTTTTATTTCATTTAGTCTGGAAGAGAGTGTGTATGAAACACACGGCTTGACAAGCGAAGCAGACACAAAAAATAATTGCTGGCTGATATTGACTTTTGGATGACATTAAAAGGGGGATGATTTGTTTATTGTCTTTAATTCTTCATTAGTCTTTTATAAGAGGCGATTACACTCTCTTTGTTCATGGAGCGATGCTAAAATACTGATATTTCTTTGAATAGATTCCAAATGTGTTTATTTCATAATTAGTTCATCAGTGAGTTTTCTCATTGTTGTTGTTTTGTGACACAGGTTCAGTGTTGTTGAGATAAAACACAACGCTCTTGTAAAATGTTGAGGGCTGAGGAGCATTTCATTACATTACTTGGTGAAAGTAGCAAATATATATATACACACACATATATATATATATACACTCACCCAAAGGATTATTAGGAACACCTGTTCAATTTCTCATTAATGCAATTATCTAATCAACCAATCACATGGCAGTTGCTTCAATGTATTTAGGGGTGTGGTCCTGGTCAAGACAATCTCCTGAACTCCACACTGAATGTCGGAATGGGAAAGAAAGGAGATTTAAGCCATTTTGAGCATGGCATGGTTGTTGGTGCCAGACAGGCCGGTCTGAGTATTTCACAATCTGCTCAGTTACTGGGATTTTCACACACAACCATTACTAGGGTTTACAAAGAATGGTGTGAAAAGGGAAAAGCATCCAGTATGCGGCAGTCCTGTGGGAGAAAATGCCTTGTTGATGCTAGAGGTCAGAGGAGAATGGGCCGACTGATTCAAGCTGATAGAAGAGCAACTTTGACTGAAATAACCACTCGTTACAACCGAGGTATGCAGCAAAGCATTTGTGAAGCCACAACATGCACAACCTTGAGGCGGATGGGCTACAACAGCAGAAGACCCCACCGGGTACCACTCATCTCCACTACAAATAGGAAAAAGAGGCGACAATTTGCACAAGCTCACCAAAATTGGACAGTTGAAGACTGGAAAAATGTTGCCTGGTTTGATGAGTCTGGATTTCTGTTGAGACATTCAGATGGTAGAGTCAGAATTTGGCGTAAACAGAATGAGAACATGGATCCATCATGCCTTGTTACCACTGTGCAGGCTGGTGGTGGTGGTGTAATGGTGTGGGGGATGTTTTCTTGGCACACTTTAGGCCCTTTAGTGCCAATTGGGCATCGTTTAAATTCCAACCCAACCGCTGGGATAAAACAACCCAACCACTGGGATAAAACAACCCATTCACTGGGATAAAACAACCCAACCACTGGGATGAAACAACCCAACCACTGGGACGAAACAACCTAACCGCTGGGATAAAACAACCCAACCGCTGGGATAAAACAACCCAACCGCTGGGATAAAACAACCCAACCACTGGGATAAAACAACCCATTCACTGGGATAAAACAACCCAACCACTGGGATAAAACAACCCATTTACTGGGATAAAACAACCCAAACACTGGGATAAAACAACCTAACCGCTGGGATAAAACAACCTAAACGCTGGGATAAAACAACCAAACCACTGGGATAAAACAACCCATTCAATGGGATAAAACAACCCAACCACTGGGATAAAACAACCTAACCGCTGGGATAAAACAACCCAACCGCTAGGATAAAACAACCTAACCGCTGGGATAAAACAACCAAACCACTGGGATAAAACAACCCAACCACTGGGATAGAAAAACCCATTCACTGGGATAAAACAACCCAACCACTTGGATAAAACAACCCAACCACTGGGATAAAACAACCTAACCGCTGGGATAAAACAACCCAACCGCTGAGATAAAACAACCCAACCACTGGGATAGAACAACCCATTCACTGGGATAAAACAACCTAACCGCTGGGATAAAACAACCAAACCACTGGGATAAAACAACCCAACCACTGGGATAGAACAACCCATTCACTGGGATAAAACAACCCAACCACTTGGATAAAACAACCCAACCACTGGGATAAAACAACCTAACCGCTGGGATAAAACAACCCAACCGCTGAGATAAAACAACCCATTCACTAGGATAAAACAACCCAACCGCTGGGATAAAACAACCCAACCACTGGGATAGAACAACCCATTTACTGGGATAAAACAACCCAACCACTTGGATAAAACAACCCAACCACTGGGATAAAACAACCTAACCGCTGGGATAAAACAACCAAACCACTGGGATAAAACAACCCAACCACTGGGATAGAACAACCCATTCACTGGGATAAAACAACCCAACCACTTGGATAAAACAACCCAACCACTGGGATAAAACAACCTAACCGCTGGGATAAAACAACCTAACCGCTGGGATAAAACAACCCAACCGCTGAGATAAAACAACCCATTCACTAGGATAAAACAACCCAACCGCTGGGATAAAACAACCCATTCACTGGGGTAAACAACCCAACCACTGGGATAAAACAACCTAACCACTGGGATAAAACAACCCAACCACTGGGATAAAACAACCCATTTACTGGGATAAAACAACCCAACCACTGGGATAAAACAACCCATTCACTGGGATAAAACAACCGAACCATTGGGATAAAACAACCCATTCACTGGGATAAAACAACCCATTCATTGGGATAAAACAACCTAACCATTGGGATAAAACAACCCAACCACTGGGATAAAACAACCTAACCGCTGGGATAAAACAACCCAACCACTTGGAAAAAACAACCCAACCACTGGGGTAAAAAACCCAACCACTGCGGTAAAACAACCCAACTGCTGGGATAAAACAACCCAACCACTGGGGTAAACAACCAAACCACTGGGATAAAACAACCTAACCGCTGGGATAAAACAAACCAACCGCTGGGATAAAACAACCCAACTGTTGGTATAAAACAACCCAACCACTGGGATAAAACAACCTAACCGCTGGGATAAAACAACTCAAGCACTGGGATAAAACAACCTAACTGCTGGGATAAAACAACCCAACCACTGGGATAAAACAACCTAACCGCTGGGATAAAACAACCCATTCACTGGGATAAAACAACCTAACCGCTGGGATAAAACAACCCAACCACTGGGATAAAACAACCTAACCGCTGGGATAAAACAACTCAAGCACTGGGATAAAACAACCTAACTGCTGGGATAAAACAACCCATTCACTGGGATAAAACAACCCAACCGCTGGGATAAAACAACCCATTCACTGGGATAAAACAACCCAACCGCTGGGATAAAACAACCCAACCGCTGGGATAAAAACAACCCAACCGCTGGGATAAAACAACCCAACCACTGGGATAAAACAACCCATTCACTGGGATAAAACAACCTAACCGCTGGGATAAAACAACCCAATCGCTGGGATAAAACAACCCAATCGCTGGGATAAAACAACCCATTTACTGGGATAAAACAACCCAACCACTGGGATAAAAACAACCCAACCGCTGGGATAAAAACAACCCAACTGCTGGGATAAAAACAACCCAACCGCTGGGATAAAAACAACCCAACCGCTGGGATAAAACAACCTAACCGCTGGGATAAAACAACCCAATCGCTGGGATAAAACAACCCAATCGCTGGGATAAAACAACCCATTTACTGGGATAAAACAACCCAACCACTGGGATAAAACAACCCATTCACTGGGATAAAACAACCCATTCACTGGGATAAAACACAACGCTCTTGTAAAATGTTAAGGGCCGGGGAGCATTTCATTACATTACTTGGTGAAAGTATTGATCCGATAGCAAAAAAAAATATATATATAGAAAATTAAGTTTTTAAGCCATCTCTACTGTTGCTCTATTAGATGAACTTCTTATACAGCCTTTTGTAATATGATTTTAATTGTGACGTTTTATCCCCTTAGGCGCTCTGGCACCAGAAACCCTTTGGCGTTAAGTGTAGCTTGCTTTTAAAAATAGCAAAAATTGTCACATGTAAGCATGTCCGCATGGTTCAGTATCGACGCCAGAGGTCTGTAAATAGGATTAGCTCATCCCGATATAGAGCTCTCACAACTAGTTTGTTTATTTTTATCTTCTTAATAGGAAGGTTGTCTCTTTAAAGGGTGCCAAAATTATCCTGCAAATCGCTGACAATGAAAAATGAAAGGTCTCTAACGGTTATTATAAGCAATCTGTCTGCATTGTGCCACAACGTGACTGCTGTGCTTGCGATACCAATGGGGTGACCTCACTGAGACGAGAGCTGAAAGTCAGCGTTTCGTCTCCAGGCCCAGAGAAGCCTGGGCTCCGCTGACTAACACTAGCTTCTCTCACATTTGGCTCTGCTTTCATTCATTAGCTGGACTTTTTCAATGGATTGTTCAAGAAAATCTCAAACTCACGAGTTATTCGTTTATGTAAACTTTAGGCTTGTGAAACTTTAATCAGTGTCAGTGATGGTTCTTCGTATGACAATATGCCTCCATCCACATATTTATTTTACTATGCAAATAGACAAGTACAATATTTACAAAAGAGAAATTAGATGAAAATTACATAGACCAACAAAACATACATAAGGGCCAGTACGATTTGTGTGTGTGTGTGTGTGTGTGTGTGTGTGTGTGTGTGTAACTGTAAGTGTAACTGGGTGTGGGAGTGGAAATATATGAATAAAGAAGCATGTAGGCAAGTACAACAGACATAACCAGAGTAAAAATAAATAAATAATAATAATAATAATAATAATATTTTTAATCACAATAATAGTGATGAAGATAGTAATAGTACCCCCCCCCCCCCTCCAAAAAAACCCCTGGAAAATGGGGTATGAGGAAGGTGACAACAGTAAAAGTAATAGCAATATTAATAATAATAGTAATAATAATAACAACAATGATAATAAATTAATAAGGAATGACAAATAGTAATAATAGTATTAGCAGTAGTAGTAATGATAAACATATTAACAAATATACTTATTTCATCCGGAATGAGGGGGATGTTAAAGGATCGGGAAGAGGACAAAAAATAGTAATAATAATAATAATATTAATAATGGTAATATTGATACAGCCATTAATAATAAGGTATTATAAAGCTGCCTCTGCTTGCAACGGGCTATCAAGGTGAGGTGCAGCGGGGCCCAGGGGCCCAAAACCCATACCCATCCCCAGCCGCCACACAGCACATATTTTTAAGCAAATTTTTGGTTATCGGTTAAAAAAAACCACTGGATGGCCATGTAAAAATGTGCATTGAAAAAACGTATGTTCTCAAATTAGGCGGATCGTTCTTTAAAACTAAGATGGAAACATTTCCTAAATAAATCCTTTGATGCACAAAAATAAACTCACTTTGCCTGAGCAGAGGCTGTGGTTGGATAACTGGACTAATGGCATCGCAGCATCTCAAATGTTGGTTTGGTCGAAGGGAAAAATTAAGAAGAAATATGTACATATAAAGCAACCGTGTCTCTTCAGAAGTCTTCGATTAAAAAGCTTGATACTTATGCATTACCTAATGTCATTATGTACTTTTTTAAGCTAGGAAAAGTTGATGTTATATACCAGATATATTATATATTTAATTAGAGTTAGAGCTAAACTCTGCAGGACAATGGCCCTCCAGGACTGAGTTTGGAGGCCCTTGTTATATACAGTAAATATATAATTCAGGTAATAAGGTTTATTTTGAAGGTACACTTTATACATCCTACTAACTAGAAGTAGGCAGCAGCCTTCACCAGCCTCCACCACAAAGGACTTACTCAATTGGAATATTTTGTGAGTTGGCTAAATTATCTAATTTGGATGACTAGTCTTAAAACCATCGATTGTGTCAGTGCGCAGAGTGGCCAGTTGGTGGATTAGCTAGAGATGGGGAGCTACACTTGGAGGGAGTACATCTTTATCTGTGTGGAGTCTTCTTAGCTGTGTGTGTGGAGTTTCTCAGACTCCAAGCCAGTGCCCATGCCTGTAATGAACCCAGAGACAGAGCCCATGCCCAACATGGACCAAGCACTGGAATCCACTCTCGTCATGGAGCCCGAGCCTGCCACCTGCCCAGTCCATCCCAGAGCCAAGAGCAGATTACACTCTGATAGATTGGTGGTCTGTGGATCCAGGTCCCACCCTAGTCCCCATCTTCTCCTCTGCTGGTCCTGTCCGGCTATCTAGATGATCCAGAGTACTTCCTCCTCTGTTGTTCCCATCCTCTCCGCTGGCCTATTCTGATTCCCTAGATCCGGCATCTCCTCTGGTGTTCCCCAGCGGCCTGGCTCCACCCTCTAGCCAAGCTCCGTCCAGCTCTCTGCCTCAGGCCTCCCAATCCCCAGCTCGACGTGATGGTGCAGATTCCCCAGCTTCACCTTGGTCCTCCAGGCCCATGACTCCACCTCGGAAGCCTGTCTGGTTCACCCCAGCTCTGTTCTTCCTCGACTCCACCGGGGTCTGTCAGCCCTAGGACTCCTCCAGAGTCCCTCGTCCCTCCGACTCAGCCTCAGTCAGTTGTAGCTCTGCCACGGACTTCTGGGTCTCCAGCTGAGCCTCAACCCTTCCCCCTTTGGCTCCACGAGCACCTTCTTCCCTATTGTCCTCAATCCCTCCGTCGCCATCTCGGTCTACTGAGCCCCGTCTCCACCTCGTCCACCGAGCCACTGGCTCCACCTTCAGGCCATGGATGTTGGAACTCTCAACTCCACCTGGGTCATATTCCAGATGTAGCAATAATAGTAACCGACGATTCGAACTCAAGACACTTACACGAGAAGCCATAATGCAAGTATTCTATTTCACAATCAAACTGCTTGTAAAAGGTTGTCTGAATTATTCCTGATTCACGGGATTGTGAATTTCTTGAGGGCTCTTGCGAAATTGCTGTGAAGCTGTCTCTCTCTCTCTCTTTCTCTCTCCCTCGTTAATTCTCTCTTTCCATCACTCTTTTTCCTTTTATATTATTCGTTAAGTTTGATTTTTCCTTGTTTGTACCATATCGTTTGTTTTCTCCTACATATATATGCATATTTCCCCTGTGTGACTCATAGCTTTGTATTCTGTAGTTGTTTTATTAAAACCCAATAATTGCATTAAATTGAATCCGTATTGTTTTGCTCACAAATATCGAAGTCAATGAGACGTAAGATTTTAGCTACCCATTTAAGCTTGCTTTTCCTGTATTACTACTTCAGTAATACAAATTGCACAAACATAAGAAATATTATTTGTCCTGATCAAGCAGATTAATGTTTCTTAAGGTTTGTAAGATTGATAATTGATGAAGAAATCAATTTGGATAAAGGTTACTTTTAAATGATTAAAGGTTCCGTTATATGTTAATATTGTCTGTACAACAAGCAAATCATATTCATAGACTCATGAATATTTATACCATTTGAATTAATTATTCCCCGAAACTCATTGTTGTTACACAGATCTGACTCCATCAGTCGGTCCCCAAGGTCCACCCAGACAATCCACTAAGGTTGCACCCTGGCTCCTCACTCTCTCGGCTCCGCCATTGGTGTTCCCCTCTTCCGGTTCCCCCAGTTCCTTGTACATCGCCTTCTCCTCGTCCACCTCCATACCTCCACTTTTGGATCCCGGGAGGGGAGACTCCTGTAACGGTTATGTTTGGTTCTAAGAACTCTTGTATTGGTATTCTGTTCTGTTTCCCTTAGTTCCTGTTTCCTTGCTCTGTTTAGTTTCGTTTTTTTTGGTTTATGTTTGATTCTATGGTTACATATAAATATGACCTATATCTCATTTAGTTCCTGTGTCTCTTGCGTACTGTATATACTCCTGTTCAGTTCAGTTCTCTGTAGGTTATCATCTTGAATTACTGTGTAGTTTATCTCCTGTGTACTCCTTTAATGTTTATTATTAAAGTGTTCCTTTTCCGTGTGTGTTGCCTAGACCACTAAATGTTACACATTAGAGTATTCGTAGATTGTTAGATTAGGGTTAGGGTTAGTAGAATAAGGGCGTTTTCACACTTGAAAGTCCGCACCAAGGTCCGAACCGAAGTTCATGTTTTGATACATTTTATACATTCGGTTAGTTTTGGTTTGGTTACACATTGCAATTATGCGAGCGCACTAAAGAACTGTACATGACACACTTGTGTCCACTCGTCTTCATCATGTGGGCGGCATCTGGACATTGATTGATTTGTAAACGGACGTGTGTGTGACGTCAGCGTCTTTGACAAGAGTGAATGAACGGACGCATATCATTGCCACTATTGAACAGTGCACATTGCTGGACTATTTGGACATTTCTAGCTTTATATACACATATTTCTCATGTTTGTGAGACGAGTATCTGCTGAGTTTCGGTTTATTTGAGACGCGCTCCAGGTAATGTGTAAAGCATGTGATCGCTCCCGCGATTATTGTCTGCTATAGACTATTTGCTTCTTATTTATTAAATCCAGGCAATTATCTGATTAAACGT
>NC_137106.1:52369992-52387492 GCF_949357685.1 Gobio gobio
AATCAAAGATATCCAAAACACACTGATTTAAGCTAAAGCACATCAGCTCACAATCAGAAAAAGAATATAGCGCTTAAATTTTACACTTAACATGTATGCGCACTACGCAGTGGCCCAGCATTGTGGTGCACAGGTCTACTTCTAAGAGAAAAGTTGTAGGGGATTTCTCTGGTTTTCATCTCCTTGCCTGGGGAATCTCGGTGGGTAGGACTCTCATTTCCTCATCAAACACTGGGCGAGTGATTCGGAATATTTATGAGGCTCCCAATTTAAGTTAAACATTTAACAAAAAGAAAGCAATTGAAATTATACAGCAGAAAGAGTTAAGGTCCCCGTGGGGGGGCTGCGGTAAAATTTGAACTAGAAACGCTCAGGTTGAATTAAAGCAGGGATCCAGTGAAATGAACCGTGGAATCCTGTAATCTTTCTCCGTCTAGATTTAGAGGGCATTAGCCAGTCAATAAAATGTAAATTCTCAAACGCTGATCACATTAGATTGTGTTCGGACAGTCGCTTTGAGGGATGGAGATACAATCAAAGTCGTCTTAAAGTAGCGCTCTAAAAGGTGTTAATTACTAGAAACGACTTCTTTCAGGGGGCTTAGCCGTGTCAAAAACAGGTTGCGATTTGACAGGATAAGTCCAACCGCTTTAGTAACGCCGCCGATTATCCGGGCGCGATCTGTGTTATTTCCCGCTCGCGCTCCCTTGAGGATCAGAGGAGTGAGGGTCGCGGTTTGAGAGACGTCTGTCGGCCGTTTAATCGTCTCCCCTGAGGGATTTCTCCACATCTATGAATCAGGTGGAGCGGGAGAGGCGAATTCAGCTGGTTTGATCACCGCCATGATAGTAGGTGTCTGACTAGATTTAAGGGCATGGAAATTACAGGCTGTGGGATTGAGGCTGGTTAGATGTCTCAAGAGGGTCCAGTTATCAGGGTGCTAGAATACCATGGGTTGTAACTCATTTGCATGCATATTCAAATGCAAAAAAAACGATTTTACCTGTGCCACAAAGTAACGTGTTACTGTAATTCCACTATTTTTAGCCATAACGCAGAAGTAACTAAATAATTTTTTTAATCAAGTAACGCAATTAAAATCACTGAAATTTAAACAAGTTCGTTACTCTCTTTTGTGAAAAATGAACGCTTGCAGACAAGAAGCTCAGATCTAGGCCCTAGCCTGGCCCGTGAATTTTTTATTTTCTTTCTTTTTTATCCTCCCTATTACACATTGTTGCAGCCATTAAAATAGTTCAGTTTTGTTTTTAATGTCAAAGTAGTTATATTTCGTTTCGTTTTTTTATTAAAGCTACACTGTGTAACTTTTCTAGTTTATTCTTAGCTAAAAACACTTAGTTCTTTCAAAAATATATGTGCTCATTAATGTATATTTACTTCTTTCAAGTAATAAAGTATTCTCGTAAGTTTATAATATGCCATTGTAAATACATACGGGTGAGGGTTTGAATGCCGGTCGCCATGTTGCCCCTCCATCTTGAAAGTACATTAGCCAAAGAGGGACATACCCGTAAATTCAAGCTTCGCCTTTGGCGTTTTAACACTCGATGGCACCGTGTCCAATGTGGACGAGGTCGAACTGGAAGCAATGTTAATCTTGGACTAAATCGGCCACCGTAGGAGTTAAAACGAAATCGGAATTGAGAGGAACAGAAACTAATATTCACTGGATGGTCATATACAAGTTCACCTCTAGATGGGGAAAATATCACACAGTGTAGCTTTAAGTTAATTTAGAAAAATGTTTGGAGCATCTTTTTTTGTTAAATTAAAGTTTTTGTTTTTTTAAAGTGACGACCAAGCGGCCGACAGCGAGTTAACCCAAAGCTTTAGCCTCTCAAATCAACACTTGACTTGTCTTGCCTATAATAAAATCAATAGATATCAAACACTTCAAGCATCACAACGTTAGTTTAAACTACTATCACCACCAAAAACACCACCACAGTAAAAAGGCATTATTGTATAAGTTGAGGTTAGGCGTAGGCACTCGCAAACGAAACGGGCCACACAATCTAAAAAAATAAAAATAAAAACATGCAGGTTGTCTTGCCTTACACCTCTCCACAAAATGAATATAAATCCGATCTTCAATTCCCGCGCAATATGCACATTTAACAGAGTTCACGTCAACGAAAGCAAAAGATATGAGCTGCATTTTATGTATCAGTTAAAAGATCAAAGACCGCAATATGAGAGAGAGCTAACTAAGCACTGCTAAGATCATTCGTGTTAATGAAGATGATTGTGTTTTTGAGCATCTAAGACTTACTTCAGTTTCACTGGCATTAGTTTGCGTGTTGGCTTTACTCATTTGCGGCGACGCGTGTTGCACCTTCTGAATTGTTTTGTTTGAGTAATCGGATTTTAAATCCGTCTCAAAAGAATCTCGGAAGGCATTTACTGGTCTGGTCTTTTCACAATGGGATAGATAACTGGTCAGAGAAAACGAATGAAGTGAGCTGGTGTAAAAAGGCCATAACTCTCCCAGTAGACTCTCCCAGCTGCATATACACTAAACACTGCACTACTGCTGGATTTGAAGGCCTTTTGCCCTGTTGATTACAATAAATAGGTCTAAAAATTATGTTTATCAGTCCCTCCAGAAAAACGCGATAATGCGATCGCATGATTTAATGCATAATCAGCCAATGTCCGCATATTTATGCGGGGGCCACATTTTTAAAAATACGCCGCACTTTCGCTGCGTAAATTGCCAATTTCCGCGTGTAAAATATGCGGGGCTAGCATGATTTCATAATCCCTGCATTTTTGTTGCAAAAAAGTCACATATATTAGCAGAAAGTTAAAAAATGTTGTTTACTTCACACAAGAGCCGCCATTTCCCCCTATTGCCATGGGAACGTTTTGAAGTGACGTAATTACCCGACGTGAACGTCATCGAAAAGTTGCAAACCCCCGAGGTGAAACCATAGATATCGCTGAAACCATGATGAAGCCGCAAATTCCCATTTGCCAACAAAAATAACAGCAAAAGACCAAAGCAAAGCAGTTTCCCAGTGTGTTGACCGATTTCAAAACAATGCATCATGAAGCTTCGAAGCGTTACGAATCAGTGAGTCAATTCATCGGTTTGGAGTGTTATGAATCAGAGAGTCGATTCAGCAGTTTGGAGTGTTATGAATCAGAGAGTCGTTTCAGTGGTTTGGAGTGTTATGAATCAGAGAGTCGATTCAGCAGTTTGGAGCGTTATGAATCAGAGAGTCGATTCAGTGGTTTGG
This sequence comes from Gobio gobio, assembly GCF_949357685.1. NCBI lineage: Eukaryota > Metazoa > Chordata > Actinopteri > Cypriniformes > Gobionidae > Gobio > Gobio gobio. The sequence goes on from NC_137106.1 coordinate 52,373,256, forward strand.
AGTGTTATGAATCAGAGAGTCAATTCAGTGGTTTGGAGTGTTATGAATCAGAGAGTCGATTCAGTGGTTTGGAGTGTTATGAATCAGAGAGTCGATTCAGTGGTTTGGAGTGTTATGTATCAGAGAGTCGATTCAGTGGTTTGGAGTGTTATGAATCAGAGAGTCGATTCAGTGGTTTGGAGTGTTATGTATCAGAGAGTCGATTCAGCATTGGAAGCACTCAAATGTCTGTTTTGTGTAGCTAACTCTGTAAAACAGGAAGTTATTTATAAATTTTTTCAGAAGTTGTAGCATATTCCTTTTGTAAAGCTGCAGAACTTGTTTGACTCAATGTTTTGTAAATTTGAGCCATGTGTTTATTAAGGTCTTCAATAAAACAAGATGAGAACTTAAATATTCCCAGCACTTTCTGTCATGTAGTGCTTTTTTTCTCTTTTTCATGATCATCAAACTGCAGTTTTTGCAAATTCCCGCAATTTTATTGCATATTTATGGGATATTTAAGAAAACGTGCCGCATAATCAAGGATTTTTGCCTGCAACAATCACAAAAAAAGCCGCATTTTTCTGGAAGGACGGGTTTATTGTGTTTGACTGGTCAGTACTTTTCATATTTACATTTAAAAAGCAAACATAAAAGTAGCTTAAAAGTTACTTTCCCTAGTAACTAATTACTTTTGATATACAATAATTGGTAAAGTAATTCAATTACTTTTAAAAGAAGTAACTAGTAACTGTAACTAGTTACTAATTTTCAGTAACTTTCAGTAAAATAAGGCCGTGTGGAAATATGCAGTGCTAATTAATTGTGAAACAATGACCACAGAACAGCACAATTTTAAGTTCATGGATGCAGACCCATAGAAGGTCTCCTGGCTGTAAGGGCATTTCAAAAACAACGCATAAAAGACCTCCAGAGTTAAGGACTAAGCCAGATATTTTCTCCCAGTGAAAACCCTCGAGCTGTGAGTGTGGAGGCCGTCCTCTCACATTGTGCCTGTGTTGTCTATCGAGCCTTCGGGGCATCGCCTGACGCGGCGGTCTGCGTTTCATAGCCTCGAGGAATCATATGCTGCCTTCTGTGGTGTGATTGTCCATCTGTGTGACGGCACGACTGACTTTATCTTTGCATGCATCAGGTGTCAGAATCCAGGATTCCCAAGATCACGGAAAGCCTGATCCAATTTCAACTCCATTGCATTATTAAAGCAATGGGAAAATCATTTAGGCTCAGCTTTAATATATTGCATCAGTTAGAAATTGCTCTTCATGTGTGCAATCTCTGTCACAAAAAAAAAAAAAAAAATCTTCATCCAGAAACCAACAGGAAAAGTCATGAGGGAACTCGTTGGTCTAAAGCTGTGGAAACTCAATATTTATGTCTTAAGACTATCCCTGACACGGTTTAGCTGGTTAACTACACCATCAGTGCCTAAAAATCTCTCTCTCAATGAGAATCAGAACATCTCGCTATAGCTCTTATAGACGTCCTCAATCTCTAAGCCTAACAGTTGACAATAAATGAGAAATTATTGTTCAAGCTCAAGCTGTAACCCCAATCAAAACCTAAACCTAAAATCAGATTATTTTTGGATAGGAATGTTGTTCCTTGACTTACGAGGATGCCAATCCATGAAGGTCTGGCTTGTTGAGTTGCCATGCCTGAGCAGTTATCAGGGATAGAGCTGACTCAATAAGAAGATTTTTAATTGAAGTGAGCAAGATATTCAAGAACGCTAGTGCAAAAACAATGCAAAAATATAGCTACGAGCAGCAATTAATGGGGTTCAAGCATTTTAAGGCCTTTAACCCCTTAACTGTCACCCCCCTTTTGAGAATAGTCATGAAAATGCACTATCCAAACTTAAAGGGCTGTAATTCAAGAATGACCTAAGACCTAAGTTTAAAGAAGAAGACACTCAGCAGATTAGAGCATTTCAAAATATGAAAGTATGAAAAAGTTATGGAAGTTTAAATTTACTGTAAATGAAAAATACTGTAATAAATATTTTTATTTTATATAAAATATACATTTCACAAAAAATATTTTACTCTACAACTACTTTAAAATCAAAGCCATATGTCTAACCAAGTTGCGTTCCAAATTTGAAGTTGATATCACAAAAATTAAAGTCCCCATGAGATTTTGTTTAGGCGCTGTACCAAAAATAGCCACCGGGTGTCATCCACATCCCTTTGATTGTTTTTTTGATGCATTTTCCTGAACATTTCTGTCCAAAATATCACTTCCATCACAAAACAGTCACCAAATATGGAACCTTCAGACTCAGCCCTTTCCGACGAGATGTGTTTTGTCAAGATTAGAAAAGATTTTGATCATAAAGTAGTTCAAATTTTGTAATATGAAACATGACACCGCCCACTAGGGGGAGGAGCCCGCTAGAAGAATTTAGAGTACCGTTTCCATGGTAACGCAACGTCTGATTTCAAACCGGTTTTCACAGGATGAATTTTGAGTTTGCAAGCTTTCGAATGATAATTACGAAAATATATGATACGAAAAAAAGGCGATCAAAAAAAGAGTGCCAGGCGTCCCGACAGTATGCCCTTGCGTAATAAGATTATATGCTTTATTTAGCAAGCATGTATCCACAGAAACGACCATTTACAGTTACATGGTTTTTAAAGCTTTCTAGACCCACTTATGGGCAGATAAAACTTTGCATGCTTCTTTAGAATCATGTGCTGCATGTGCTCACCTAATGATGCAAAGTTTTCCTTCAGGAATGACAGGCTTTTGGGTAGACTTGGCCACGCCTGTTTTCTAAAGGACCCAGCTATAGCTATCCAAAAGCCAAAGTTCAATTTTTTGGGGGATAATTATTTACCCAGAGAGTCACGAGAATTGTGGTTTTATCGAGGTTGAGACAAAAACCTAGGTTCAGTCAAGTCCACTTAAGTCTAAAACACCGTAGACAAACTTTTATTCAACTTTTTTATTGGCATATTTTGCAAAAATGGACATTTGGCGATATGGCTCTGATCTAAATTCCCCATCCTTTTCATGAGCTCCATGAAAAGCCAAGACAGGGAACAGCAGCAGATTCTGGGGATAACCTCCCATTTTTTTTTAACTGGGAGGGCAGTGTAAATCCCCCATTGAGAACAGAGCATGCATCAATGACCACATAATGACATTGATTAAGTTAAACACAGTTTAAGGAGGAGCTGGGGTGGAGGTGGGTTGCAAAGCAGCCAAGCAGGCAGATTGAAGTGAAGCTACGCTTAAGTAAGGCGTCCTGTTTGAGAGTTGCCAATTGAGTGCATAGGAATCGGATCAGTTGATATGGGCGGGGTTGGAATTTTTCCAGTCAGCTGATAGCGGTCCTTTACGTGCGTGAAAAACGCGAAGGTGCCCCCCTCCCGGTGGCCGACTTATTTCGAATTTCTAACAGGCCCAGCGAGTTTCGCTCTGCTCAGCCTCCGTTTACCTTGTCTGACAGCCACTCAAACTTCATTGGTCGCTGGCAGTGTTTTTCATGATATGTGAATGTCCTCGTAGGCAATCATGGCACATTGGACAAAGACACTACACGCCAATTTTCAAGTCAATCAGACTTAAGGCCTTTGCACACTGAGTCCGAAATTCGCATGCGAAATTTTCGCACGTCAAAAAATAAATTCGACCTCACGTTATGTCAATTACGCTTGCACACTGCCTCCGAAACTTTCGTCCGTCAAAAAAAAAATCGGAACAGGTTCGATTTTCTGCGTTTTTCGCATCCGTTTTTCCCATCTACAGTGCTGATGCCCAACCTAATACTGCTGGCAATGTTGGTGAATGAATCACCAGTGCTCAGATACCTACAATTATATATACAAATTTTATTGTATCAAAAATACTACAAATATTATTATATCACAGCTATAATTATAGCACACCAAGTCCCTGTAAACCTTACCCCATACCTTTAGACATAGGCTGTCAGTCTCTGTTCAGGATAAATTGATTCACAGAAATTTGTGGTCTTCTTTTTAATATGTGGCTCCAGTATCGCTAGCAAAGCATCAAACGGAGCCACTGACAGTCTAAAGTAAACTTTGGATCGGTCTGGATAATCACGCAACGCTCCTTGATAAGAAGGTGGAACTCTCCTTCCTCTCTACGCAATCGCAGAAGTGGATGGACCCAATATTTCCTCTTTTTCATTTTTTAAGAGACGACAAAAAAATCATCCTCACTACTTGAAGACGGCATTTTGTGTTGTTTTGCGTTTTTTTCCGTATCGCATTCATTAATACGCATCGGACTCAATGTGCAAGGTCTCTGTGCGTGACGAATTTTTCGGATCACGAATACGAAAAAACACATGCGAAAATCATTGTGCAAAGGCCTTTTGGTTTGCGTAGTTATAGTCATTTTAATGTTTTATCTATGTTACAGCGCCACAAAGTGGCCAGTCGCCACGCCCTTTTTCCCATGACCACAGAAAGAGCTCTTACACATGTGTGAGTTTGGTGAAAATATCTCATTCCATTCACAAGTTATAGCCATTTTAGTAAACGTGGCTCCTCCCACTTAGAATGTTTTGGCGGCCCTTAGAGACAATGAAACTAAATTTCTACTTTTTTTATAATTGACAATCAGACTCCAGAGAATCTTTCCGCACTGGTTTGGTTCCGATCAGGCCAAAAAACAAGGACTAGTTAGCAAAAGTAGGATTTTCAAAAAATCCCAAATACCTGAAAATTTCGCTAGAGCGATGATCGAATCCGTGGAGTGTATTTTGTCCATCTTGAGCCAACGAAATTCCAACCGTCAGGCCGATCGGGGCACCCCTCTGTGGCGTTGTAGGGGGTGTGAGTTCTACCAGCCCTCAAAATTTCAAGTCTCTACGACTTACAGTTTGATTTGCCCGGTCACTTTTAGGGGAGAATGTTGATCCTTTGAAAATTGAACAATTGGAATAGAGTTTCAGCGCTACACACTTGAACCCCTAATAAGCAGCTTATTCTAACAGCATTAAGACATAATGCGAAGGAACAAAGGATGCAGAGGGAATGAGGAACTAAACTAGAAACAGGTGGGACTAATCAGAAAACGGATAGTGATGATGGGAGAAACTAAGGGCGTTTTCACACCTGAAAGTCCGCACCAAGGTCTGAACCGAAGTTCATGTTTTGATACATTTTATACATTCGGTTAGTTTTGGTTTGGTTTCACATTGCAATTATGCGAGCGAACTAAAGAACTTTACATGACACACTTGTGTCCACTCGTCTTCATCTCTGTGGGCGGCATCTGGACATTGATTGGTTTGTGAACGGACGTGCGTCTGACGTCAGTATCTTTGACAAGAGTGAATGAACGGACGCATATCATCGCCACTATTGAACAGTGCACATTGCTGGACTATTTTCTTTTCTTTACGTTTAAAAGTGGACATTTCAAGCTTTATATACACATATTTCTCATGTTTGTGAGACGAGTATCTGCTGAGTTTCGGTTTATTTGAGACGCGCTCCAGGTAATGTGTAAAGCATGTGATCGCTCCCGCGATTATTGTCTGCTAGACTGTTTGCTTCTTATTTATTAAATCCAGGCAATTATCTGATTAAACGTCGATTCAAATTAAGATACAATTTATACAAAACGAAATTCACATTAAAGGAAGGATTTCTAAGCAAAATCATACAAAATTTCGTTCAAAATCATTTCTGACCTTCTGTCTTCTGACATATTGCGCATCTTTTCACTTTTCATAATCAATGTAGCCTAGATTGAAATTAAAAATAACATTATTATATTTAAACATAAACAGGAACTTCCTGTAAATGGTCTGAAAGTGTGAACCATACAGAAAATGCTTTCACACTAGAAACGAACCGAAGCTTTGTTCAGTTTGAGACGACCTCTTTTCTTCGGACCAAATTTCGTCTGTTTGGTCCGGACCGTCCGTTTCACACCTGTCATTTTGATTCGGACCAAACTGAAAAGTCAGAAAATCCGGACCAAACAAGGTAGGTGTGAAAACGCCCTTATTCCTCGGCTGGGATCGTGTGGAACTCTTTGAAGCTCAACCATCCACTATCCTCAACATCCTCTTTGAATCTGCATTGAAACTGCAATTTGGACCTGAATTTGAAGTCTTTAATTCTGACGTGAACTACTTCTTTAATAAGGGGAGCAGCATCAGTGTGGTTGGTCCAGCATTGGAAGAGATTTATTCTGTGAGTTTGGAAACAAGCGTTTGCTGAAGCACCTGATGACCTCCGGGTAAGCGGCACCATCGTCTGCATGTTGGCAGTGGCACAGATGTTTTTTAAAAGCAATAGGTTTGCAATTAGCTGACGTGGCGAGCCAGTTTTGCAAGCTGTCCTATTCTGGGATATGTGGGCGGATGGGCTGAAATGGGAATGGAACTATTGATCCGCCGGTTGAGAATGATGCACATGGACTATTTTTGGGGGCAGAGGGGAATTCGCTGCCGTCCAGAACATTATGTCGCGTGACGTAGTCGAGCTCTTCAAAATCAACTCGATATTGGCAGCAAAGCAAAAAGCCTGCGACATCACATGACCTCTGCGCTTCATGAGCAGAAACACATTCCCCTTTGCACCGCTGGCGCTGATGTGGGACGACTAGTCACCGAACACAACCCTGAGCCAGCAAACCTGACGAAGTCAGCTGAAGCTGTATTTAACTCCATCAAGCTATTTTTACTTCACTAACCTGTCAGCATAATTTGATCTATGATGAACTGTATCGGTATTGCTCCATACAGTCGCTTTGCACCTGATCGCCTGAGAGTTGGCGGGTTCATCCAATGGCGAGCATGTAAACCAGAGGCAGTAAAAGCAGATGATTGCATGTGTTTGAACGCGACGGCCTGGAGCAGGCCTAAGGCTATCCCAGGAGTCTCTGCGCTGCCAGCTCTCCACATGTGGCTGCTCACGCCAGACATTAAGCGGTTAATGCTGAACTAGTTTAGTGATATCACATGCGGGGTTATTGACCACATCCTCCTCCTCATAGTGGATGGTTGAGCTTTTAGATGTGTATCTGCGCCAGTGTAAAAGCTTCTCTGTCTTAAACAAACATTGTGTAATCAGTCATGGGAATGCTCAAGCAATATGAATCACTTTGGAAATGAACACTTTCCACATTAGCGCTCCTGTCAGGCACAGAGCATGTCTGATAGGAAAAGGTTTGACTAAAGCATTGCTAGAAATTCATGAGTTTTAAGGCCACGTGTTTCAGTAGTTGATTCCTGCAGTCACTCAGATCGAGGGGTTTTTAATACTGACAAAAAGAGTCCGGAGAGACAAGAGCGGTCGACAGGAGCGCTGGGACTTTTCCGCTGCAGTATTAAAGGGGCTCTTTTCTCAATTTTTAACTGTAATGTTGCTGTTTGAGCATGAAACACCTCTGTAAAGTCCCTCCAGCGGGTGTTCTTCTCTATATCAGTGTCAGTGTTTCTGAACTCCTGAAACGCCTCCATTGTAGTCTTGAGTTTTCTTCCGGGACCCGACACGTCACAATATTCCTCATTATAATAATGCATACGCAGAACTAACTGGTTGAGTTAGTTAGTCGTGTGTTGAAACTGGTGGTTATGGTAAGGGGCGGGACGTTTCCCAAACACAAATCACAACACACTGCTCCAAACGACCAATCAGAGCACACTGAGACAGGAACTAAGCAGCGTTACTGACAGACTGTGAAAGGGTTAGTTCACCCAAAAATGAAAATTCTGTCATTAATGACTTCCCCTCATGTGGTTGGACACCCGTCAGACCTCCGTTCATCTTCAGACACAAATGAAGATATTTTAGTGTAAATCTGATGCTCTGAAAGGCCTCCATTGGCACAATGGCACGGTTCACTCTCAAGACCCTTAAAAGACACTAAAGACGTCGTTACAAAGTCCATCTCACTACAGTGGTTCTACAATAACTTTATGAATCGGCGAGAATAGTTTTTGTGCGCAAAAAAACCCTAAATAACGACCTATATAGTGATGACGATTTCAAAACACGGCCTCATGAAGCTTCGAAGCGTTATGAATCAGAAAGGAGCCGCAACAATGGAGAACATGGGGAAAATAATCAACATTCAAGCAGGAGAACCTGCTCTAGTAGAGCCAGAAAACAACATCAAGTCTCTGTGAAAGGGAATAATACAGTTGGTCCCCTTTAAAGAGCATTGTAAAGCTCAGGCCCTCACAGAATCTACATCCATCCATTCAACACTGGCACTAGCCCAATCTGCAGTTGTGTCATGAATACTGGGTTGTTTTCATCTTACAACGGCAAGTGAAATTCTACTGATTATACTGTTGTAGGCAATGCATGCTTTATTTCCTGTGAGCTTCTTGTTTTTCTATGCGTTTTTGCATACACTCCAAAAATTTAAGCAATTTAACCCAGCGGTTGGTTTAAATGTTTGCTTAAAACAACCCAATTGCTGGGTTAAAACCATAGATATACATAATAAAGGCTAGATGTCTCGTCCGCGCTGCTGGCCAATAGAGGTCGACGTCCGCACCTGGCGGCCATCTTGTCACACTCAGCTCGCTCACTCATTGTGTTTTAATGGTGCATGTACTTTTTAAATAACCATAACTTGCTAAATTTTCTACCGATTTTAAAACTGTTTGGTTTGTTATAAACATCAGAGATGTAGTTATGACACTGCATACTTAATAATTATTCATAACTTGTTCAAGCATACAGAATTATAGCCACGTTAATAACGTTTGTAAGAAACAAAAACAATTGTAAATCCGTCAAGATTTCAGCGAGATAAGAGTATTTGTGTTCAGATCACTCGCCTTACATCAGGAGCCGCCAGAAAGCTTGACTGTGACAAGATGGCCGCCAGTGGCCACCGTAAGAAATCTAGCCTTTATTATGTATTTCTATGGTTAAAACAACCCAATTGCTGGGTTTGTCCATTTTCAACCCAACTTGGGTTGTTTTTAACCCAGCATTTTTGCATAGTAAAATAAAACCCATATCCCATGATAAGCTGTAGTTTGCCAAACCTCAGCCAAGTTTAGTGTTTCCTTTCCAATTGAACACACTCGTCATATTATGATGATTTAATAGTACCTGTAGAGTCATTAAAAGCAATATCCCATTTGGACATCACTTTTGACCAGTTCAGTGTGAACATTTAGATATGTGAGAATATGTATTCCCTCTGAAACTGAATCTTTGATTGGACCTTTGCTGTGGCCTATATCCTTAAATAGGGCACTGGCCATTTCTAGTGGTGTCTGAAACCCTAGTGGACGTTATTGAGTGCACTTATTCAATTCCACAATGGAATAGCGATTGTACAACCGAATGAATTCCCGCGTCTTACCAGAGAATGGTCCAATGTGGGTGTAGCGTAGAGTCCTGTGCACAGCGGGACGATTATCGCGCGTTAATCAGCAGCGTTTTTCGAGACGTTTTTCGGCGTGTCTTTGTGTTCACACCCAAGAGATTTTCACTGGCGATGCAGCGGAAACTGAAGCCTCTGCGCCTCGATCGCCCCCAGGTGGTTGGTCCAAGTATAGCTCATAAGCCCCGCCTCTCCGTGTTTTCTAGTGGACGTGAGATAAACTAAACAATCAAATTACACTTCAAATATTTTTTTCCCAAAGTTGGTTTCTGTCATTGTAGGCAGTTTTTATCATGATGATTTCATTTCAAGTGTTCGTTTTTTCAAATAAGTTTAGTTTTAGTGAGTTATTTGATGCTATAAAAACGGGGGGGGGGGGGGGTGACGTCATGATTGACAGCTGAGATTGACGGCTTCTCTGAGTGAAGTAGTCACTGAGGCACTAACTGACTTTTTTCTGGATTTTCGGGAGGAGATTGGATCTTTAGCTTTAATTTCTACATTTCCATAACTGATTATTTCACACCAACATAATGAATTGTTCATCTGCGAGAGCGTGGGCGGGCTTTTGATATCGCGCCTCTACGTCCTGCTCTCTACCGCGCAGATTCCGGTCCTGAGATCGCTATTGTGTAGCCTGACAAGCCTGACCCACATTAAGATGTTGGGTCTGGGAACACACCATTGGCAGGGCTCAATCCGAGGGGCGGGACAAACGGTTGTCTTTCAAATTCCCTCTGCACACAATTGGATAGCGCTACAACCAACCGGAGAGCAACGTGAAGTGGAGCTAGTTGATAAATTAAACTTTCGCCTTATCCGGTCGGCAAAACTCCGAACACATCTTCCTTTCTTAAGAATGACTTCAGTGCCGTTCTTTGTTCTTTTCTCAAAGAAAAGTTTAACGGCCAAAGCCTTTTCGAAAGACCACCGTTCGCCAGCTTCTTTGTTTACGAGTAGCACGCGGTAGCGCGCTAACTGTGCCATGCCGTCATTATGTTAAGCCCGTCCACCAACTCTATACACAATGTGATTGGCCTGACAAGAGTTTGGTTTTTCCAGCTCGCAGGTCTACCGAGAGTTGCTAGACTACACTCAGGGTGCGTCTAGATTTCTAGGCCAACTATTGCGCAGACTCTGTCCCAAATCTGCGCAAGATGTCAGTGCCATATTCAGACCTCTGGAGGCTTCAGTTACTTCAGCGGAAGCCAGTGAAGTCGCGTCGTCCATATTTTTTTACGGTCTATGCTCCAGGCACGTGAACAAAAGCGCCGATCTCATTGGTCGGACAGTTTTTAACGTGCCGCTCCAAAACAAAAAAAATTAACCCAAGCCGTTTTTTTTAAATGACACTTTTACGCATGCTGTTTTGCGCGTCGATGTGAACACTCACTTTGGTGCCCTTTGTTTAGTCACAAGGCATTAAACGTCGGCGATAAACAACCCCGGTGTGAACAGGCCTTAATATAACCAGTCCTTCCAGAAAAATGCGGCTTTTTTTTGTGATTGTTGCGGGCAAAAATCCTTGATTATGCAGCACGTTTTCTTAAAAAATGCGATGAAAAATGCGGGATATTTATGCAATTTTATGCAATAAAATTGCGGGAATTTGCAAAAACTGCGGTTTGATGAGAAAGAGAAAAAAAGCACTACATCACAGAAAGTGCTGGAATATTTAAGTTCTCATCTTGTTTTATTGAAGACCTTAATAATGGCTCAAATTTACAAAACATTTAGTCAATCAAGTTCTGTAGCTTTACAAAAGGAATATGCTACAACTTCTGAAAAAATTTATAAATAACTTCCTGTTTTACAGATGTCGCTATACAAAACAGACATTTGAGTGCTTCCAATGCACAAAGTGCAATCTCTTAAAGGGTTAGTTCACCTAAAAATGAAAATTCTTTCATTAATGACTTCCCTTTATGTTGTTGGACACAAATGAAGATATTTTAGTTGAATTCCGATGGCTCAGAAAGGCCTCCATTGGCACAATGTACACTCTCAAGACCCATAAAAGGTAGCCTACTAAAGACGTCGTTACAAAGTCCATCTCACTACAGTGGTTCTACAATAACTTTATGAAGCGACGATAATAGTTATTGTGTGCAAAAAAAACTAAATAACGACTTATATAGTGATGACTGATTTCAAAACACAGCATCATGATGCTATGAATCATCGAGTCGATTCATGATTCGGATCGCGTGTCAAACTGCTGAAATACGTGACTTTGGCGATCCAACCCGCTGAATCGACTCATTGATTCATAACGCTTCAAACCGCTGAATCAACTCATTGATTCATAACGCTTCAAACCGCTGAATCGACTCATTGATTCATAACGCTTCAAAGCTTCATGATGCTGTGTTTTGAAATCAGTCAGCACACAGGGAAACTGCTTTGCTCTTTTGCTGTTATTTTTGTTGGCCAATGGGAGTTTGTGCTTCATCATGGTTTCACCGGTATCTATGGTTTCTCCACGGGGTTTGAAGCTTTTCGATGACGTTCGCGTCGGGTAATTACGTCACTTCAAAACGTTCCCATGGCAATAGGCGGAAATGGCGGCTCTTGTGTGAAGTAAACGAAAATTTTTCAACTTTCTGCTAATATATTTGACTTTTTTTGCAACGAAAATGCGGGGATTATGAAATCATGATAGCCCCGCATATTTTGCACGCGGAAATAGGCAATGTATGTGGCGAAAGTGCGGCGTATTTGAAAAAATGCGGCCCCCGCATGAATATGCGGACTTTGGCTGATTATGCGTTAAATCACGCGATCGCATAATCGCGTTTTTCTGGAGGGACTGTATAACAGGGCTCCAGACTTTTTTTCCTGCTAATGCAACTGAATTTGGTTGGAGGTCGCACTGGTGCCCAACTGATAAGAGCTGCCATTTCTGTTACATATGAGAAACATCGGACAGCAAACGAAACGAAAGCGGAAAGTTTTTTCTTTTTTATTATTATTATTACATTATTCATCTCAGGGTTCGTACAACCTTTTGAGAGTGAAATTCAAGCACTTTTCAAGTGTTTCACACTTTTTCCAGCACTTCAAAGCTCTAAATATTATCCAATTTTAATATTATTTTTAGTGTGATGATTTGTAAAACTAAAAGTTTAAAGATGCTGGCCACTTTATGGCAAAACACTATAACCAGTAGGTGGTGGCATAGGAGCACTTATTTGACTTATTAGACATTTCCACTCCTTAATATATGGAAAAAAGTAGAAAGTCACATGAACAACTAAAACTTTTCTTAATATATGGAAAAAAGTAGAAAGTCACATGAAAAACTAAAACTTTTCTTAATATATGGAAAAAAGTAGAAAGTCACATGAAAAACTAAAACTTTTCTTCAAATTGTAACTGGATTACACAGAAAACAAGTAAAGAGTGCTCCTTTTAGTTCAGTGTGATACTATAGAAGAACAATAGTGCATTTAATAAGAGTGGAATATTGCAATTTTCCTTATAAAAAAATAGGTTTTTGCACATTACTGTTGTTAATAAAAGTAATTTTTTTTCTGCATAACAATTCAAGCTCAGCGCTTCACTGTTAAATTTCCAATAAACGAACATGTACTATTATTAGTAACTGCACTTATTAACAAAACAATGCAAAACTATAGTAATTTAATGATTAAATTGCCCTTATGATAAATGTTCCTCCAGCGCTGGTGCCACTGCTCTCAGATGTTCGTCTGGAGCCCTGTATTATCAAAGTATTTATTTGTAATGAAGTGGAAGTTAGTAGATTTGGTTAGCATGTTGATTTACGGTGTGCACCCCTAAATTTTCTGGTTGTGCCCCTAAAATTTTCAGTGTGCTCCTGGTGAAAAAAGTTAGTCTGGAGCCCTGTATAATACAGTACATTCCTTTTACTTGATAATTAAATAGCTTAATTACGGTTTATACATGCTAGTTTCCATGACAGAGTTCAAGATAAATCTTTTTATTACTGGAGCTGCCAGTTTAAAACTATGCAAAAGCGGCACTCTATGCAAAAGCGGTTTTTATTCACTCCCTCAAGTGGACTATAGTGGAGTAGGGAATGAGTGTTTAGGGAGTGATTTCAGACACAGCCCTTGATTTAGCCACCTTAATCTTATCATAAGTGCTTAGCTGTACAGTCCGTTATCCTGCTTTATATTGCAAACAGGTATTTGATATCATATTTTAATGTATTATCATAATCACACACACACTGGTTTGTAGCGCAAATAGTTTTACGGTTCTTCTAGTTATTCACCTATAGTGTAAGTCAAAGAATGGGGTTTCTCGGATGCTCTGGTGCATCAGGAGCGTGTCCGCCCTCCCCCTTGTTGAAATGACAATGACATGCTTTTTAATCAGGCACGGTGTAAAATGTCCATGTGAATTGCAGTCATCAAAGCCGGCCGGGCAGTCCATTAGCATGGCAGAAAGAAGATTGTCTCTAAAATGGAGTCATTAGTTACGCAAACCCCAGGACCGACTGCTTGTTTGGATGAATCGGTTGGATCTACCGGCCGTCCCGATGACTGCTTTACCCCCAGTGAAGCGGGAGGAACATCGTGTCTGACGTCTGTCTTACGTCGGGCTGAACGGAGCCCGTTACGGCAGAAATTACGGCCGAGGAGAGGGGCTAATAACTGTTATTAACCCCGCGTGGATGTGGCCACGGAGAGCGCGGCGCGATAACGAGGGCCCGCTGTCAGAGTTCTGAGGTGCGACGCGGAGCCGCTCTCGCCCCCTAGGAGAAGCTAACTTATTAAAATAATGAATTAGCCCACCAGATTACTGGAGCCTGCGGCAAAGGCAATTATCCCTCTCCAAATCCCCGACCGGGGCTCCCCGACGCAGCCATAAAACAAGCGCTCGCAAAGAGCGGCAACAGA
>NC_137106.1:52392492-52414992 GCF_949357685.1 Gobio gobio
ACAACAGATGCAAATTCCCCTCATGGGCGGGGCTTCTGCCAGCAGCTCGTCTCGTTGAGAAATGGCTGACATGGGCTGTGTTTACATGTCTTTTTTTTGTTAAAATCTACTGTTAATGTGTGACAAAACGTAGTTTTAAGACTTTTTCAGTCGATAATGTAGTAGTTTAAAGCTCAAATCTGTGGTTTATTTATATAAAGAGTGCCTATTTGAACATGTGATCTGGCGTTTTGGGAGTTGTGAGCTCCAGTGGATCAGCGGCGCTCATTAACCCGGTGAGATCAGCCTTTCCTCAGCCAGTCCTTCTGCCGCTGGCTCTGATGTCTCTGTGGCGTCTCCAGCTATAATTCGTCTTGTAACGGCCGATCTTTGGTCTCATGGATCTATAATTTGTTCCCTGGCAAATCGTTTAGGCTGAGGGCAAAGTGAAGTTTCATTACTTTATATTTTTAGGCTATAACTGGACGTTACAGTTGTAACGTTAGCCTACTAGCACTGACTTTGAATGTTTGACTGAATTGTTTGCTTTATTTCATGTGTAGCTTATTATACCTTTTACTTATACTTTTGTATTATTGATCAAACATAAACTTGCATTTAACAAAAAGAGACTGGGTTGTGTTTCATGTCATTTAATGTTATCACAGTGATAATCATATTGTCTGAACCAGATATTAATATACAGATTTTCTCCTCATTGTTGTCACTACAAGAGCAAGCTCCTGATTGGTTAACGCGGCGCGAAATATCCGCCAAAGTTCAGATTTTTCAACTTGAGCGATTCCCACGAATGGAGCGTTTTGAACGCTCGTTTTGTCCTTCGCGCCGCCTCAATCAGAAGCAGAATGCCATTTCGCGTCTCTGCATTGACTTAACATGTATGAGAACTCATGAAGAGCTCATCAAATGCTCAACACATCCAGAACCGCAGCAGGATTTCCTCCGGTGTGCAGAAACGCAGATCTGCATCTATTGATGAGGCTCTTCACCTCCTCGCTGCTCCACGTTTGCCCTCCACTCATTTTGGATACACCGATCTTTCCCCGTCGTCAAATCAGCTGACTTGTAGTGTCGCATCTTGTGACATCACGTCCTGTTTTTGGTTTGTTTACATGTCTTTGGTCCGTGTTGCGTTCATATATCAGTGGAACCGCACCAGAGTTGGTCTGGAAGCGAGACCCGTCTCTTTAGCGTCTCGATCCGCTTGTTTGGTGCTCCAGGGTTGGGATGGCAGCTTCACATGTGTTCAAATGAACCGCAATAACCCAGCAATCGCACCAGGGGTCGTTTTAATCCAACCAAACATGACAAGTGTGAACGCACCCTAAGATTGTACTTTTTTTTTTCTGCACAATAATAAATGAATCTATAATGACTAAATAAGTGCAATTCAGCTTTATTCCACAAGGTGGCAATGTCTGATACAAAATGATGAAGTGACGTTTCGCTCATAGTTTCCTCAGACAGAAAACGAAACAATAATAATTATAATCTGCAAAACTTGAAATGGCTCTGCGATTTACCGCAGAGCAAGTACTGAACGCAATCAAATACTAGTGTCACAGTCACTTGATGATGGATCTGATGAAGGAAGCTGTCAGTGATCGAAATATTTATTTTGAAGACGTTGAAAATTAGTTTTGAGAATATGCGTGAGATGGCGAATATGAGCCAGATGCTGAATGTACTGGGAAATGAGTTCTGTCGAGGACAGTGATGATGGTGTAAAACATCTGCTCACACTGAACCCTTCCAAGCTCCAAAGGTAACGAAATATGTTTTATTTTATTCTTCTGTAATTGTTACTCTAATATCAAGAGTTTTATATATTATCGTGACAGGTATAGATCTATCGATGTTAGATATAGATCCGGGTCGCTAAAGACCCGAATATGTAAGAATGTTTGGCGTCATGCATTTAAGGGTTAAAATGCTGTTTGACTGCAGCGCATGTGTAGACACCACTCATCTCCCTCATTTGATCATCATCATCATTACATTTAGCATTGTTCGCCAAGTTTTCGTTGGTGAAATGCATACATTTAAATAGAAATCTATGCATTTGGGAAATTCTTGAGATGGCAAAAGATTTCCACACGCAAATTTTGCATCAGGTTCAGTTGGGCTGTGTCCAAAAGTGCTTACGTATCGTGTCTGAAACCATCTGAGTAGATACTACATTTGAATTAATTTTGCATAAATATGGGTAGTAAATGAAATTCGGACGTACTACATCAGCCATGTTGTTACTGTCACATGATCTTACAATGTCTGGAAAATGCACAAACATCCTTTTAAATAAAACTTGCTAATATTGCAGCAGGCAAATACCGTTGATGAATTGCATTTTAAAATGAGCCAAATTTATAATAGGGAGGTGTGTTTTTCACTGAATAGAATAACAGTGACCTAAATTTAAATATGCATGATGCAGTGCTATACCAGTAGAGGCAACGGCTGGACGGTGAATAAGACACTGAAATACAGCGCTAGATTGGTGCAGAAAACGCATCCTTATGCTGCAAACAAGTCCAACAGAGGACGACGACGAGGACCAAGATAAGACTACGTTGAAGAGGGGCTGATCAAAATCTATGCCAATGCGGAAATGATGGTGGGAGGAGCCAGGGCGGAGATAGGATGAAGGCCCACGGTGGAACTGATGAATGGAGGAGCAAAGATAGAGCCAAGAGCCTGACTGACTGAGGTGGAGACATCACCAGAGGGGACCCAGGTGGAGCAATGAAGATGTAGACCCAGGGTGATGCTGAAGGCCTGGAGGGCCAAGGTGGAGCCACAGATACACATGACCAAGGTGGAGATGTGGTCTTGGCAGACCAGGGTGGCGACTGTGAGAGTGAGGACAATGGAGGAGCCGGAGGGAAGGAGGAGTCCTGCGGAGCCAGAGGGGCGGAGGCACAGCTGATGAATGGGAAGTCCGAGGCAGAGCCAGAGGTACAAGGGAACCCTGGCATGGCCTGAGGGACGACAGACTATGGTGGAACCGAGGGCGCTTTGAGCCAAGGTGGAGCCGATGGGTCGGAGGGCCAAGGTGGAGCCGATGGGTCGGACGGCCAAGGTGGAGCCAATGGATTGAAAGGCCGGAGCTCAGAGGCTTGAGGTGAATCTGAGGGATCCACAGACTAAGCTGGAGCTTATGGCTGGGAAGCCCCAAGTGGATCCGAGGAGCTGGGTTGAACCACAGAAGGAGGAGCCTGAGGGGCTGAAGGGAGATGGCGGAGGCAAGGCCAAATAACTGGATGGCTATGGCAGAAGAGGATGGAGAGACCATCCGCAACGCAGAAGACTTGCAGCTAGGTAGCAAAGACTTCAGACTGGGCTTAACCAGCGGCTACGAAAGACGACCTGGGGCTGAGCCAGCAGAGACTAAGACAACTTGGAACCTCAGCAAAAAGAAGTAAAAAACACTCTGGCAAACACTCTTCGTGGTGGGTTTGGGCTCCGAGTCGGTGGTGGGCTCTGGCTTAGGCCACAGGCTTGGCTGAAGGCTGGCTGGGCTCTGGGTCCGGAGTGGGGCTGGGGCCTATTTCCACTCCACATACACTGCGAAGCTCCCTTGAGGACCTTCCACAGGCAGGTGCGCCTTTGACTGAAGAATATGCAGAGCGAGTGAGGAATGCCAGATCGAGAAAATCCCTTGTTTGTTCCTCGAGGGAGCAATCAACCTGCTCTAGCAGGAGCAGGCGGACAACGGGGATATCCATTTTCTATTCCCCTTTCGCCATTTTAAATCCTTTCTGGGTCTTGCGTTCTGTAACAAGTGGTTCTGTGTAGCGAGATCTAAAATTATCAAAACAAATAAACTTTAATAAAAACAAAACCACCATAAACATTAGCGCAAGACACAGAACTGAGGAAACTGAAGCCTTAAATATCCATGGATGATAATCAAAGAAACAGAGAACAGGTGTGTAACTAATCAGGAACCACAACAAGTAATAATGAACGAGAACTCAGGCAAATGGTGACAATGAAAACTATGAAAACAAAACAAAACAGAACAAGACAAGAACGTGAAACACTATATTTGGGACACCCCTCCAACTCATTGAGTTCAGGTGTTCAATCCCTTCATGGCCACAGGTGTATAAATCAAGCACTAGGCGTGCAGACGCTTCTACACTCATTAGTGAGAGAATGGGCCGCTCTCAGGAGCTCAGAGAACTCAAGCGTGGAACCGTGAGGGGTAGCCTTCTGTGCAATCGTCCATTCGTGACATTTCCTCACTACTAAATATTCCACACTCAACTGTTAGTGGTGTTATAACAATAATTGGGAACAACAGCAACTCAGTCACGAAGTGGTAGGCCACGTAAAATCAGTCAATAGCTCCAGACCTCCAAACTTCTGTGGCCTTCAGATGAGCTCAAGAACAGTGTGTAGAGCTTCATGGAATGGGTTTCCATTGCCTGAGCAGCTCATCCAAGCCTTAGATCACCAAGTGCAATGCAAAGCGTGGGATGCAGTGGGGTAAAGCGAGCCGCCACTGGACTCTAGAGCAGTGGAGACATGTTCTCTGACTGACCAATCACGCTTCTCTGTCTGACAATCCCATGGACGAGTCTGAGTTTGGCGGTTGCCAGGAGAACGGGACTTGCCTGACTGCTTTGTGCCAAGTGTAAAGTTTGGTGGAGTGGGGATTATGGGGTGGGGTTGTTTTTCAGGGGTTGGGCGTGGCCCCTTAGTTCCAGTGAAAGGAACTCTTAATGCTTCACCAAGACATTTTGGACAATTTCATGCTCCCAACTTTGTGGGAACAGTTTGGGGACGGCCCCTTCCTGTCCCAGCATGCACCAGTGCACAAAGCGTCGCTCCATTAAGACATGGATGAGCGAGTTTGGTGTGGAAGAACTTGACTGGCCTGCACAGTCCATGTGTGTGTGTGTGTGTGTGTGTGTGTGTGTGTGTGTGTGAGAGGTAAAAAAGTGCACAGCCATCATTCATGCTAGTGGGTCAACTTTAGTTTAGTGAGCAGAGCGAGACATTGAAGGTCACACTCAGACTCTAGTCTCTCTCTCTCTCTCTCTCTCTCTCTCTCTCTCTCTCTCTCTCTCTCTCTCTCTCTCTGTCTCTCTGCTCTTTCCATCAATCTCTATAAAAGGACATTTTCCTCTGCCATCATGTATTGTTGTTTTCTCAACTGAGATATCTTTGTTGTGTTGTTTTGAGTTGCATTGTCTTCCTGTACTTTCTATTGTATGTGTTGTATCTATAGCATGTGCTTTCAGACTTTCTGGATTTCTTTTGGGAGTTTAATAAATAAATCTCCTTTTTTACATTTGACTTTCTCTCTGTCCTATTGCTTTTGGGACATTTGAAAATGTTGTACCCTCAAAACATATGAAAAACACTTCATGTTCATCCGTCTCTCAGCTTCTGGCTTCTTAAATACTGCGAGTTTCAATGATATGAAGAAGCTGATCTGACCATTTTTTATTTGAGTTTTGATCAATTTTGATCTTCAGCTTAACTATTCCTTAAATAAAGTGGACAGCAATGAAGATGAAGTCAAAAGCCGGTGTAATAAAGTGTCATTTCTCTGGCGTTGGATGAAGGTCCCTCAAGCAGCTTTTTGTTGAGGAGCGTCACTGATAGTAGATATCGCTGATCAATATAAGGTGCTTGCTGCACTCTTTCTCCTCAGGCCATCATCCTGTGTGGATCTGAGTACATGCATGCGTCTGGAGGAGGAACTGTGGGCAGCCTCGGACCCCTTTATCAATCAGGATTTTTAATTATACACATCCCAGCTGACAGCTAGATTAGAAAGCAATCGACGTTATCGGCCACCAAATCTAATTACTGTTTATTGACAGATAAGAACGCGCTCCTTTCACTTTCCCAAATGAGATAAACTTCCTTTTAGCCGCTTCTTGGTGTGAAGAGGGTCCGACGCGCTTACTGTCCATGAAAGACTTTCTAATGACCTGCGTGTTATTATGGGATTAACAGTTTTGGTGTCAGATGCGTGCGGTATTAACACAGACGCAGTTGCCTACTAGTGGATGAGGGATTTCATTGGCTGATACTAGAGAGCTGTAATGTCTAGTGTTCTGGTTTTGTTTCATGTTCTTATTTTGTTCACTGTCATGTGTTTAGGTTTGTCATGTGATTCCCTTGTCCTCATGTGTTATGTTCTCATTGGTTGTTTTTGTCACGTGTTCTCAGTTCAGTTCTGTCATTGGTTCATTGTCTTGATTGCTCATAGGTGTGTCTTGTTTAGTCATTAGTCGTTGTGTTTGTAAGCCCTCATGTTTGCCTTGTTCTCTTGTTGAGTATTGTTTCCTGTAAACTGTTGTTGGTGAGGTCAAGTCGGGTCAAGTCGATTCAAGTCAAGTCGGTTCGGTCAAGTCAGGTCGGAAGTCAGGTCGGTTAGATTCGGTTCGGTTTAAGTCAGGTCGGTTCGGGTCAAGCCGGTTCGGGTCAAGTCGGTTTGGGTCAAGTCAGGTCAAGTCGGTTCGAGTCAGGATGGTTCTGGTCAGGTCAAGTCAGGTTGGTCTGGTCAAGTCGGTTCGAGTCAGGTCGGTTCGGGTCAAGTCGGTTCGGGTCAAATCGTTTCGGGTCAAGTCGGTTCGGTCAGGTCAGTTCAAGTCAAGTCGGTTCAGTCAGGTCGGTTCGGTTCAAGTCAGGGCGGTTCGGTTCGGGTCAGTTCGGTTCGGGTCAGGTTGGTTCGGGTCAAGTCGGTTCGGGTCAGGTTGGTCTGGTCAAGTCAGTCCGGTCAAGTCAGGTCGGTTCTGTTCTGTTCAAGTCTGGTCGGTTTGGTCAAGTCAGGTCGGAAGTCAGGTCGGTTCGATTCGGTTCGGTTTAAGTCAGGTCGGTTCGGGTCAAGCCGGTTCGGGTCAAGTCAGTTTGGGTCAAGTCAGGTCAAGTCAGTTCGGGTCAGGTCGAGTCAGGTTGGTCTGGTCAAGTCGGGTCGGGTCAGGTCGGGTCGGGTCAGGTCGGTTCGGGTCAAGTCGATTCGGGTCAAGTCGGTTCGGTCAGGTCGGTTCAGTCAGGTTGGTTCGAATCAGGTCGGTTCGAATCAGGTCAAGTCGGATCGGGTCAAGTCGGATCGGGTCAAGTCGGTTCGCGTCAGGTCGGTTCAGTCAGGTCGGTTCGGTTCAGTTCAAGTCAGTTTGGTTCGGGTCAGGTCAGGTCAGGTCGGTTCGGGTCAGGTCGAGTCAGGTTGGTCTGGTCAAGTCGGTTCGAGTCAGGTCGGTTCGGTTCAAGTCAGGTCGGTTCGAGTCAAGTCAGGTCGGAAGTCAGGTCAGTTCGGTTCAAGGCAGGTCGGTTCGGTTCGGGTCAAGTCGGTTCGAGTCAGGTTGGTCTGGTCAAGTCGGTTCGGGTCAAGTCGGTTCGAGTCAGGTCGGAAGTCAGGTCGGTTCGGGTCAAGTCGGTTCGAGTCAGGTTGGTCAAGTCGGTTCGGGTCCAGTCGGTTCGAGTCAGGTCGGTTCGGTTCAAGTCAGGGCGGTTTGGTTCGGGTCAAGCCGGTTCGGGTCGGTTCGGGTCGTTCGGGTCGGTCAGGTCGGTTCGGGTCAAGTCAGGTTGGTCTGGTCAAGTCGGTTCGAGTCAAGTCAGTTCGAGTCAGGTTGGTCTGGTCAAGTCGGTTTGAGTCAGGTAGGTCAAGTCGGTTCGCGTCAGGTCGGAAGTCAGGTCGGTTCCGATCAAGTCAGGGCGGTTTGGTTCGGGTCAAGCCGGTTCGGGTCAGGTCGGTTCGTTCGGGTCGGTTCGGTCAGGCCGGTTCGGGTCGTTCGGGTCGGTCAGGTCGGTTTGGGTCAAGTCAGGTTGGTCTGGTCAAGTCGGTTCGAGTCAAGTCAGTTCGAGTCAAGTCGGTTCGGTCAGGTCGGTTCAGTCAGGTCGGTTTGAATCAGGTCGGTTCGGGTCAAGTCGGTTCGCGTCAGGTCGGTTCAGTCAGGTCGGTTCGGTTCAGTTCAAGTCAGGTCGGTTCGGTTCGGTTCGGTTCGGGTCAGGTCAGGTCAGGTCAGGTCAGGTCAGGTCAGGTCGGTTCGGGTCAGGTCGAGTCAGGTTGGTCTGGTCAAGTCGGTTTGAGTCAGGTCAAGTCAGTTCGGGTCAAATCGGTTAGAGTCAGGTCGGTTCGGTTCGGGTCAGGTCGGTTCAGGTCAGGTCAGGTCGGTTCTGGTCAGGTCGAGTCAGGTTGGTCTGGTAAAGTCGGTTCGAGTCAGGTCGGAAGTCAGGTCGGTTCGGTTCAAGTCAGGTCGGTTCGGGTCAAGTCAGGTCGGAAGTCAGGTCGGTTCGGTTCAAGTCAGGTCGGTTCGGTTCGGGTCAAGTCGGTTCGAGTCAGGTTGGTCTGGTCAAGTCGGTTCGGGTCAAGTCGTTTCGAGTCAGATCGGAAGTCAGGGCGGTTCGGTTCAAGTCAGGGCGGTTTGGTTCGGGTCATGCCGGTTCGGGTCAGGTTGGTTCGGTTCAAGTCAGGTCGGTTCGGGTCAAGTCAGGTCGGAAGTCAGGTCGGTTCGGTTCAAGTCAGGTCGGTTCGGTTCGGGTCAAGTCGGTTCGAGTCAGGTTGGTCTGGTCAAGTCGGTTCGGGTCAAGTCGGTTCGAGTCAGGTCGGAAGTCAGGGCGGTTCGGTTCAAGTCAGGGCGGTTTGGTTCGGGTCATGCCGGTTCGGGTCAGGTTGGTTCGGTTCAAGTCAGGTCGGTTCGGGTCAAGTCAGGTCGGAAGTCAGGTCGGTTCGGTTCAAGTCAGGTCGGTTCGGTTCGGGTCAAGTTGGTTCGAGTCAGGTTGGTCTGGTCAAGTCGGTTCGGGTCAAGCCGGTTCGGGTCAGGTTGGTTCGGTTCAAGTCAGGTCAGTTTGGGTCAAGTCAGGTCGGTTCGGTTCAAGTCAGGTCGGTTCGGGTCAAGTTGGTTCGAGTCAGGTTGGTCTGGTCAAGTCGGTTCGGGTCAGGTCGGTTCGGGTCAAGTCGGTTCGAGTCAGGTTGGTCAAGTCGGTTCGGGTCAAGTCGGTTCGGGTCAGGTCGGTTTGGGTCAAGTCGGTTCGGGTCAGGTCTGGGTAAAGTCGGTTCGGGTCAGGTCGGTTCGGTTCAAGTCAGGTCGGTTCGGTTCGGGTCAAGTTGGTTCGAGTCAGGTTGGTCTGGTCAAGTCGGTTCGGGTCAGGTCGGTTCGGGTCAAGTCGGTTCGAGTCAGGTTGGTCTGGTCAAGTCGGTTCGGGTCAGGTCGGTTCGGGTCAAGTCGGTTCGAGTCAGGTTGGTCAAGTCGGTTCGGGTCAAGTCGGTTCGGGTCAAGTCGGTTCGGGTCAGGTCGGTTTGGGTCAAGTCGGTTCGAGTCAGGTTGGTCAAGTCGGTTCGGGTCAAGTCGGTTCCAGTCAGGTCGGAAGTCAGGTCGGTTCGGGTCAAGTCAGGTTGGTCTGGTCAAGTCGGTTCGAGTCAAGTCAGTCGGTTTACGGTTGGTTAGATTTTTAAAAAGAAGTCTCTTCTGCTCTCCAAAGCCTCATTTATTTAATCAAAAATACAGTAAAGTGAAAATCAATTATCATCATTCTTCAGTGTCATGATCCTTCACAAATCATTCTCATATGATGATTAGATGATCAAGAAACTATTTATGATTATTATCAGTGTTGAAAACAGTCATATTTTTGTGGAAACCGTCATACATTTTGTTTTTCAGGATTCTGTGATGAAGAATAGAAAGTTCAAAAGAACAGCAATTATTTGAAACAGGATCTTTGGTAACATTATAAATGCCTTTACTGTCCCTTTTGATCCTCCTTTCAGTAAGTTATGTACATGTATAAAATGTTATCGCATTATCTTATCAGTCGAGAATAAACTATCAACCTTGTTACCATGATGTCTGATAAACACGGTGTATTTGTAGGAATATCAGCATTAAACAGTGTCATGACCTTCAGTCTATAGTGTGAATTAAACAAACATTCAACCCTGTTACATTTCTATAGGCATAGTTCAAATGCATTCAGCCTGGGGTTTTTTAACACATGAACACATTAATCGCCCAACAAGACGTTTTACGTATTGCCTTTTTCATAGAATGAGCATTAAATTATAATCGGCCTGACTTAAAGGGTTATTTCACCCAAAAATGTAAATTCTGTCATTAATGACTTCCCCTCATGTGGTTGGACACCCGTCAGACCTCCGTTCATCTTCAGACACAAATGAAGATATTTTAGTGTAAATCTGATGCTCTGAAAGGCCTCCATTGGCTCAATGCACTTTACACTCTCAAGACCCTTAAAAGACACTAAAGACTAAAGTTACAAAGTCCATCTCACTACAGTGGTTCTACAATAACTTTATGAAGTGACGAGAATAGTTTTTGTGCGCAAAAAAACCCTAAATAACGACTTATATAGTGATGACGATTTCAAAATAATGCATCATGAAGCTTCGAAGCGTTATGAATCAGTGAGTCGATTCAGCGGTTTGAATCGCCAAATTTCAGCAGTTTGACACGCGATCCGAATCATGATTCGACTCACTGATTCATAACGCTTCGAAGCTTCATGATGCATTATTTTGAAATCGTCATCACTATATAAGTTGTTATTTAGGGTTTTTTTGCGCACAAAAACTATTCTCGTCGCTTCGTAAAGTTATTGTAGAACCACTGTAGTGAGATGGACTTTGTAACGACGTCTTTAGTGTCTTTTAAGGGTCTTGAGAGTGTAAAGTGCATTGTGCCAATGGAGGCCTTTCAGAGCATCAGATTTACACTAACATATCTTCATTTGTGTCTGAACGGAGGTCTGACGGGTGTCCAACCACATGAGGGTAAGTAAATAATGACAGAATTTTCATTTTTGGGTGAACTAACCCTTTAACAAGAGCAGCTGCTCTATATTGAGTTCATTTTATGTATGAAGTGACACTCTTCTCTCCATCATTGCCACATTAGACACTTTACTGTTTAAAAAAAGCTGTGAAAGAGCCTCAGGTAAAGCAGGCCTAAATGATTGGATTATTGTCCTTCCATTTGGCGGCGAGATAATGACTGAATGATAAACATTGCAGTGTATGGATTTCCTGTCAGGTCCCATGAAGTAGACATCCTCATTTCTTGAGTATCCCAGCCCCCCCATTTCTCCTCACACACGCTCCAAAACACAACCGGAGAGAGAGAGAGATGCACGCCGGAGTCCATTCAGAGATTCAAAAAGCACTTACGGCCTCCTGTCCATTTTTGTTAAGTGAGTAAATCTGCAGCCGGACCACGGGTGGCCAGGAGCGTCTTCCAAATGAAATTTGGTGGGATGGAGTGGACTGAGAGTGAGGGACAGAAAAACAAGTGCACGGGAGGGTGGACACAGTCTTATTTGGTTTAGCGATGGAAAGAAAATGTTTGGGTTTTGAATTATGCAACGTTCGGAGGGACAGAAGTTTAGATTAATGCTTGATTCCGTCTGATCCGAGGACATATTTCACTGGGTCTCGACTGTCTGCTGCTCTGAACGGGACTGACTTTAACTGGGTTTGCCATGATGTCGTAATTCACTTAGGACTGCAGGGGAAAATAAGTAGGTATCACGAGTTTGGAAAAGAAGCCACTGTGTGTGTTTACCACCCATGACCCCGCGGGAAGCCTCCTGAAATATAGTGCATGATGCTTCCAGCTGTAATGGATCAACATGATGAAGCTTTATGGGAAGAGCAGCTATCCATGTTTATTAACTAAAGTGTTTTCATATCTTCTGTGGCTCTGAAAGCATATTTTGTGCAATCAAATGTTTGTCTTCTAGAACTGACATCGAACGCAAATGCAGGCCTATTAGTTATAAATACATTTACACTGTAAAAATCAACTTCGGTGATGAGTGTGGTTCAGGCAACATAACATTTTGAGTTTCTGTTGATTAAACCGATCTCCGTAACTCACATTTTTAATTTCAAAGAACTTTTAAATTACGTTTTTTTTTAGTTAATCGAACAATCTTTTTTCATGTGTCTAGCATGTGAAACAGCACATGCTTACAACACGGATGCACTGATGAAAAGGATTCTGGGGATGTAAATACTATAGAAAAAAACACATTTAAGTCAGTTCAGGCAAGAATAAAAAAAAAACAGTAAATTCTACATTCAAGCTTGTAGGAATTAAAGCGTAAATATCAACGTTATAAAATTAAGTAAAACTACTCAGCTTTTCTGATACTGGTGTTCCCATCATGCACTGATTATTAAGGTCTTGCTGTTTTCCAGCTGCATTTATCATTGCTTTTGTTGTTGGGTCTGCCATTTTGTGACATTTGGAGTTCATTTTCTACTCAAAATGACACGTTCATACTCAAAAACAATCCATTGAATGTCACCGTCACTGTGTAACAAGTATTGAGGTCTGGTAAAAATGATGTGTTGGATTTACTTAAAAAATATATGCACCATTTTTGCATCACACTTTTTAAGTAAACCCAACTTGGAAGGATTTCACTTCAAATGAACAAGAAACCCTTTTTTTATATGTACTTAAATATTTGAGTTCACTCAACATTCTTTACTTAAAATATATGTAACATGCAAGTTGTGTTAACTTAACATTACTTAGTAGATTATATCGTGTTACATATATTTTGAAGTAAAGAATGTTGAGTGAACTCAAATATTTAAGTACATATAAAAAAGGGTTTCTTGTTTATTTTAAGTAAAATTATTCAAAGTTGGGTTTACTTAAAATATATATGCACCATTTTTGCATCACACTTTTTAAGTAAATCCAACACATCATTTTACCAGTGTACTATTATGTAGATATGCTGTCCGCACAATATGCATTGTGTTATTTACTCAGAGGTTTCTAAGTAAAGCATACACTTTAAAAGTGTGTTTTAATTCAAAGTTATGTTTTATTTTAGTAAAATGTATTGCAAAGGAAACTTCAACTGAGTAGAAATGACGGCAAGTTAAAATTACTTAATTTCTTTGTTCATTTTACTTAACTTTAAGTAGAGTTTACATAATTTCATGAGTGAAATTGACATGAAGAAATATGCGTGCAAAAACTTGCCAAAGAAAAATTAAGTAAATCTTACTTATTGTTTTGGAAAGGTGTTTTTTTTAATATATAATATTAAAACAATTATGATGTATGATTTACTTTTCAATGGTTTTGACAAGTAAATGCAAAGAAACGGCAAGTAATGCATTTAATGAAATGTGAAATTTAATTTGATTTTAAAAAATGTAATTTCATTTGAAACTTGAATCTTTTCGAAAAATCTAGATTCTTGTTTGCTTTTGCAATTTTCATGTTATATTTGCTTCTTACCCGAAGGTTTATTTTTATTTTTTGTCACTAAAGCAAGTTGTCTTGACAACTTAAGGTTATTTTCTGAGTGGTCTCAGCCACCAATAATGTTTGCTTTAAAAAAACAGTTTAACTGTAACATTTGTTGACAGAAAACGAATGTATTATGCATTTATATGCATACTGTGCTTTGAAAATACCTTAGAATAGAGATGTGCGTCTTCATCAAATGCCTTTCATGAGGCGCTTGTCTTGGTTTGAGTGATTAGTGCTGATTTACTGGTGTTTTAGTTGTGGTGAAACAGCGCTCCCTCTAGTGGAGTCCAGAGGAATCCGGCTCTCCCGGTCAGAGCTCATTCTTTGGGATATTTCATGAAAATATAATCTCTCTTATCGCTGAACCAGCTCTGCTCACACGCGTGCTTGACTCTCTGCTTCTTAATATATGAATAATAATATAAAACGAGAAGAAAACATCTCTAAACAATAGCTTTAACATTCTTTTAAAAGTCTTTCATCTCAATAAAGTAGATGCAAATTCACCTCAATGTCTTCTAGAGGTCAAAACGGCCATTTTTCGGCCTTTAAAACTACCAGTCATGACATTTAACCCCGTGATTATTGAGCTCGGCTCAGTCCAGACGCTCATGTTGTTCTTCTGATTAATTCATCAGTGA
This sequence comes from Gobio gobio, assembly GCF_949357685.1. Taxonomy (NCBI): domain Eukaryota; kingdom Metazoa; phylum Chordata; class Actinopteri; order Cypriniformes; family Gobionidae; genus Gobio; species Gobio gobio. The sequence goes on from NC_137106.1 coordinate 52,406,387, forward strand.
AATCCACCCGGCCGACACCACTAACTAGTGCACTAGTGCAAATATTCCTGTGCACTGGTCAGGACGGGTAGCTCATGGAAAACTTAGGGGTCAAGGAGTTTTAAAATGATGCATCTTGGTTTTACTAATGTTTGGGGACCATCTGTAGATTATAAATGTTTAATGCTTGTGTAGAATAAAACTGTCTGTCCGAGATACACTTTGTACCCAAATATGTCGAATTATTTACATCTTTTCGTTCGTGTCATGCATACTTCACTAACAACAAATCAGATTTACACATTAGTCGTGGTTCAGTGAATCGCATCATCAACCTTTTGACCATTTTCAGAACATAAGTTAGTCAGGTTTGTTTGTAAGAATTCAGACTTGCAAAACTGAGGATCGCTGTCAGAATTTGACATTTTTATGTTTCAATACTTTAAAGTCGTCATGAAAGAGAAGTTGCACTCGTCTTTTTCTCTACTGTGCCATATATCTATGGAAGCTTGCTTTCGCCACAGAATACAAAAATAAAAATTCACAATTCTGACTTTTTTCCCTTGCAATTCTGAATTTTTTTTCTCACAATTGCAAGTGTATATCTTGCAAATCTTACTTTATAACATGCAATTGCAAAATGTAAAGCCAAAATTGTGAGATATAGACTCGCAATTCTGACAATTCGTTTTGTCCCTCAGAATTGGACTTTATAATTGTGACTTTATAACTTGTAATTGGTAGTTTGTATCTCACAATTCTCAGAAACTAAGTCAGAATTTCTAGATATAAAGTCAGACTTGTGAGATATGATATAAAGTCAGAATTTCCAGATATGAAATCAGAATTGTGAGATATGATATAAAGTCAGAATTGTGAGAAAAGATATAAAGTCAGAATTTCTAGATATAAAGTCAGAATTGTGAGACATAAAGTCAGAATTTCTAGTTATAAAGTCAGACTTGTGTGATATGATATAAAGTCAGAATTGTGAGACATAAAGTCAAAATTGTGAGATATGATACAAAGTCAGAATTTCTAGATATAAAGTCAGCATTGTGAGATATTATATAAGGTCAGATTTTTGTGACATAAAGTCAGAATTTCTAGATATAAAGTCAGAATTGTGAGATATGATATAAAGTCAGAATTGTGAGATATAGAGGCTTTGCGAACAAGAATAAATGTAGGGGCGGGGCTTGATTGTGTCTGTGTGGAATTGATTGGATGGTTGTGGTTTGCTATTGGCTGATCTCATGTGAGTGACAGGTGGCCCCGCCCTCGTCATCAGAGAAGAGATGTCGCAGCAAGAGTGAGGGTAAGTTATTCTGATTAAATCGTTTATAATAAATATTGCCATATTCCAACTAAAATGGATAATTTCATATTTCATGTTTCTTTAAGATAGTTCTGAGCGATTGATTGACGAGCAGAAGATGACAGAAGGTATCGGTTAAAAGTTAAACTGGTGTGCAGAAGTTGTGCCTGAGCTGTGGGAGAGTCGGTCGACGCTCGAGCGGTTCCGCCGGCGGGAGGAGGAGGAGGAGGAGCCCGTCATACAAATGAGCGTCGCGCGCTCCGGTAAACGGTAAACGCGCCCGGCAGGAGATGGACGCGCACCTGAGGATGAGCTCCGTGTGTCTGTGTCTGCAGGTACACTCACAATCTCCCGACTTCTCCTCTTTTCCGGAACATTACACCCTCAGATACCTTTTCTTTCTGCTTTCTCTTATTCTCTGGAGTGACGGGAACTTTCACACACACTCACACACACACTCACACACCGCTGTGTGTTCACGGTCTTTCATTAAAACTCGACCATTTCGCGTTTGCTTAATCAGACTAGACTTTTTAATCGTTTGTTTAATCATGTTTATATCACCAAATCCTCACGTGAAGCTCTGATATCAACACATTTACAGCTCGATCAGTCTCTCTCTCTCTCTCTCAAGTTTCTGTGCGTGCGTTACTTTGCAGAATTGTCTTCAGAAGTGAGATTATTAATCTGAGAAGATGCATTTGGAACGTGATTCATAAATACAATCAAGTTAAAATGATAAAAATTCAGCGTTAGTGTTATTTTGTAATCATTATGATTAGCGTTATATACAAAATTATAGAAGTCTTGCTAGCTTGATGAACGTGTGCAATCAGAAATATTAGAAAATATTATAAAAAAAATAGTATCCAAACACTAATGATTAATACTACTAAAAATAACTACTGCATTTTCTCTTTTTATTAAGTTGAATTTGAGATCAATGTGAATTATAATTAATACTTGAAAAGACATTGATAATAAATAGACCGAATAGTAAAATAGCTCTTTTTTAAATATAATATAGCCATATAATTTGATCCAAATGTAATTTTTCTCAGAGCAGAGGCGCATGAGATGTGTGTGTGTGTGTGTGTGGGACTAAATTAAATCTAGAGATATCTCATCATTTAACACAGGCACAATATCAGCATTTGATATCAAATCCTGTGTAACACAAGACCAGACCTTAATAAGCATTCCAAAGGGATTCTGCGCATCATATGGATTAGGTTTGTGGATGAATGACCTTTAATTCCGTGTTTTTCAATTAAATGACTGTATGTTCCCGAATCCCAGAGACATCAGTCATCCGCTCCATATCAATGATACAGTAACAGTTTTGTGTTTTGCTTGTTATTTGTCATGTGCACTTTTATGTGAGCTGCTTGTTGAAGAAACGAGAATATTTTATTATTAATATTAGTTACAGGAGGCATTTTTTTAGGCTTTTCTGAATGCGTGTGGTTTTATTTCTCAGGGCGTGCAGCGAGACATGAGTGATGATCAATAGGGATTGTGTGATGTTTTAGTATTGATTATGGAAACGCGAGCCGGTGAATAGAGCAGGGCGGGGTTCCCACCCCCAAAACCAGGAGCTTCTGTGCAATATGTCCAGCGGTAAAAACTGCACAAATCAGCTCACTTAACATCCCAATGATGTGCATTCATCAGCGTGATTTATTTAGCGATGCATACCTGTTACCCAGCATGCCGTGTTGAATTCAGGGGTTTGTGACACACGTGCAGCTGTTCAAACCGGCCACTTGTCATGCGTGTGCTTTTGTTACGGCTCTCTTCTGATTCTCTGCCGCTGCACGCTTATAAAAAGCATCTGCATTCTCCGCATTCCTCAAAACAGAGACTCGCGCTCAAATATTTTAATGAACCAGAATTTCATCAAACTTGGAGACTTGGAGAATCCATCTTCAGTGCATGTCCGATTTTGTAAAAATGCATCGCTCCTGTTTTTAATATTCCACAACACTACATAAAAGAGATCATTTAAACCATCACACACACACACACATATTTGTCTTTTAATCTCAATGAACATATAAGTGAACGTGCATAAAAATACAACTTTCGCATCACATTAATGCATTTAAATATCAATAGTTGCATACAATAAGCACAGATTTATCATTGCAAATCTTATAGTAATAATACTGTACTGTATAATTACATGCAACTAACCCTAAACCTAACACTTTATTTTACACCGTCCTTGTTACATATGTTACACTAACAGTAAATTATGCATAATTACATGCAACAAACCCTCACCACTTGTCTAATATTACTCTATACTTAAATATATAATTACACTGTAACAATAACAGTGTAAACCCCTAACCCTGTAGTAAGTGCATGTAGTTATTAATTATTATGCATAATTACACTGTAACTCAAAATAATAATATACACTCAAAAAAATGCTGGGTTAAAAATAACCCAAGTTGGGTTGAAAATGGACTAACCCAGCGATTGGGTTGTTTTAAGAAAACATTTAACCCAACCGCTGGGTTAAAACAATCCAATTGCTGGGTTAGTCCATTTTAAACCCAACTTGGGTTATTTTTAACCCAGCATTTTTTAGAGTGCATATACAACTAACCCTCACCACTTGTCTAATATTACTCAATACTTAAATATATAATTACACTGTAACAATAACAGAGTAAACCCCTAACCCTGTAGTAAGTACATGTAGTTATTAATTATTATGCATAATTACACTGTAACTCAAAATAATAATATACACTCTAAAACATGCTGGGTTAAAAAATAACCCAAGTTGGGTTGAAAATGGACTAACCCAGCAATTGGGTTGTTTTAACCCAGCGGTTGGGTTAAATGTTTTCTTAAAACAATCCCAATTGCTAGGTTAAAACAACCCAATCGCTGTGTTAATCCATTTTTAACCCAACTTGGGTTATTCTTAACACAGCGTTTTTTAAGAGTGTACTCGGTACTTAAATATATAATTACACTGTAACAATAACAGTGTAAACCCCTAACCCTGTAGTAAGTGCATGTAGTTATTAATTATTATGCATAATTACACTGTAACCCAAAATAATAATATACACTCTAAAACATGCTGGGTTAAAAACAACCCAAGTTGGGTTGAAAATGGACTAACCCAGCATTTAGGTTGTTTTAACACAGCGGTTGGGTTAAATGTTTGCTTAAAACAACCCAATCGCTGGGTTAAAACAACCCAATCGCTGGGTTAGTCCATTTTAAACCCAACTTGGGTTATTTTTAAGTGTACTTAAATACATAATTACACTGTAACAATGACAGTGTAAACCCCTAACCCTGTAGTAAGTACATGTAGTTATTAATTATTATTACATAGTACTTAAATGCATAATTACACGGTAACCCAAAATAATAATAATATAGGATAATAAAGGTTTTCTCTTCACATAGGAGCTGTTATATATCAGCTTGAGTGTGTGTGTGTGTGTGTGTGTGTGGGAGTATTTCGGCACAGCAGCCCCTCCTCCTGCTCACTCCCCCCTCCCCCTCGTCTCCGTGGCGCCGCCCACTCTGTGTGTTTAAGCCCCGCCCCTCAGAGGCAGCAGCCAACAGCAGCTGTTCCATATTCATCAAGCTCTTCAGTCTTAAAGAGGCCGACCCTGAGCATGCAAACACTCATTTCTGCCTCTCCGCCGCTCACACGCTCATCGCAGCGCGCTCTCCTGCTCTCTCTCTCTCTCTCTCTCTCTCTCTCTCTCTACGCTTCCCCCGATCAGACCCCCTCCCCCCCACTCTCTCACACACACACACGTGCATGCGCAGACACACACACACATGCGTACCTGAGTCGGCGGTGGGCTGTGCTTCTGGAGGGGCTTTCGCCGCAAGTTTTCTGAAGGTGCTCGCTGGTGGTTTTGGGGGGAGAGGCGAGTGTCCGGCGTATCTGCTTCCCTTCTTCTCTTCCTCCTGGAATGCTAAAACTGGGCTGATGGACATTTCCGAACTTTGCATCCCTGATCCTCTCAGCTATCATAACCAGTAGGTGCATCTTCCTCTCTCAAGCACTAACACCGCTTCCTGTTTTCACTCTGTGCTTTTTTTTTGCATCTCTGATAGGACGGTCTGAACTTTTCATAGGGACTGCACTTTTCACACACACACTTTTCTCCTTTTGCTTTAAAGCAGATGCCGGGACGCTTGATTTCTGTGTGTTAAGGGGTCTGGGTGTGTGTGTGTTTGTTAAAGAAATGTGTTTTCGAGTGGCCCCAGAGGGCTGCAGGTGTCCAGGGGCCGTCCGACATCGGAGGAATAATGTGCTTGTACTTTTTTTTTTTGTGGTTGCAACACGTTTTCTCCAAAATGTCCCGTGACAAAATGATATTGTGAGACGTAAACCGGTTTGAGCAGTGATTTGTTCTAATTTAAACTTACCTTGAGCTTGAACTGTCATAAAATTGAGCGTAATGTGCACTAACTCCACAGATGGATTTTTGGATATGGATTTGTTCGTTTACTCTCAGTAACATCAGCATAATGACGCCGAATGCAAACTGCGGGTGTGTGTGTGTGTGTGTGTGTGTGTTTGGGGTAAAATAGGCTAGATTACACTTAAACACACATTTTAATCTTACACTAAGATGGATTAGAAAGGTTCAGAAGAGCTCGGATGCCTCCGCACATCACACAATAAAACCTTTATTTACTATTTTATTCGCTGTTACGCAAATTATTCCATCTCCACTCATAAATCTGATCCTGGAAAAATAAAGCTGTGTAATTATTATAAAGAGATTGTTAAATGTTTAAAAAAAAAATCATTACATTTGCGTCAACACTTTTGTCTGTAAGCGCCTGTTCTACCAAATTGCATTATATTATCATAATTATTATGATATAACACAGTCAAATTAATATAGTGATTTCGTGTTTTGGACAGTACAAATAATTTTGAATGCATTATAGATGTAATATTTAAGGTGTATTTATTAACAGAGAACCTGTTTTAGGGATTGAACTGTGCATCTAACGTCATTTTATTAGGAAAAAAACCCCACTTTATTCTAAAATATGACTAAAAGTGATTGAATGCATTATAGTCGTAATGTGTATTTATTAATGGAGAACTTTTTTAGGGATTGGACTGTGCATCTAACATTATTTTATTAGGAAAAAATTTACTTTATTCTAAAATATGACTAAAAGTGATTGAATGCATTATAGATGTAATGTGTAATGTGTATTTAGTAATAGAGAACCTGTTTTAGGGATTGGACTGTGCATCTAACGTCATTTTATTAGGAAAAAATTGACTTTATTTAGTATTAGTCAGTCTAAAATATGACTAAAAGTGATTGAATGCATTATAGATGTAATGTGTTTTTATTAATCGAGAACCTGTTTTAGGGATTGGACTGTGCATCTAACGTCATTTTATTAGGGAAAAAAATCACTTTATTCTAAAATTTGACTAAAAGTGATTGAATGCATTATAGATGTAATGTGTATTTATTAACAGAGAACCTGTTTTAGGGATTGAACTGTGCATCTAACGTCATTTTATTAGGAAAAAATTGACTTTATTTAGTTTTAGTCAGTCTAAAATATGACTAAAAGTGATTGAATGCATTATAGATGTAATGTGTATTTATTAATAGAGAACCTGTTTTAGGGATTGAACTGTGCATCTAACGTCATTTTATTAGGAAAAAACCCACTTTATTCTAAAATATGACTAAAAGTGATTGAATGCATTATAGTCGTAATGTGTATTTATTAAAAGAGAACTTTTTTAGGTATTGGACTGTGCATCTAACGCCATTTTATTAGGTAAAAATCCTCTTTATTTAGTTTTAGTCAGTCTAAAATATGACTAAAAGTGATTGAATAAAATTGTACATATGATAAATGATGCATAATTACAATCCCTAACCCTATAGTAAGGGTTACTCAGTACTTAAATATATAATTACACTGTAACAACGCCACCTTATTGTGTAGCACTTGAAGGCGATCGCGGCTGCTTTGTGTTTCCTGGGATTGCGTGTGTGTGTGTGTGTGTGTGTGTGTGAATGGAGCCTGACCTCAGATGCACTGGATTCACACGAAACGGCCGGTAAATGTGCCGTAGAGCCGCGCCGCTCACTCTGACGGGATGTTCAATGCTCGTATTCCCGCTGGCGGCGTTCTTCTTCTTCTTCTTCTTCTTCTTCTTCTTCTTCTTCTTCTTCTTCTTCTTCTTCTTCTTCTTCAGGGATGACAGGATTGTATGCATAAGCACGGCGGGACAAATTCAATTGAACAATTGTTTGACTTCATTACCGAGTTGGCGAATCGAGCGCAGAATCTCTCGCGTTTTTCCCCCTTCCGTTTTTTGATCTCATTAGGTGGAGCTTTGGGAATTGCATTAGTGCATCTTAAGTTAAAAGCTCGGCGAGCAAGTGTTTCAGTGCTGTTGGGTTAATCAGATTTTTGCTGTCTGTGAGGAGATGCTATCGCGGGTAACCAAAGCGGCCGGCTCTGACACTATCCAGATGGGATCAGCTTACAGTAATTTGGTTTCAGAAAACATTACTCACACAGATCCATGGCTGTGGTCAGCCCACATATTCATGAGCTCTGGAGAGGGTTTGGATTCTCTCGCCGGGTCCAGCTGACCTTTGGCCAAAATGAGTTTGGTGCATTTTTTAAGACGAAACCCGCGTGTGATGTGTTCATGTTTCTGAGCGCGCCACTCACCTGTGTCTCTCTATATTTGTCATCCGCGCGCTTAACCCTGATTCACACACTCTGTCTCTGTCTAAGCAGCCTGTCAGGCCGTGAATCTCCATTGTAAAAACACATTACACTCGTAAAAATAAAGCCTCTTAAGTGCCATCAATGCTTCCATGAAGAACCTTTAACATCACTGGAAGTGCTTTAGATTACTCAAAATGTTCCAGAAAAAATAATCCTAACGTCGTATCTTCCACTATATTCCTTTTTGAAACCTTCCTTTTTAAAAGATCAAGCGTGAAACACTTTTCCAAAAATTAACATTTGAATAATCGAACTGATGGATGTTAAAGATCAACGAAGAGCCGAGAGTGTGTGTGTGACGCTGTCAACGGCAAGATCTGAAAAAGTCCCCAAATTCCTAAAGCGTTGTGTATTGGGAGGTTGAGGCGGAAGGAGTGTGTTGTGGGTCTCAGCGTGTGTTGAGGGTTGGGTCACTCTCACCCTCAGCGGTGACCCAATCGCCCGACGCTGCCCATCCGTCCCCCAGTTCTCACCGAGGTAACCTTGCCGCGCCATGACAGCAGGTTTAAAAATAACCCCAGCTCTG
>NC_137106.1:52417492-52427492 GCF_949357685.1 Gobio gobio
TCTGATTCCGACTGACAGCCAACCTGAGGCCCGAGTCACGCCAGGACCGCTGGGCGGGGCTTAGGGAGGAAATGATGTCGCCGCTGGTGTGTGAGAGGCCTGTTTGGAGTTTGTGTGTGTTCTTCTGTCCCACTGCGTTTGGTTTGAGTGCAGAGCTGATAATTACACAAGCTAGTACCGTTTTTAATGTTTTTAAGTCTTATCAAAGCGCATTTATTTGATCACAAATCCAGTCAAACAGTGATTTAGAGTCATTTCTTCATCATTACTCCAGTCTTCAGTGTCACATGACCCGTCACTCATCATTCATATGAGGATTTAAAGCATTTATGAAAAGAGTTCTGACTGGTGGTTTCTGGTGTGTCCGTTTAGTTTGTTTTGTTTGTGTTCGCCTCTGACTCAGCCAATCATGTGAGTTTGGGGGCGGGGCTCTGTTCGACAGGGGGCGTGTCTTCCTGCAAACCTGCTAGTTTTGCAGTTCAGTTTAGCGCAGACATGCTTCATCTTTAATGTTGTTATCTTGGTCTGTTTGTCAATCCATGTGTCAGATCAAGAGAGAATATTCAGTGGCGTTCACACTTGTAGGAGCGTAAAGGATTGTAAAGATGGACGGGTGTTTTAAAGCGGCGCTTCTGAAGTGCTTTCGCACTGGAAAACAAGTGCATTTCTACTTGACTAATGTGAAAACATGTGTTTCTACTTGACTAATATTACCAAGTGTGTCAAAATACTGTTTACACACAATGTTTGACATCAAAACCAAAGATATGATCATTTGTTTTTCTATTCCAATTTAGTTTCGCGTGTCGACTCTTCTCTGGAGGCCTAAACCGTCAGAAATTATAAATAGTAAATAAATGTAAAAAATTACATAAATAAATAAAGGGATAAAATACTTAATCAAACATATATAATATATTTTCCTGCATTAATCCGGAATTTATTTGTATTACTTTTTCCTTCTTTTAATATTTTCTGTATTTATTATTTACATTTATTTTTATTCTTTCTAACTAACTAACTAAATAAATAAATAAATATAAAAATGAAAAAATAAAAATTAATTAAAGAATAAATAAATACAAGTTTAAAATAATAAAAATACAGAAAAATGAATACAAAAAATTATATATGATGGATACAAGTTAAAAAAATTATTGATAAATAAACGTAATAATAGGAAAATAAATAAAGGGATAAATGACTTGATAAAACATATATAATTAATTTCCCCGCATTTAATCCTGAATTAATTTTTTAATGCTCTTTCCTTAATTTATTATTTTCTGTATTTATTATTTAAATTTATTTTTTATTATTTCTAACTAAATAAATAAATATAAAAAAATTAAAAATAAATAAATGAAAGAATAAATAAATACACGTTTAAAAGAATAAAAATAAATTTTAAAAGCAATAAAGAAAATAATAAATGACGGATAAAAGTAAAAAATAATTTATAAATAATTGAATAATTAAATAATTAAATACAAATATATATAATTTAATAAATAAATAAATGTAATGAAAATAAATAAAGGGATAAATGACTTGATAAAACAAATATAAGCAATTTTCCGGCATTTTATCATGAATTAATTTTTTTATACTTTTTCCTTAATTTATTATATAAATGTACTTTTAACTAAATTAATAAATATAAAAAAAAGAAAGAATAAATAAATACAAGTTAAAAGGAATACAAATAAATGTAAAAATAAATACAGAAAATAATAAATGATGGATAAAAGTAAAAAATTATACATTTATATCCATCATTTATTATTTTCTGTTTTTATTTATTTTTGAATTCAGGGTGATTGGGACACTTTTTGCCATTGAGATCACTTGGAAAAAGTGTCCCGAATTCACCCTTTATATATATATATATATATATATATATATATATATATATATATATATATATATATATATATATATAATTAAAAAAATGAATATTAGTATTATTATTATTTTTGGCTGCAGGTTTTGTCCTCGTGCTCATGTGGATTTGTGAGCGCTCAGATCATCTGAATGTAAATCTGCTGGTTCAGTATGGGCTACACGCTACACGCTACACGCTACACGCTACACGCTAGTCTTTCTGTCATGCACATGTTTAGCTGCAAAGCACTGAAGAGACAGACAAATGCAGGACAGTAGAGGAGTGCAAACATGACATGGATAAGCGGCTCGTGTAATACTGTATGTTAGGTCAATTGTGTTGATGTGTTGAGGCGGATACGGGTACGGCTAGTGCTATGGGTCAGTTTTAGACATTATACACATGCAAGTATTTTTGAAATACCTTGTAAAACATGCATGTACACAATAAGTGCATTTCATCAAATGATTCATGTGAATGTTAAAGACACTTAATATAAAGTGAGTCATTTGATATTAACTTAAAACACATTTCAGTTACACTGGTACATACATTTCAAATAGAGTTTTGTTGCGGGTTAGTTGCATGTAGTTATGCATAATTGACTTTATTACTGAAGTGTGATTGTGTGTACTGAGAGTGTTTGAGCCGGTCGTCTGGAGAACATGAAGCTCTGTGTTAAACCCTCGCTCCGTCGATTGATTCGGTTTGTGACTGTACGATCACTGAAATATCAGCAAAATCCTCTGTAACGCTTTATTTTACACTGTCCTTGTTACATATGTTACATCTACTTACTACAGTCATTTATGCATAATTACAAGCTTAAGTTAATTTATATTACTCAGTACTTCAATATATAATTCCACTGTAATACTGACACTGTAAAATAAAGTGTGACCCCTAACCCTATAGTAAGTACATGTAGTTATTAATTATTATTACTCAGTACTTAAATGCATAATTCCACTGTAACAATGACACCGTAAAATAAAGTGTAACCAAATCCAAAACCAAATTATGCATTATAATATTGGTGCATACAAGTCAAAATAAGGTTACACTTTATTTTACGGTGTCACTGTTACAGTGTAATTATATATTTAAGTACTGAGTAATATTACTTAACTATAGGGTGAGGGTTAGTTGCATGTGATTATGCATAATTTACGGTTATTACTAACATATGTCAAATAAAGTGTTACCAAAAAGTATTTAATTTTTTTTTTTTTTAATTGTTGATGTTGTTACACTGCAATTGCTCAAATCAGTGCTGAGTAATATTAATGTACTCAAGGGTTACAGTTATTTGCTTGTACTTATACATAGTTATTACTGTAGTAAGTGCAGATAACTTTACCTTAAAATAAAGGGTTCCAGTGTGTTTGACTGAACATTTTCCAGTCATATCCGAGCAAAAATCCTAAAAACATGAAGCTATGTTTTTAACTTTATCTCCCAACCTCGCTACAAAACACTTCAAATAAGTGAGCAGACTGTAATATCATTCTCATGTTAATTATATGATATATATATTGTTAGCTTGCTGTGGTTGTGTGTTGTGGTGTGATTTTCTCTGTATGTCGCAATACAAAAACACAACAATATGTGTCGTGGATAGTGACAATCTGTGTGTAGTTCTCCCAAAATGAAACATTTTCGCGTCAGTACTATATTAAACTACTGTATATACCGTATAATAATGCAGTGGGGGAATATGTGTGTGTCCTGCTGATGCCAGTGTCTTATGATACCAGTAAAAAGTGGCCTACGTTATATTCAATATATAGTGTGAGCATATTAATCTACAATAATTCTGTGTTTTCAGCTTCAGAATGGTGAATGTTTTGATTCTGGTGTCCATTGTCCTGTGCTTTGGGCTTCCAGCACCAGGTCTAAGCCGAGTCATTTACACCACATTTAGCATTTTAATAAACACTTCAGTTTTTGTCAACCTTTTAACAGATTTGTGAGCCCGGAGCTCAACAGCAGTCGTGCGTCTCTCGGGTTTATCTGTGGCGATAGCCAACAATACATCGTATGGGTCAAAATTATCACTTTTTCTTTTATGCCAAAAATCATTAGGATATTATGATCATGCTCCATGAAGATATTTTGTAAATTTCCTACTGCAAATATATCATAAATGTATTATTAGTAGTAATATGTATTGCCAAGGACTTCATTTGGACAACTGCTCAGTCGGGGACACTTAATATTCAACTATATTACTGATCAGCTCATTTCAATTATCATAAAGTCATAACTAAGAGATCAAATATTGAAAATATAATTTAAAATGTAAAGATAAAAAGCCAAAAATGTGATTTTAAATGTACTCAGTATTAGATAAAAAGTAAAAATATGATTTTAAATGTACTCATTATTAGATAAAAAGTCAAAAATATGATTTTAAATGTACTCATTATTAGATAAAAAGTCAAAAATATGATTTTAAAAGTCATAATAGTGAGATAAAAAGTCGAAAATACAACATGCTAAGTCATAATTATAAGATAAAATGTTGAAATTAGGATTTTAAAAGTCCTCATTCTTAGATAAAAAGTCAGAAATATGACATGCTAAGTCATTGGGAGATGAACAGTTGAAATTAGCACTTTAAAAATTCAGAGATAAATGGATTTAAAGTCAAAATTATGACTTAAAAATCTAAATTATGATTAAATGTCCTCATTATTAGATAAAAAGTCAAAAATATGATTTTAAAAGTCATAATAGTGAAATAAAAAGTCGAAAATACAACATGCTAAGTCATAATTATAAGATAAAATGTTGAAAATATGATTTTAAAAGTCCTCATTAGATAAAAAGTCAGAAATATGACATGCTAAGTCATTGTGAGATGAACAGTTGAAATTAGCACTTTAAAAATTCAGAGATAAATGGATTTAAAGTCAAAATTATGACTTAAAAATCTAAATTATGATTAAAAGTCCTAATTATGAGATAAAAAGCTGAAATTAGATAAAAAAAGTCTAAATTATGACCAAAACACACACTAAGACATTTAAGAGATGAAATCATGCTTTTTTTTAATGCGCTTTTAATATTTTGATTCACACTTATAATAATAATATTTACATTATTGTTTTCATTTTGTGTAATATATTTTTGACATGTGTTTTTTACATTTTGAAATCAGTTTTTACGACAGAAAGGAATGAATCAAAAACGGACTTTATCTTTTCATCTCAAACTAAACTCGTGTCCCGTCATCAGTGAAGCTGAAGCGTCTGTGTGTGAAGAGCGCTGGAGGAATAAAGACGACTGGACTGGACTTAAAGGAGATTTTCTCAATATTTAGACGTTTTTGCACCCTCAGATTCCAGATTTTCAAATAGTTGCATCTCTATTTTAACAAATTGACCCTTATGACTGGTTGTGTGGTCCAGGGTCACTTATGTCTTGTAGTATCGCAATATTATTGTACATAATTATGTCCTCCAACCAATACACCTATATAGTAGGGCTGGTTATTGCCACAAATTTCACAATTAAATTTGATTTTGATTCACAAGCTTTCGATTCGATTCGATTCAATTCAATATCAATTATTATATATATATATATATATATATATATATATATATATATCAGGTATAATACATGGCCAGTTTTCTCAAGGAAAACACATCTCTGAACTAATGCTGTAAACTATGGGAGTCAGTGGTACTACATCAGCCTACTAATATTGAAGGTCAAAATGAACTGATTTGTATAACACTTAAATTACACTAACTGATTTTAGTTTTTTATAATAATAAAGTTATAATACTCATTTTACAATTAAATAATCATATTTCTACTTCAATTCGTTTTTTTAAATATAAACATTTTGCTGTCATAAAAACTTGCCAGATTTATTCAAAGGCTACATGCATTAAATATTGAAGAACATTAAAAATGACAATCAATATCCTATGTAATGGTGCATATAATTATCAAAATGCTCCTCTAGAGTTAATTTTTCTAGCTGACTAACGAGTTTATGGACACTGGATATGTTTTTTCTGAGGTAAATGACGTTACATGACATTGTGTAGCCTACTAGCTACTTTACTGACGTCTTTCTGCGGTTCAAACACTTCAGCTATTCTATGTGACATGATACGGATTTCGGTAAGTTGTCCTGTATCTTTTAACACACTTTCAGATGCTCATTCATGTTTATTTCGTGCTGTAACTGGTATTAAGGCGGAAGAGAAGATCCGTTCATGTTTGCTCCGCGCTGCTGCTTCTCTTGAGCTGAACTGCGGCTGTCGGCAAAACGTTATTTATGCTTTTGAATTTCGTAAAAAATAGACGTAATCTGAGACTTTGTTTCATATCAATAGTAATAAAGCAGAAAGATTATTGCGATTTATTGGATGGGAGGTGCGCTACAATGTTTATTTCATTCATTAACTGTAAACAGGATGACTAATCGATTCTTGGGATTTAAGAATCGATATTGATTTGTAAAAGTGAGAATCGATTAAAATCGAGAAATCAATATTTTTTACCCAGCCTTTACTAAAAACGTTTATCACTTCCCTGGAATACGACCCATAGGAGCGTTTACTAAAGTTGCACCCCTATCGACAACAGGACACTTTCATTTAAATGCTATGTTCCCTTTTATTTGCGTCATATTTCGGGTTTTGCGTCGCTCAATTGAAGAGCATTGCTAAATACAACATCATGTGATCATGTGATCATGCAGTCGTGGGTTGGATCCCAGGGAACGCATGTGCTCATAAAGTGAATATGCGCTGTAAATCACTGGGTAGGTTTAGGGGTGGGGTGGGAGTAGTTATATAAAAAATAATTTTTGCTAAATGGAAATATGACAAAAGTCCGCACATTTAAATGAACACGCATTTTGATTGGTAATGACAGTCATGGAGACGTAACACGACACTGTCATTATTTTTACAGCAGCTAGAGGGCGCATGACTTTAAAATATAAATAAAGGTCGTAATAATGTGCTTGAAAAACGACCTATAGAGTCAGGTTTTGTTTTGTTTTTGTTATTGGGTTTTCGTCCAAATGGCTTTAAGTTTCATATCTTAAGTTTGTATTTTTATACATTTTATTTATCAGAACTTTAATATATTTGTATGTTCCTCTGCTCTGTTGTGACAATAAAACGAACACGCTCATTTTTAAACTGCATTATCATATTATTTTAGAGAGGCTGAGGGATCATGAATAACCACAAATAACTAATGTATGCACAAATAACAAATAACTAATGTACGCGTTTAATATATATATATATATATATATCGGCCGATATATCGGAATATCGGATTTTTAAAACACCAAATATTTGTGTCGATATCAGCCTTAAAAATCCTTTATCGGTCGGGCTCTAACATGTACGTACTATAGGATTAGGGTCAGTTGCTTGTAATTCAGTGGCGTAAGGCAGAAAGTTGATGATGGGTGGGCCTCCAATAGTGTGGGCGGGCCGGAATAATTCGCATTACCCCCTTAATTTGGAAGAAAAATCCGACTGAAACATAGCTAAAAGTATTCCGTAGCCTATATGTTGGACCTTTTATTGTCTATTGTCTTTTAATATAGTCAACTTCTACATGTTGATGCCTTCTCAAGCCCTCGTACGAGCTGTGTTTGTACTGTTTGAGCATGTCGTGCGGATGGACCGTTTGCAAGGTTGCTTTAAAATTCCGCTATTGCTACTAGTGTCGCAGAAACTAAATACTGTAAGCACTAAGCTCCGTGCGATTAATCAAAGTGTGGGCGGCTGTAACGTGTAACGCTGTAACCTGATAACTATATCACGAAGAGAAATCACAATATCCTGTATCGACAACCTGCCATTAACAAACATGCTCACAAATATTACATGCAAATATATGATTGCCATGCCACGGCGGGCCAGACTAAAAACCTGCCCATAGCTTACCTTGAATGGCTGATGTCTGTTCTAAACAAGTCGGAGTTGGCTGGGTTTTGAATTGAACATGTTGATAATATCACTTATCAGTTAGTTCACTTTCAATCAACAAAAGGGTTATGGTGTCCTGTCATCTTTGTCAAGACGTGTTTCTTTCTTAAACTGTCATAACTGACAGTTTAGCCATTTTTTTAATGACAAAAAAGCCGCTGCTGGTTGGATTCGAATCCGCATATTGCAGCAAAAATAACATTGCTAATGGCGTGACGTAACTGAAGAGACGAATTAGCATATTTTTATTAATATTAGAATAGAGTTCTAATCCATGACAAAATAAATCACATTTAAAGTAATTATTGAAGAATTGTTAAACGTTAGAAAATAGTATTATTAAAAAAAAATATTTTCCCTGGATCTGACAGGATGGGCAAGCTGTCAATGTAGCTACGCTAGTGATGTAATTATGCATAATTTACTGTTATTATTATAGTAACTTAGCCTGACGTCGTCATACTCAATTCTAGTCAGAATATGAGTCTGATTCTGCTCCATTGGGCTGTGATTATGGGATGTTTCAACCGAACCAGGAAAGATCTCAATTGGATAGACCTACAACCAATCAGAGCAACGGAGCGACGCATAACATTAGTTGTCAAATGTCAACAGAACTCAACTGCTCTGTGTTGCCAAGTCCACGGGTTGAAGCGACCCCAATTATGTGATATACAAACCCAGGAATGCGATTTTTAGCTGCCAGCCCTGCCAAAATAACACATATTTTACCCCCCAAATGCCTTTTTTCCCGGAGAACCCCCTTGGAAAGCTATTGGGCTTGTTTTTGGCGAGTTTTGAGGAACGTTAGCAATTGGGCGGTTTTGTTGTAAACACTTGGCAACCCTGTCTGCACGCACGCTGGAATAACGTTAGAAGAAAAAGATGAGTGTAAACGATCTTTGCCGGTGTTGTAAAAAAAGAATGTAAGGATACACAGAGTACTTACCCACACGATCATCATTTCTGAGAGAAATAGTAAAGGTGAACGCACATACGAACAAGTTCTCCGTTAGGATTAGAACAAATTCAACCCAAGCGGCTTTTGATGACGTGGATGATTACGTTACTGTTTATCATCTGTCCATCATCGTCTAAAGCCCGCCCTGATGATTTCATTGGTCCGAACAGCTTCTGTTCGGGCATAATTACTTCTCTATTGAGCAAGTCCAGACCGAACTGCCCGAGTAAAAATGTTGTGGGCGGGGCTAAGTTCGGCTGGCATCCAGGCTAATAGTAACTACTAGGGATGCCACAATTCTCAATATAATATTGAACCGTTTGGTACGGCATTCACGGTTCAATACGCGCTTGTGAATTGCGGTTTTTTGGTTTTGCATTGAATTAATTATTTTTCTACAAATTCTATCATTTTCCTCCAGCCCAATACTGAACAACGCGACATACATTCACATCACAGGTTAGTGGTAGAGTTATACTCACAGCACACTAGAGTTATTCATAATCACGAACGTTCATTATTTGCATGCGTTTTAAAGCCTTGCCGGTTCATTCGCGTGCACGGTTTTAAAATGCGCTTTTCAGAGCGCACGCACTAAACGCCCGTCAAACACGTGATTACTGGACTAAGTAGTCGTCTTACTGCGTTAATACTGTCAAATACACACAAGGTTAACATAAACACAGTCGGTTATGTCTAGAGTGAAAGTAAAATCGCGTGTGTCTATTAGATGTGTGCAGGTCTTTAATTGACAGCGGCGCAGCCTACAGTGAACACGCTGTCCTTAAAGGGACAGTTCACCTCTAAAATGATTTCATTATTTACTCACTCTAATATTGTTCCAAACCTGTATTCATTTCTCCATGACAGAATTTTCATTTTTGAGTGAACTATCCCTTTAATGTTAATACAACAACAAAAGACAAAGAGAAAATCACTCACTGCTCTTGACTGATAAACTAATACAGTAGCTTTAATAAGAATCAATGTATATTTTATAGTGAAGTCTATGTAGTGTTTTATTTTTACATTTATTCATTCAATCTCATACTTAAATGTTGCTGTACAGCTCTGAGCTGCCAGTGTAAATCTTTATATATATATATTTTATATTATCCAATACACTAGGAATGTGTACAAGGTTTTTTTTAAAAGTAAAGTTTAAAGTTTAAGTAAGGT
>NC_137106.1:52430350-52467850 GCF_949357685.1 Gobio gobio
GGGAAAAATTGTTTAATGTTTTACTTTTAAATAAAAAATAAAAGATAAATACAGTACTTTTTTGTTTAGATTTATTTTAATACATTATATAATATATTATATGATTTTACATAATAATAATACATATCATATGATAACATAAATAAACGTTTCTCTCCTTAAAATGATGTATTTTGATGCTGAAGGAAAAAATGCTTAATGTTTATAAAAAAGTATAAATAAATAAATATTTAATCCACCCTATATTTCCATTAAATTATGTTTTTTGAGAGTTACACACATTTTTATTGCAATTGAAAATAGTTTCAATGTAATATGCCATCTCTAAAAACTCATTCCTATAGAATTATTATTATTAATTATTATTATGCATGCAGATCTTATCGAGAGACGACATTGAATGTTTGTACTTTTAACCTCTGATTTATGAATTATTAAATTGGGAAGGGAAAGTAAATGGACAAATTGCTTAATGTTTTACTTTTAAATAAATAAATAAATATATGCAGTACTTTTTTATTTAGATTTATTTAAAAAAAAACTTATATAAATAAATAAATAAATAAATAAATAAATAAATACAGTACTTGTTTATTTAGATTTGTTTTTAATAAATTAATTAATATAATATTGAAAAAAAATACATATTATATATATATATATATATATATATATATATATATATATATATATATATATATATATATATATATATATATATATATATGGTAAAACAAATAAATAAACATCTTTTTATCTCCCTTAAATTATGTATTTTGATGTTAGGAAAAAAAGCTTAATCTCTATTTATTATCTCTCATATTTCCATAAAATTATGTTTTTTTTTGTGAGTTGCAATAGACAATAGTATATATTTCAATTGTACTTCATGAATCACATTTATTTCCAATTCAGCTATTTAGATTTTATGTTGTGAACAAAATATTAACATACAGATCATTAAAAAAATGAAATCTAAATTATGCTTTTATGTAAAATCAAAAACAGTTCAGCCTAAAATATTGATGGACACATTATGTGTCTTGTTTTTGTAAATATAAGTAATTCGGTTTGACATTTGGAATAGTTCACATGAATGCCTTTGATAGATGTTGATATTTGTACTTTTAAAAATTCATTGGGCAAACCATGGACCATTTAAAATGACAAAAATATGAATTTTTAGGTAAAATCATATACATTCAACCGAAAATACTGATGGACACATTGTGTGTACTACCCTTATACATGTCTTTACAAAATCTAGTAATTCCTCTAATATATGTAGTGATGTGAATGCATTGGTGGCTTGAGTCGTGTCAGTGTTGCGAGCGCTGGAGCTCGTCTGTAACTCGTCTGGTCTGTAATTCGCCTGTAACTCGTCTGTAACTCGTCTGGTCTGTAATTCGCCTGTAACTCGTCTATAACTCGTCTGTAACTCGTCTGGTCTGTAATTCGCCTGTAACTCGTCTATAACTCGTCTGGTCTGTAACTCGTCTGTAACTCGTCTATAACTCGTCTGTAACTCGTCTGTAACTCGTCTATAACTCGTCTGTAACTCGTCTGTAACTCGTCTATAACTCGTCTGTAACTCGTCTGTAACTCGTCTATAACTCGTCTGTAACTCGTCTGGTCTGTAACTCGTCTATAACTCGTCTGGTCTGTAACTCGTCTGTAACTCGTCTGGTCTGTAACTCGTCTGTAACTCGTCTGGTCTGTAATTCGCCTGTAACTCGTCTATAACTCGTCTGGTCTGTAACTCGTCTGTAACTCGTCTATAACTCGTCTGTAACTCGTCTGTAACTCGTCTGTAACTCGTCTATAACTCGTCTGTAACTCGTCTGTAACTCGTCTATAACTCGTCTGTAACTCGTCTGTAACTCGTCTGTAACTCGTCTATAACTCGTCTGTAACTCGTCTGGTCTGTAACTCGTCTGGTCTGTAACTCGTCTGTAGCTCGTCTGGTCTGTAACTCGTCTGTAACTCGTCTGGTCTGTAACTCGTCTGTAACTCGTCTGGTCTGTAACTCGTCTGTAACTCGTCTATAACTCGTCTGTAGCTCGTCTGGTCTGTAACTGGTCTGTAACTGGTCTGTAACTCGTCTGGTCTGTAACTCGTCTGTAACTTGTCTGGTGTGTAGCTCGTCTGTAACTCGTCTGTAACTCGCCTGGTCTGTAACTCGTCTGTAGCTCATCTGTAACTTGTCTGGTCTGTAACTCGTCTGTAACTCGTCTGGTCTGTAACTCGTCTGTAACTCGTCTGGTCTGTAACTCGTCTGTAACTTGTCTGGTCTGTAGCTCGTCTGTAACTCGCCTGTAACTCGTCTGTAACTCGTCTGTAACTTGTCTGGTCTGTAGCTCGTCTGTAACTCGCCTGTAACTCGCCTGGTCTGTAACTCGTCTGTAACTCGTCTGTAACTTGTCTGGTCTGTAACTCGTCTGTAACTCGTCTGGTCTGTAACTCGTCTGGTCTGTAACTCGTCTGTAACTCGTCTATAACTTGTCTGTAACTTGTCTGGTCTGTAACTCATCTGTAACTCGTCTGGTCTGTAACTCGCCTGGTCTGTAACTCGTCTGTAGCTCGTCTGTAGCTCGTCTGTAACTTGCCTGTAACTCGTTTGTAACTCGCCTGTAACTCGTTTGTAACTCATCTGTAACTCGCCTGTAACTCGTCTGGTCTGTAGCTCGTCTGTTACTCATCTGTAACTCACCTGTAACTCGTCTGGTCTGTAGCTCGTCTGTAACTCGCCTGTAACTCGTTTGTAACTCATCTGTAACTCACCAGTAACTCGTCTGGTCTGTAGCTCGTCTGTAACTCACCTGTAACTCGTCTGGTCTGTAACTCGTCTGTAACTCGCCTGTAACTCGTCTGGTCTGTAACTCGTCTGTAACTCGCCTGTAACTCGTCTGGTCTGTAGCTCGTCTGTAACTCGCCTGTAACTCGTCTGGTCTGTAGCTCGTCTGTAACTTGCCTGTAACTCGTCTGGTCTGTAACTCGCCTGGTCTGTAACTCGTCTGGTCTGTAACTTGCCTGTAACTTGTCTATAACTCGTCTGAAAACTTGCCTGTAACTCGTCTGTAACTCGTCTGAAAACTTGTCTGTAACTTGTCTGAAAACTTGTCTGTAACTCGTCTGTTCTGTAACTCGCCTGTAACTCGTCTATAACTCGTCTTTAACTCGTCTGGTCTGTAACTCGTCTGTAACTTGTCTGGTCTGTAACTCGTCTGTAACTCGTCTGGTCTGTAACTCGCCTGTAACTCGTCTGGTCTGTAACTCATCTGTAACTCGCCTGTAACTCGTCTGGTCTGTAACGCGTCTGTAGCTCGTCTGTAGCTCGTCTGTAACTCGCCTGTAACTTGTCTGGTCTGTAGCTCGTCTGTTACTCATCTGTAACTCGCCTGTAACTCGTCTGGTCTGTAGCTCGTCTGTAACTCGCCTTTAAATCGTCTGGTCTGTAACTCATCTGTAACTCGCCTGTAACTCGACTGGTCTGTAGCTCGTCTGTAACTCGCCTGTAACCCGTCTGGTCTGTAACTCA
The DNA here is from genome assembly GCF_949357685.1 of Gobio gobio. Taxonomy (NCBI): domain Eukaryota; kingdom Metazoa; phylum Chordata; class Actinopteri; order Cypriniformes; family Gobionidae; genus Gobio; species Gobio gobio. The sequence continues at coordinate 52,433,889 of NC_137106.1, forward strand.
TCTGTAACTCGCCTGTAACTCGACTGGTCTGTAGCTCGTCTGTAACTCGCCTGTAACCCGTCTGGTCTGTAAATCGTCTGGTCTGTAACTCATCTGTAACTCGCCTGTAACTCGACTGGTCTGTAGCTTGTCTGTAACTCACCTGTAACCCGTCTGGTCTGTAACTCATCTGTAACTCGCCTGTAACTCGACTGGTCTGTAGCTCGTCTGTAACTCGCCTGTAACCCGTCTGGTCTGTAACTCATCTGTAACTCGCCTGTAACTCGACTGGTCTGTAGCTCGTCTGTAACTCGCCTGTAACCCGTCTGGTCTGTAACTCGTCTGGTCTGTAACTTGCCTGTAACTTGTCTGTAACTCGTCTGAAAACTTGCCTGTAACTCATTTGTAACTCGTCTGAAAACTTGTCTGTAACTCGTCTGAAAACTTGCCTGTAACTCGTCTGAAAACTTGTCTGTAACTCGTCTGAAAACTTGTCTGTAACTCGTCTGGTCTGTAACTTGCCTGTAACTCGCCTGTAACTCGCCAGTAACTCGCCTGTAACTCATCTGTAACTCGTCTGTAACTCGTCTGGTCTCTAACTCACCTGTAACTCGTCTGGTCTCTAACTCACCTGTAACTCGTGTGGTCTGTAACTCGTCTGTAACTCGTCTGGTCTGTAACTCGTGTGGTCTGTAACTCGTCTGTAACTCGTCTGGTCTGTAACTCGCCTGTAACTCGTCTGGTCTGTAACTCGCCTGTAACTCGTCTGGTCTGTAACTCGTCTGTAACTCATCTGGTCTGTAACTCATCTGTAACTCGTCTGGTCTGTAACTCGCCTGTAACTCGTCTGGTCTGTAACTCGCCTGTAACTCGTCTGGTCTGTAACTCGCCTGTAACTCGCCTGTAACTCGTCTGGTCTGTAACTCGTCTGTAACTCATCTGGTCTGTAACTCGTCTGTAACTCGTCTGGTCTGTAACTCGCCTGTAACTCGTCTGGTCTGTAACTCGTCTGTAACTCATCTGGTCTGTAACTCGTCTGTAACTCGTCTGGTCTGTAACTCGCCTGTAACTCATCTGGTCTGTAACTCGTCTGGTCTGTAACTCGCCTGTAACTCGTCTGGTCTGTAACTCGTCTGTAACTCGTCTGGTCTGTAACTCGCCTGTAACTCATCTGGTCTGTAACTCGTCTGTAACTCGTCTGGTCTGTAACTCGCCTGTAACTTGTCTGTAACTCATCTGTAACTCATCTGGTCTGTAACTCGTCTGGTCTGTAACTCGCCTGTAACTCATCTGGTCTGTAACTCGTCTGTAACTCGTCTGGTCTGTAACTCGCCTGCAACTCATCTGGTCTGTATCTCGTCTGTAACTCGTCTGGTCTGTAACTCGCCTGTAACTTGTCTGTAACTCATCTGTAACTCATTTGTAACTCGCCTGGTCTGTAACTTACCTGTAACTCGTCTGAAAACTTGCCTGTAACTCGTCTGAAAACTTGTCTGTAACTCGTCTGAAAACTCGTCTGTAACTCGTCTGGTCTGTAACTCGTCTGGTCTGTAACTCGCCTGTAACTCGTCTGGTCTGCAACTCGTCTGGTCTGTAACTCGCCTGTAACTCGTCTGGTCTGTAACTCGCCTGTAACTCGTCTGTAACTCGTCTGTAACTCGTCTGGTCTGTAACTCGTCTGTAACTCGTCTGGTCTGTAACTCGCCTGTAACTCGTCTGTAACTCGTCTGGTCTGTAACTCGTCTGGTCTGTAACTCGTCTGTAACTCGTCTGGTCTGTAACTCGTCTGTAACTCGTCTGGTCTGTAACTCGTCTGTAACTCATCTATAACTCGTCTGTAACTCGTCTGAAAACTCGTCTGTAACTTCTCTGTAACTCGCCTGTAACTCGTCTGTAGGGCTGAAGGAGAGTCAGGACAGGGGATATTTCCGTCTTTATAACACCCGTGTGAACCTGCAGATGCGCGCTCGTCCTCCGGCTTCCTCTCTCTCTCCGTCCGTTCCTCACTGGCCGTGTTCCACCTCTTCAGATCAGTCATAAATCCTTGTCAAATTCCTCCTTCGCTTCTTAACAAAGTGCTCGTCTTCACCTTTCCCCTTCTCTCTGTTTATCTCCGTACTAATGAATGAGCGGCTGTCCGCTGCGGCCCGCAGATTAAAACGGCTCCCAGGGGCCCGAGCGAGTGCTACTTACCCCTGTTACCACACTTCACACTCACACACACACACACACACACACACACACACACACACACACACACACACACACATACACACACACACACACACACACACACACATGTGAGGACGGCCCTTGGCCCGTATTCCCTCGGTGGCTGTTAACCCGAGGTGTTTTATGGGCTGTTCCACACGGGCTCTCGCCTCAAGCTCTGAACAAACCCGGTTTCATCTGCATCGATGAGCTCCGGAACAAAACAAGCACACTCCTCAGACAACAAGTGCAATACATTCATGTTTTTGCATGAGCTCAGTGTGACGGGGAGATGAGGGGCAGAGAGAGAGAGAGAGACAGAGAGAGACAGAGAGAGACAGAGAGAGAGAGACAGAGAGAGAGACAGAGAGAAACACAGAGAGAGAGAGAGAGAGGTAATTGAGTTCCTCCTCCGTTTGCTGTTCCTTTATCAGCCCATCAGATGCAGCCCTCTGACCGACCTGATACTGTGTGTGTGTGTGTGTGTGTGTGCGTCTGTGTGTGTGTGTGTGTGTGTGTGAGTGAGTGAGTGTGTGTGTGTGTGTGCGCGAGTGAGTGAGTGAGTGAGTGAGTGAGAGAGTGAGTGTGTGTGTGTATGTGCGAGTGCGAGCGTGTGTGTGTGTGACTGAGTGTGTGAGTGTGTGAGTGTGTGAGTGTGAGTGAGAGTGTGCGAGAGTGAGTGTGTGTGAGTGTGTGTATGTGTGTGAGTGAGTGTATGTTTGCGAGTGTGTGTGCGAGTGTGTGTGTGTGTGTGTGTGTGTGTGTGAGTGTGTATGTGTATGCGAGTGAGTGTGTGTGTGTGTGTGTGTGTGAGTGTGTGTGTGTGCGAGTGTGAGTGAGTGAGTGTGTGTGAGTGTGAGTGAGTGTGTGTGTGTGTGTGTGTGTGTGTGTGTGAGTGTGTGAGTGTGTGTCTCTGTGTGTGTGTGTGTGTGTGTGTGTGTGTGTGTGTGTGTGTGTGTGTGTGTGGGAGTGTGTGTGCGAGTGTGAGTGAGTGAGTGAGTGTGTGTGTGTGTGTGTGTGCGAGTGTGAGTGAATGAGTGAGTGTGTGTGTGTGTGTGTGCGAGTGTGTGTGTGCGAGTGTGAGTGAATGAGTGAGTGTGTGTGTGTGGGCATGTTTTCGTGAAATATCAGGACACAAATGTGTATAATGACATGGGTATTACGAAAAGAGGGTGAAATATGAGGACGTTCCCCATGTCCTCACTTTTCAAAATGCTTATAAATCACACAGAATGAGTTTTTTTTCACAGAAAGTGAACTGCACAGTCTCCTGTGAGGGATGGGTTTAGGGGCAGGGGCAGTGTGTGTGTGTGTGTGTGTGTGTGTGATGGGTAGGTTTAGGGTCAGTGTAAGGGGATAGAAAATACGGTTTGTACGGTATAAAAACCATTACGCCTATGGAATGTCCTCACATTTCACAAAAACAAACATGTGTGTGTGCGAGTGTGTGTGTGTGTGTGTGTGTTTGAGTCAGTGTGTGTGTTTGTGAGTGTGAGTGAGTGAATGAGTGTGTGTGTGTGTGTACGCGCGAGTGTGTGTGTGTGAGTGTGAGTGAGTGATTGTGTGTGTGAGTGTGTGTGTGTGAGTGTGAGTGAGTGATTGTGTGTGTGAGTGTGTGTGTGTGTGTGTGTGTGTGTGTGTGTGTTGACTCTGCACAGAACCTAATGTTAAAAGAAACATGATTATGATTATTATCAGTGTTGTGATAAATGTTATTTCTCAGGATTTATTGATGAACAGGAAGTTCAAAAGAGCAGCATTTATTCGAGAATATTTTGCTACATTATAAACATCTTAACTGTCACTGTTGATCAATTTAAAGCGTCCTTGAATAAAGTACAGACTCCAGATTTTGAATGGTAATGAATGAAAAAGTAATTACAAGAAAACATTGAATTCAATGGGACATTTTCAGAAAAACTGAAATAGTGTTTTCTTGTAAAATACACTCTTTCAGTGTTTGTAACATAACATTTAATGTTTAATTAAGTGTTACTTATTTGGGAAATGTAGATTTTCAGTTCAGGAGTGATATGAGTTGATTGTAGAAATCCACATATACTTAAAGAAATGTCAAATAGATATCTTTCAGTCTTCTCTATTGTGCCGTATATCTGAGTGAATCGCCTCCCAAACAAGAACAAATGTAGGGGCGGGGCTTGATTGTGTCTGTGGGGAATTGATTGGATGGTTGTGGTTTGCTATTGGCTGATCTCATGTGAGTGACAGGTGGCTCCGCCCTCGTCATCAGAGAAGAGATGAAGTGATTCTGACTGATTTGATGGTGTCTGTAAAGCTCAGATTGAGTGTGGTGGATCAGTCTGGGCAGGTTTGGGAGCAGAGGGGAAGTTTCAGGCTCTATAACGGCGCGAGATCTTCAGGCTAACTCGTGTCCAGCGCTGTGGCGGGAGGGCAATTATATTACAGCGGCTGAAATTCTGTTAGTATGACCGGCTGGAATCAGATTAGGCCCAAACTGAACATGATGCTCGCTGGGCGACGCTCAGCATGAATTTAAATGGGTTCACCGGGAACAAGAGCAGACGTGAGCGGGATCGGCCGAGGAATGAAAGGGTCCTCGACACGGGAACCACAGGAACCAATGGGATGCTTTACATTTTCAAATGATAGGATTTCTCACCGTTTCTAACTTCCTGCCGTTCGTGATTCTTGAACGTCGATGTTGTGAATCTGCTGCACAACAAGAGGAACGTCTTTGCTTGACCACAACAAACACAGATATATATATATATATATATATATATATATATATATATATATATATATATATATATATATATATATATTAGGGCTGTCAAAAGATTAATCGCGATTAATCGCATCCCAAATAAAAGTTGGTGTTTACATAATATGTGTGTGTACTCTGTTAATTATTATTTATATATAAATACACACACATTCATGTATATATTTAAGAAATAAATATAATTTTTATATATAAAACATTTATATTTATATATATTATAGATTATATAAATGTATATACAGTATATACATGCAAATATTTCTTAAATATATACATGAATGTGTGTGTATTTATATATATAAATAATAATTAACAGAGTACACACACATATATTATGTAAACACAAACTTTTATTTTGGATGCGATTAATCGCGATTATTCTTTTGACAGCCCTAATATATATATTATTATATTGTTTCTTGCACTGTAAAAAATTATAGGATCAATAAGTTATGACAACATATGTTTTTGAGTTAATTTAACTCAAAATCTAAATAAGTTAAGCAATTTCAACTTTTTAATTTAAGTTATACAAGACTCAACTCAAAATTGTAAGTCAGTTGAATGTAAATTGTAATATAGAGAGTTGAAATGAACTTGTACACTGTAAAAAAAAATATTGCTGGTTTAACTTAAAAAAGTAAGTAACCTGGTTGCCTTTTGAGTTCATTGAAATTAAAAATGTGATTAAGGAAATTGGTTTAATAAATAGAAACTCAAGATATTATTGTATCTGAACCACATCAATTAATAAAAATGTTGTGATAAATCATGAAAATAGCACAATTTGGCATGTTTCACTGCATTATTACAAATAAAACACAATTACGCAATATGCTTACAAAATATTTGAATAATATTTGAATAAAGGGTGATGTCAATTCTCAAATGTTCATTGTATTAACTGTATTTTTTAATTTCAATTAACTCAAAATTTTTAGGCAACCAGATAACTTTCTTTTTACAATTTTTTTTTTTAGTGATGGAAACATGACATATTTGACAAAAGCTTGAGCTGACAGTAGAGTAGCTTGAGATAGGACACAGATCCCATACAACATCTGTAAAACAGTTTTAATGGGTGAAATTTAAATATTATTATGAATTATAACTCTATTCTTATTTAAATGAATAAGTTCTCTATTTAGATAAGCACAGGTAAAACCACACAGCAAAACATGCTCTTCTTACTTAGGATTTCTGTCCAAATATCTAAACATTCTTAAATCAAGATGCTTTTACTAAAGAAATGCAAAAAAAATTCTTGATTTCTGGGGGGATAAAAACTAAATGAATTGAGTTTTTGCCTAAAACAAGCTAAATGATCTGCTAATGTTTGGGACAGACACAAGAAACAAGATTATTATTCTGACCCCACTGGCAGATCATTTTGCTTGTTTTAAGCATATATTTTATTTTCCAGAAAACAATAAACAACATCGCATGTCATTTAGCTTATCTAGTAAAAGCATCTTGATTTATGAATTATTAGATATATTTAGACTAGAAACAAGACAAAAATACGAAATTAGAGCATTTTTGCAGCGCACACTAGGCAAAAAGTAAAAAATATTATTATCTATATCTAGAATGGCTTTATTTTAGTCTATAAACACAAATGCACAAAACTGCAAGTTTATGACAAAAATAGTCTGTAATTTGGCCTTTATTACTCATTTAATACATGTCTACATTAAAAATTAAATAAAATGAGATATTAACCTACATTTCTGACAAATTACCACGGTTACAGTTGGTGTTAAATGGGGACCATTCTAAGGGCCCACGCATGTTTGGGGCCCCCAGAGACGGGTTTTATTAGTAGTAACAGTACTAGTACTAATGTAAATTCTAAATGTATTATCTAAGTTACAAATAAAACAAAATTATGGCTTATTTTTGCATTTCTGGCATAAAAAAATAGGTCAGTATTATTAAATTGCAGACTAAGGACCCTATCAGACACCCGCTGGGTTCAGTCCCTCCTCATGTCAACAGTGAATCCGCCATGGAGCAGCACAAATGGCTTTTAAAGGGAAAGGGAGATGAGACTCTGATTGGTTTATTGCACGTTACGTCCAAAACACACCCATGACTCCTTAAGCACTCATTGGCATTCATGTGCCAATTCAGGGGACGATTTTTTCCATTGTTAAACTAGTAAAAGTGGATTCGGACACGCCCTAAGTGAACATGCGCAACCTCGTATTCTTTCATAGGGACCAAAATGACTAGCGTCGCCCCGAGTGTTACCGCAGTAAACCCATGATAATGATGGGGAATTGTTCAAGTATTCTAGCTGGATCGTCGTGGCTCAGTGATTTGCACGTTAGTGTTGTTGATTAAGTTAGCGCTGTTTAACTGGCTTTAATTTCTCAGAGAGATGTGCTCGTACCGGAGACCTGCGCCGAACTCGAACGCTTCTCATTGGCTGTTTAGTGGTCATGTGATCGAGACACATTTACACATTTGTTCAGAGTCAGAGCTCGCGAGTTGTTTCGCTGTTTCGTTGGTGCGTTAATGTTTCCCTGGCCTAAAATCTCGTACCGCCATCTTGTGTTGACATTGTGAAACTGGAGGATTTGTAAATGATGTGTGGCTGGCCACATATAATATATTTTAATAGACACGCCGCGGGCTGTTTGAAATTCATCCCCGGGCCGGACTTTGAACACCCCTGTCTTTAATGAATCAGAACTCGTTTAAATGTGTCTAATGTAAGCGGCTCCTCCTGCAGTTTCTCCTGAAGTGAGTTAAACTGCAGTTGATGGACTGGCCACTAGAGACAGACTCCAGAAGGAGCAGAATCTCATTGAGCTCATGTTAAAATGGCCAACTTTACAGCAGAAGAACACATGTTTACAGTCTGGGACAAACTGTGCTAATACGGCTAATGTTGCCCTTCATGACGACTGTGAGGGGGGGGGATTATTTTATAACTCATTCGTTTACATTATATAAAGCCTTAAAGTTCTGCATAATTAAGGGCGTGGCCACTTTGAGTGACAGGTGGATTGCCGTTTGTCTGCTGTCTGTTAGTCGTCACCTCAGCTCCGCCCACGTCCCGCCTCTTTGCCCATTTTCTGTTATTCGGGAGTGACGCGATGACAAGATGGCGACGGCCAGCTACTACGTCCATATATTTTTACAGTCTATGGTCTAATGACTCTGAGACTGAATTGTTCACTGTAAAAAATATTGTTGATATAACTTAAAAAAGTAAGTAACCTGGTTGCCTTAAAATTTTGAGTTCATTGAAATTAAAATTTTGAGTTAATACAATGAAGGAAACTGGTTTAATAAATAGAAACTCAAAAATAGGATTGTATCTGAACCACATAAATATTTTTTTTTTGATAAATCATGAAAATAGCACAATTTGCCACACTTTAAAAAATGCTGGGTTAAAAATAACCCGTTTGGTTGAAAATGGACTAACCCAGCGGTTGGGTTAAATGTTTGCTTAAAACAACCCAATTGCTGGGTTAGTCCATTTTCAACCCAACTTGGGTTATTTTGAACCCAGCATTTTTTAGAGTGCATGTTTCACTGCATTATTACAAATAAAACACAATTACTCAATATGCTTACAAAATCTTTTAATAATGTTAGAATAAAGGGTGATGTCGATTCTCAAATGTTCATTGTATTAACTCAAATTTTTAATTTCAATGAACTCAAAATTTTAAGGCTTACTTACTTTTTAAATATTTTTTTTTTACAGTGTAGAAATGAACAGATGATACATGCAAAAAAAAATAAGGGTAACACTTTACAATTAGCCTTCATTTGTTAACATTAGCATTAGTTAACATGAAGTTTTATGTTATTTGTTATTACAACTTTTTTGTCAAATCAACTTAATTGATGTGATTCAGATAACATAATATTTTGAGTTTTTATTTATTAAACCAATCTCCTTTATATTAACTCAAATTTTTTCTTTCAATGAACTCTATTTTAATGCAATCAGGTAATAATAATTATTCACACTTTAGTTTAGGGTCAAATTCTCACTATTAACTACGACTACGACCGCATTACTGCTTATTAGTAGTTAGTAAGGCAGTTGTTAAGTTTAGATTAAGGGATGTAGAATATGATCATGCAGAATAAGGCATTAATATGTGCTTAATAAACAGCTAATATCATAGTAATAAGCATGATAATAAGACAAAAGTGTTATAGTTAAATGCTCTCTGAACTAACATGAACCTGAACATGTTTATTAATAAACGCTGTAAACATACATATCCCCCATTGTTAGTCTATAAGAGTTAATGCATTGACTACTGGGGTTTTGAAGAATAAAGCAGTGTGTTAGTCTTTATTAAAGATGTTGATGTCTGCACTGAAGCAGCGTTCATGTAATCTTTAAGGAGCCAGATGATCAGTCATATTCAGTCAAACTGGGCGTATATGAATCTGATCTCATTCCCTCTGCTGAGCGCATGTTTTATAAATGAACACAGAGCCATTCAGACATTTATGCAATTATGCTAAGTGTCACCTTCAGCGTGACCTTTGACCCGGGGTTAAGCTCCCCTCGAAGTTCTGAAATAAAGCCTAAATGGGATTGCCCTGACCGCCACTGTTTCTAATATATGGCTGTTAATAAATAAAACCAATGTGCAGGAAAGAGCATGAGTCTGAATCATGTGTGTGTGTGTGTGTGTGTGTGTGTGTTCAGAGGCTTGAGTTTCTCAGGGTTAGATCTGCTCTTAAAGTCATTCAACAGACACATAATATAATGTTGTGCTTCATCTCTTCAGCTCAACTCTGGCCAGCACAGGCGAAGCGTTTCTACTGGGATCATTTACACATTCATATTTAGTTTAGGCTCCAGTTCTCACTGTGAAGTAGTTGCTCATGATCATGCGTATTACTATGATATTAGCTGTTTATAAAGCACATATTAATGCCTTTTAATATTCTACATCCCTTAATCTAAACTTAACAACTGCCTTACTAACTATTAATAAGCAGTAATTAGGAGTTTATTGAGTATGAGTAAATTATATAAATATTAGTGCTGTCAAATCGATTAATCACGACATCTAACATAAAAGATGTTTTTTTGTTTATATACGTGTGTATATATACATCTATGTGTGTGTGTGTGTGTGTGTGCGCGAGAGTGGTGTCTGTGTGTGTGTGTGTGTGTGTGTGTGTGCGAGAGTGGTGTCTGTGTGTGTGTGTGTGTATGTCTGTGTGTGTGTGTGTGTGTGTGTATGTCTGAGTCTGTGTGTGCGTGCGTGTGTATGTCTGAGTGTGTGTGAGTGTGTCTGTGTCTCTGTGTGTGTGTGTGCGAGAGTGGTGTCTGTGTGTGTGTGTATGTCTGAGTCTGTGTGTGTGTGTGTGTGTGTGTGTGTGTGTGTGTGTGTGTGTGTGTCGCGTGCGTGTGTATGTCTGAGTGTGTGTGAGTGTGTCTGTGTCTGTGTGTGTATGTCTGTGTGTGTGTGTGTGTGTGTGTGTGTGTGTGTGTCTGAGTCTGTGTGTGTGTGTGTGTGTGTGCGTGTGTATGTCTGAGTGTGTGTGAGTGTGTCTGTGTCTCTGTGTGTATGTGTGTGTGTGTGTGTGTGTGTGTGTGCGAGAGTGGTGTCTGTGTGTGTGTGTGTGTGTGTATGTCTGTGTGTGTGTGTATGTCTGTGTGTGTGTGTATGTCTGTGTGTGTGTGTATGTCTGAGTGTGTGTGTCTGTGTGTGTGTGTGTGTGTGTGTGTGTGTGTGCGTGTGTGCGTGTGTGTGTGTGTGTGATAGAGAGAGAGTGTTTGTGAGTGTGTGTGTGTGTGTGTGTGTGTGCGTGTGTGTGATAGAGAGTGTGTGTGTGTGTGTGTGTGTGTGTGTGTGTGTGTGTGTGCGCGTGTGTGAAAGCGAGTGAGTGTGTGCGTGTGCTTGTTAGTGTGTGTGTGTGTGTGTGTGTGTGTGTGTGTGTGTGTGTGCGTGTGTGCTTGCGTGTGTGTGTGTCTGTGTGCGTGTGTGTGTGTGTGTGTGTGTGTGTATATGTATATTTATTAGTGCTGGGAAAAAATGAATCGTAATCCATAATACATGTGTGTGTACTGTGTACAATTATAATGCATGTATATATTTAAATTATAAAAAATTATATTTATAAATAAGATAAATTATATATACAGTATATCCATGCATGTGTGTGTATTCAAATATACATGATCATTATACACAGTACACACACACACACATATATGAATTGAGAAAATGTATTAGCTATAAATGTGTGTGTGTATATAGTGATAATGTTGTAGTTGATAATGGAGTTGTGGAGGAGAAGAGACAGAGCCGCGGTTGGCTGAGGTGTAGAGAGTCTGGCCTGGGGTCAGTGAGTGATTTCTGCATGATGTCCGTCTGCAGCGTTCGAAACACAGCCATCACACACTCTCACACACAGGCCTTTTCTCCACAAGGTCAGTGTTTTAACAAGGAGACATTTTTTATCCTTCATTTGAGCCGTTAACCTTCCGGAGACGCTCCAGAGGTGCGGCGGCGTTGAATATACATGACACGAGAGGCGGTGAAGCTGCGATGAGATTTCATCTGACACGCTGACCCCATCTCCACCAGCACGGGGAAATAAGGGTGACCTCCGACCCCTGACCTTGAACCCAGCATCACCCGCACTTACAATTAAATCAGTGTGTGAAGCCGCTGTCTGGAGGAAGTCTCGCTGCGGACGGAGTTATTTACTCTAAACACAGGACTTCACTCTAAGAGCGCCACTTTAAATTAAATTAAATATATCAAAATGTGTATTTTATTCGAGGTAACTACATTTAAACTTTAACCTAATTTAACTTAAAATAAAAATAATAAAAGCTATATAGATATTTTTTTTTAAATATTATAAAAATGACAAAAACATGACAGAATTACTACATTTTAAACTAAAATGAAAAAGAATACAAGTGAAAAATTATTAATAGTATCTCAAATATACACTGTAAAATCTCCAATTGAAAATTTTCTAGTGACCGATCACTTTTTAGTTGGCCAAATTGAATTTCTGTGAATTAAATTGCATCAATTTACAGAAATTAAATTTGGCCAACTGAAAAATTTAGATGTGATCGGTCACTAGAAAATTTTCAATTGGAGACCTGAATTTTTTTGTCAGTGTACTAAAAGTAAAAAAAATACTAAAACTAGGGCTGTCAAAAGATTAATCGCGATTAATCACATCCAAAATAAAAGTTTGTGTTTACATAATATATGTGTGTGTACTCTGTTAATTATTATTTATATATATAAATACACACACATTCATGTATATATTTAAGAAATATTTGCATGTATATACTGTATATACATTTATATAATCTATAATCTATATAAATATAAATGTTTTATATATAAAAATAAAAATATTTCTTAAATATATACATGCTTGTGTGTGTATTTATCTATAAATAATAATTAACAGAGTACACACACATATATTATGTAAACACAAACTTTTATTTTGGATGCGATTAATCGCGATTAATCTTTTGACAGGCCTAAAAAATACTCATTATTTATAACTAAAAATCAGAGTTATTTCACACTAAATAAAGTTAACGCTAAATAAAACATTTATTATTATGAATTTATTGATATTAAACGTGATTATTTATAAGATTGATCATGATCTGTAAGTGTTGTCAATACTTTAAAATCAGAATGAGAACAAAATATAAAAGTACAAATATATATATTTCTATATTATATTACATTCATACTGTTATATTTTAAAATACACATAATAATTCAAAATATTAGTAAACTCTCAGTGCTGGTTTATGGTCAGAGTTGATTTGTGACCCCTAACACAGCTGTGTGTGACCCCGTCGTGACCCCTGTATTTATAGGCTGGACTATGTTTGACCAGTGTTGAAGTCGAGAGGTTTTCTGTGGCCGAACACTTTACATAGGATGCATTATAGAAGCATTTTAATGGATTAATTATGCCTTGTATGATCTCATGAATAATTGTAACCGCAGCTCTAATATTCAGTGTTACACCTTTAGAAATAATGCATTAAAACACATGTCAAACAACCAACTTCAGATGCAGCGAGGAATCTGCTAATATTATAATGCATTTTATCTTTGGTTGCAATTATTTATGAAAAGATTTAATGCATTGCAACACAGATTATGCATTTCTACATATCATATTTTAATCACACTCACGATTTCTAGATTCATTCAACATAATCATCTGCAATACTGGCCCACTGGTTATTTACCCTGAGTATAGTGTCTTCATTTGGCATTTCTGTTCTCTTGCATTGGTGACATGCTTGGGGTTGCCAGATATCAAGTGTTTCAACCCCATTATCTTAAATCAGGGGTGTCTAAAGTCTGGCCCGTGGACCAAATGCGGCCCGGGGATGAACTTCAAACGGCCCGCAGCTTGTCTATTAAAATGTATTATATGTGGCCCGCCACCCATAATTTACAAATGGTCCAGTTAGAATACTTTAACCAACAATTCCCCATCATTATCATGGGTTTACTGCGGTAACACTAACTGTAACCGGGGTATTTTGTCAAAAATGTAGGTTGATATCTAATTTTATTTAGAGTAAACGACTAATATCTTTGAGCTCAGATTATTAAAGAAAACAATTATTTATCATCCTACTTGATGTCTTAACCAATTGATGTGTTTGTGACTGTATAGCTCCTGTAATGTCAAGCTAATCAGACCATTGCACACTGAGATATGGGCATTCATGTGTTCAAACTGTCTGGCGGCCATTTTGAAAACTGTCTGAAAACTTTCACCAAAATAGAGGAGCCCCTTAAATGTGCTTTTTTTTAGATGTTTAAGCCTTTATTTTCCATAAGTATAACTTCTTACTGCAAAATTAAGAGATTAATGTTTAGACATTTGCATATTATAACCTGGAACCTGGGAAATAATTACAGTTAGATCCAAAAGACAGTTTTAGCAACATAGCGCAGATGCTACAGAAGATTGTTAGCTTACTAGCTGTATAAGACACTATCCTGTGCACTAATGTCTCAGTGTAGATTTTGGTGAGCTTAATGGGTACATTTACCCTCATTTTTAATGTAGACATGTATTAAATGAGTAAATTACAGACTATTTTTGTCATAAACTTGCAGTTTTGTGCATTTGTGTTTACATTAAATGTGTTTATAGACTAAATACCATAAAGCCATTCTAGATATAGATAATATTTTTAACTTTTTGCCATGTGTGCACTGCAAAAATGCTCCTATTTAGTAGTTTTGTCTTGTTTCTAGTCTAAAGAAATCTAATAATTCATAAATCAAGATGCATTTACTAGATAAGCTTAATGACATGCGATATTTTTTCTTGTTTTCTGGAAAATAAAATGAAATTGTTATTGAAAATTGTTTTTGCTTAAAAAATGCAAAATGATCTGCCAGTGGGGTCAGAAAAATAATTTTGTTTCATGTTTGAATTCTTGTTTCTGTCCCAAACCGAAACAAGATTATTTTTATTACCCCATCGGCAGATCATTTTGCATTTTTTAAGCATAAATTCACTTCAATTTTATTTTATTTTCCAGAAAACAAGAACAAATATTGCATGTCATTTAACTTATCTAGTAAAAGCAGCTTGATTTAAGAATTTTTAGATGTTTGGATTGGAAACAAGACAAAAAATACAAAGTAAGAAAGGCCTTTTTTGCCTGTTATATATATATATATAAAATAGGAAAGGAACCGGCCCCCAGGTGTGTCCACAAGGTTTAAGACAAACATTAAGTTTAGTGATGTCCATTATGATAATACAGCCAGTGTGTGTGTTCCTTCACGAGGCCGTTTGCGCTGTTCGCTGTGACTAAAACATACTTATTATAACTGGATAATAACTAGGTACTAACCCCTATATTAGCCAGTATCTTCTTAGGTAACTACACTGTACGTGCACATACTGTAAAATAAAGTTAGCATATTGAATTATTGGAATTAATATTAGAAATGTCGCTGTTTTTATCTTTTGAGAGAAGCTTTTTGAGGTTGTACCAGTTTTCATGATGAAGAGCTACATATTGAAAACATCATATATTTATCACATATAGATGATAAATTTAATAAATCAGGAAACTATATGAGGTAAAATAAACCCTGCGTATGAGTTGAGGTTCTCTTGATTCGTGCTTATGTGAAAGTGCAACAATGTAGAAAGAGATTTCTAAAATGGCAACATTCACACAATGAATAATAACTTAAAAGGAACATGCCGACTTTTTGTGACTTTATCTTATTCAGAGTTAGATGAATCCATACACATCATTCTCATCTCCATGCCATAACTCTGTCTGACGCACCCACCGCTAACCTAGCTTAGCACAAAGACTGGAGGTAAACGGCTCCAGCTAGCCTAGCTTAGCACAAAGACTGGAGGTAAATGGCTCCAGCTAGCCTAGCTTAGCACAAAGACTGGAGGTTAATGGCTCCAGCTAGCCTAGCTTAGCACAAAGACTGGAGGTTAATGGCTCCAGCTAGCCTAGCTTTGCACAAAGACTGGAGGTAAACGGCTCCAGCTAGCCTAGCTTAGCACAAAGACTGGAAGTAAATGGCTCCAGCTAGCCTAGCTTAGCACAAAGACTGGAAGTAAATGGCTCCAGCTAGCCTAGCTTAGCACAAAAACTGGAAGTAAATGGCTCCAGCTAGCCTAGCTTAGTACAAAGGCTCACGTTGGTTATGTTGACTGAAGTTAGCCTATTTTCAGGCGCTGTGTAATATCATTGCGCCGCTGCACTCATGGGACGGCTCACAGCTCTTGATTATTACGCAGGAATGAGAATATAGTTCCTAGCCATATCGGTCTAGAAAATCGAAACTTTAGATTTTCCGTCTATCTTAGTACACGATGTAAATATACACATCACAACATGTAAACAGGAAATTGTTGGCGTTATTTTGTCACTTATTGAGTAGTAGGCTAGCCTGAGCCGTTTACCTTCAGTCTTTGTGCTAAGCTAGGCTAGCTGGAGCCGTTTACCTTCAGTCTTTGTGCTAAGCTAGGCTAGCTGGAGCCATTTACCTCCAGTCTTTGTGCTAAGCTAGGCTAGCTGGAGCCATTTACCTCCAGTCTTTGTGCTAAGCTAGGCTAGCTGGAGCCATTTGCTTCCAGTCTTTGTGCTAAGCTAGGCTAGCTGGAGCCATTAACCTCCAGTCTTTGTGCTAAGCTAGGCTAGCTGGAGCCATTAACCTCCAGTCTTTGTGCTAAGCTAGGCTAGCTGGAGCCATTTACGGCCAGTCTTGAGAGTGATTTGTTCCTCTGTATTGTTGTTGTTGTGGTGTGACTTCACTGTTCTCCGAGAATTAGAGAGGCATTATAGTTATTGTCTAAAACAGTGTTTCCCAACCTTTTTTCGGTCATGGCACCCTTTGAAAATGTTCTCCATTTTGTGCACCCCCTATCATACGTTACGCTAGGGGTGTAACGGCACAGATTGCTCACGGTTCGGTTTGTATCACGGTTTGAGTTTCACGGTTTTGGTACGGTTCAGTATTCAGTACTATATTCATGGAAAAAAGGACTACTGTCAAATAAAAATAAAGAAAATAATACGAACATATAATTTAAATACAAGCAGCAGCACAAATAAATACTATTGAGTAAAGATACTAATAAAATCAACTATGCTTTTCAGGTTTTTCAAGTACGTCTAACATTAGTTTTTAGGTACAGAAATTGATCAAATGTAAAATAACATTGTATATTTGAGTGTATAAATTAAAGATTAATCCTATTAAACTTACAAAAGCATTTCAATCAAGAGCAGTGAGTGATGTCCTTGTCTTTTGTTGTTTGACATTAAACAGACAGCAGTAAAGGCGACTGCCCCTTTAAGACCAAATGCTCGGATATGCGTCGTCTTTCTCGACTATATTAAGTTTTCTTAAGGCATATTCAGACTATGTCTGCTAGAATATTCATCAAGATGGACATGTTGACATACGTTTTGTGTGAGTTTGTCTGTTCAAGAGCAAGACTTGAAACAGAACTCAATATTTGCGCGCTGTGAGACGTGTGCGCGCTTTCGGATGAAATTTTCACACAGTGCGCGCGACTTCTCAATGCTCAACATTGCATTGAACAAAGTTTACAAAGAGAGAATTATTTGAAAAATTTGAAAATATATATATATTAGGGCTGGGCAAATTAACGCGTTAACGCGGGCGATTAATTTTTTTCAGCTTAACGCATTAAAAATATTTAACGCAAATAACGCAGCGTCTGTTTTTATATACATTTTTGCTTAGCGTTACATGATCACGCTCCTATTCATGTAAATGCTTTCAAGCGCAACAAGACACAAGAGAATGTGCTGTATGCCAATGTCCTGTCTGTGTGTGTGTGTGTGTGTGTGTGTGTGTCCTGTCTGTGAGGCTGCGTCTCATATCAGCTAATCAAGGGACACTCTGACACACACACACACACACACACACACACACTCGACGCATAGACAGACTCATGTCAGTTTCCTGCTCACATCGAGTTCTCTTTTGCTCTTGAACAAACAATAATAACAACACTGAGAATGTTGAGTATTCTAATATTAGGAGTCTTAAATGAGTTAAATAACGTCTTAAATGAGCTTAAAGAGTTGTGAAGAAATGAGATTCGCGGGACAGCGCGTCAGATCCGCATCATGTTCATCAGCGGCCGCTCTTAAAGTGACAGTAGCACTGATGATGCCTGTCATTAATGTTCATCAAAGAACAACGGGAACAGAGAAAGTTGTAGCTTTAATGATGATTCATCTATATTTCATTTATTATTTATGCAGTTAAGAAAGATAACTATTACATTTCTGTATATGTCTAACAGGGAAGGCCATGGGTAAATATAACATTTATTATTTTGGGTTTATGTAAAGATTGTTTGAAGTTCACTTAAATTAAAAGTTGTTTTTTTAAAGCCTAATAAATGTTGAAATTGGGAGCTTTCAGTTCTACTGTAATGTAACGTCATTAATGTTTCATAGAGACATCAGTGAGACTGGCCTTCATTCATAAAAACATGACAATACAACACATATTTAAAATATGCTGTCTTTAAATTGTTTATACATTAATTTGGAGAGTAACTGAAATTATTACAATATCAAAATATAAAAACTTAAAATATTAAAAACTTGTGATTAATTACAGAAAAAAATGCGATTAATTAGTTAATTTTTTTTAACCGATGCCCAGCACTAATATATAAATTTGCCCATTGGCCCCTGTCCATCATGTCCTCCTAATCATCCCCATATATACGATTGGCTTCATCACTCGGTCTCCTCTCCACCAATCAGCTGGTGTGTGTGTGGTGGGCGTTCTGGCACAAAATGGCTGCCGTCGCATCATCCAGGTGGAGCTGCACATTGGTGGTGGTTGAGGAGATTCCCCCCTTCTATATATGTAAAGCGCTTTGAGTGCCTAGAAAATCACTATATAAATGTAACAAATTATTATTATAGATGCACTGTATTAGGGATGCACGATATTATCGGCACAACATCGGAATCGGCCGATAAACGCTTAAAATATAAAAATCGGCATTGGCCGATATGAAAAAATTATGCCGATATGATAACGTGTTGATATGCGCCTGTAATAACTCACGTGTGCAAGGACTTCTATAGCGATAAGATCTCGTCAGCCGTGTGCTCATTCTTCAAGTGAAAACAAGCAAATGCATTGCATGTATGGTGATTTATATTGTCAGTTTTTAAATGCTGCCTTGAATTTGTGAATCAACGCAGGATTGCCAGGTTTTCACAACAAAACTAGCCAAAAACAAGCACAATCGCGTAGCGCACTCCCCACTCTATAGCGCACGCAGCAGCCTCTACAGCAGCTGAAGCTCCTCCAGGTCCTAGTGCCCGACTGGGAGAATGTTATATAGCCTATTTAGCGGAGGCGATGTTGTTACAGTAATAAAATGAAAAGTAGAATACACAAATAAATAGAAGTTACTTCTTTTTCTAAATAAATAAAGCAGTAATGATGTCAAAGCACAAGCATGGCACTTGTAAATTAAATACTTTTACATACAGTTTATTAATCTGTAATAAAATTTTATGAAATGGATGATAAAAAATAATCCAAGGAGCTCTAAAATAACTGTGAATGTTTTTATCTGAAGCTAAATACAGCATCAACTGATGCCATGCCACCCCCACTTCATGTGCACAAACATTAAATCCAAAAATAAAATATTTAGGTTACAACTGCATCTGTCTGGGTTGAAAAATTACTGACTTTATTATTGTTATTTTCAGCGCTTTTAATATACCGTTATTTTAAAAAAGAACTTTATTAACATTAATTTATTTTTAACAAGTATCCTTTTAGAAAGGAGACCTCAGAAATCTGAAACCAGAATGAAAAAAAAGCTTTTTTTTGCTCAAAATGGTGGTTTCCAAACAAATGGAAAAAAATAAACATATCGGTATCGATATCAGCATCGGCCAGAATAAGTTGAAAAATATCGGCATATCGGATATCGGCAAAAATCCACTATCGTGCATCCCTACACTGTATGAATGGAGACGCAGTGCGGTGACTGGAGATGTACTCAACATTAGTGTGTGTTTTTCAGGCTGCTGAACAGGATGGCTGCTGAGGAGCGGCACATGACGTCCAGCTGTGGCTCCTACATCAAGACAGAGCCCTCCAGTCCGTCCTCTCTGGTGGACACGGCCAGCCACCCCAGTCCCGGCGCGCATTCGGACGCCAGCGGCGGCTACGCCAGCGCCATCAACAGCCACTCCAACGGCCTGGACTCTCCGCCCATGTTCACGGCGGGCGGGCCCCTGGGGGCCGCGGGGAGCGCCTGCCGCAAGCGCTACGAGGACTGCTCCAGCACGCTTCTGGACGACCCCGGATCCATCAAGTGCGAGTACATGCTCAACTCCATCCCCAAGCGCCTGTGCCTGGTGTGCGGAGACATCGCGTCGGGGTATCACTACGGCGTGGCCTCCTGCGAAGCCTGCAAGGCCTTTTTCAAGAGAACAATACAAGGTAATCCATCGGCTGTGTGCTGCATGTTACAGAGCTCCAGGCTAACATTTAGAGCAGTGGCTATGCTTTACAGATGTGGCGCCAGCACCTGATTTGGCTGTTAGCATTACTCTTATTAAAGCTGCACTATGTAACATTTTTGCAGTGAAAAATCCAGACAACACTAGGCCAGTGTTGTATATTTTTTTTCAGTTGAGTACTTACAATATCCCAAATGTTTGCAACTATTTGTAAATCGTGAGATGCTATTTTACCCGAGGAACCGGGGCGTGGCCTGTCGATGACATCATATCTGCGTTAGTTTCTGGTTTTATTCTGCAGAAACGCTTTCCTCTCACTGCAGTTTGAACAAGTGTCATAGCAGCCGCTGAGAGAACGCACAGAGTAACGCCATCCCATCATCAACACACTCAGATGTGTGTAATATGATCATCAGAGCTGCGTTTCCTCACACTCATGAGCGGAGGAGCGGAAGTGCCGACTGTGGCATAATAAAAGTCCCGCTGCTCGCGAGGCGTGTGTTGCGTTCATCTTATGAACAATCGCTCCAGCGGTTCCTCAGCTCCACAACACTCGTCCTGCTCTGCTTCACTACAGTAACGCTAATAATCACATCAACATGATTTCTGCCCCGATTCCTAGGTGAAGACCACATGTCCCAAGAGTCTGCGCTCAAACGTGCCGTCATCAAACTACGCCTTTATTTTGAACAGGCGACCTCAAGCGGATGGAAATCTTACATAGGGCAGCTTTCAGTGTCCCATTGTTTTTCTATAGTATCACAGTGAACTGACCGACAGCTTCAGAGATAATAAAAGGAGCGCTCTTTACTTTTTCCTTACGTTTTCTGTCTAATTCAGTCACAATTTGAAGAAAAGTGTTTGTTTTTCATGAGACTTTGTGACTTCCTACTTTTTTCCATATATTAAGGAGTGGAAATGGCTAATAAGTCAATAAGTGCTCCTCTGCCGCCATCTACTAGTTATAGAGGTAATTTCATGTCTTTTTGTTTTTAAAGCTACACTGTGTGATATTTTCCCCCATCTAGTGGTGAAAGGGTATATGACCATCCAGTGAATTTTAGTTTCTGTTCCTCTCAATTCCGATTTCGTTTTAACTCCTACGGTGGCAGATTTAGTCCAAGATTAACATGGCTTCCAGTTCGACCTCGTCCACATTGGACACGGTGCCATCGAGTTTTAAAACGCCAAAGGCGAAGCTTGAATTTACGGGTATGTCCCTCTTTGGCTAATGTACTTTCAAGATGGAGGAGCAACATGGCGACACGCATTCGAACCCTCACCCATATGTATTTACAATGGCATATTATAAACTTACGAGAATACTTTATTACTTGAAAGAAGTAAATATACATTAATGAGCACATATATTTTTGAAAGAACTAAGTGTTTTTAGCTAAGAATAAACTAAAAAAGTTACACAGTGTAGCTTTAAAATAAAAGTGCTTGTTTGCTAGCCTAGAAATCTAGACGCACCCGAGCAGGTCGTCTAGCAACTCGCCGTTGGCTTGCGAGCTTGAAATACCAAACTCTAGTCAGGTCAATCACATCATGTATAGAGTCGGTGGGCGGGCTTAACATAATGACGACAGAGTTGTGACGGTTCCGCGTGAATTCCCTGCTAACAAAGAACAGCACTGAAGTCTTTCTTTAAAAAGTTTTGCCGACTGGATACGGCACAAGTTTAATCTATCGACTAGCTCCACTGGTGGGAAAACGCATGGGACTCAGCCACAACCCGCTTGTGATTGTCTCACCACTGATAGCGCTCTGGTTGGTTGTAGCGCTATCCTATTGCGTGCAGAGGGAATCTGACAGACATCCGTTTATCCCGCTCCTCGGATTGAGCCCTGCCAATGGTGTGTTCCCAGACCCAACATCTTGCTGTGGCTCCGGCTTGTCAGGCTACTTGTTTGCCACAAAGTGTTAGTTTTCCTACACCTTTAAACTTTTAGTTTTACAGATCATCACATATAAAATAACATAAAAAAATTATAATATTTAGAGATTTGAAGTGCAGGAAAAGTGTGAAGCCCTTGAAAGCACCTGAGAAGTGCTTGAATTTCACTCTCAATATATATTTGACTATTTCTGCCACAATACCATGGTTACAGTTAGCCTTGCTTCATTAAATCCATGGTGAATGTTGGTGATTCGTGGACTGAAAAGCCTTCTATAACTTGTTTGCTCATGGCCCAGTGTATCATGGATTCCACATCAGCGCGGTTTGATCTGATATCTGTGGTTTATAACAGAGAATTTGAATGCTTCTCACTAGAGCAATGTTATTGATATTGCAGCGAACACTGGATCTCCCAGCGTAGTAAGGCTGTCACATGATCGAGATCGGCTCCTGTTCTGAGCTGTCTATTATTGGTCCGAGCTGATAAACGTCCCGCTTTCGTTTGCCGTTTGATGTTTCTCATATGTAACAGGAATGGCAGCTCTTATCAGTTGGGCGCCGCGATGGAATCACCAGTGAGATCTCTAACATTTACAACAAAATTCACCCATTCGATCGCAGTCTGGAGACCTGTGTTAGCAGTTTGGAATAATTATAAAACTAATATTTCTCTATTAACTTATTTGATTACATCATTCTGAGAATGAGAAACGATGAACCGTGCATTGGCCAGTTGTCAATATGAAGACAATGTGCTTATTGACGTATCATCGTGACATGGACGTGATGTATGGTGTGGCGCCAGCGCTGACGTTCTAGTAATCAATCCATTTGATCGCCTATACGAGGTTTACTGTTACAGAGACATATGATCAGATGACCACACTGACCAGAGCGGATGAAATAGCCGTCTCTTCTCACTCCAGCACAGAATGGACAGAACAAGGCGTTTCACATGGTCAGATTTTGACTAGTGACATAAGTTCTGGTCCATATTGTGTCTTACTTTGGACACGTAAAGGCCTGTTCACACCAAGAACTATAACCAAAAAGATAACAATATTGATTATTTATTAGTATCTACACTAGTGGAAGATATCGTTCTGTTTATTGCATGCATGTGCTGCAGTTTCGGCATCTGTTGCATTAAATGCTCGAGCTGGATGGATTCTGATTGGCTGTCAATGTTTTTATCGTTCTTCAGTTGGAAATGATATGGAGAACGATATCTTTATGGTTATAGTTATTGTCCTTGGTGTGAACGGGCCTTTAGGCTTATTTTCACATGGGGGTAGGTTTAAAAACATCATTGTATTGCATTGCATTATATGTTTGAAAACTACAGATCATAAAACTAAGCATTAAATATCATCTTACTAAGACTTATTATTGACAGATATTGATATTTATATGCGTTTTATGTCAGTATCTGCTATAAGATCTCAATTATTTACATCACAAGCATCAGAATTTCATCCTTTTGTCCATATTAATATCAGCATATGATATCCAAATTAACATATTTTTGCTCAGTTTGAGTCTCTGAATAAACTTAAACTGTTTTTCCTCCATATTCTCACCATATCTGACTATATGAGCCATAAACGCCTGATGTATTAAATATGATAATAAACAGAAAACACTTGCAAACTCTTTATTTTGTGACATTTTGTCTTTCATACACTCTCAGACAAAAAGGTACAAAAGCTGTCACTGGGGCAGTACCTTTTCAAAAGGTACACTTTTGTATCTAAATGGTGCATATTGGTAACTTAAATGTCCATATTAGTACCTAAGGTGTACATATTATTACCTAAAGTGTACATATTAGTACCTTAAATGTACATATTAGTACCTAAAGTGTAGATATTTGTACCTTAAATGTACATATTAGTACCTAAAGTGTAGATATTTGTACCTTAAATGTACATATTAGTACCTAAAGTGTACATATTAGTACCTTAAATGTACATATTAGTTCCTAAAGTGTATATTTTAATTCCTAAAGTGTACATATTAGTACCTTAAATGTACATATTAGTATCTAAAGTGTACATATTAGTACCTTAAGTGTACATATTAGTTCCTCAAATGTACATATTAGTACCTTATTAGTACCTTAAATGTACATATTAGTACCTTAAATGTACATATTAGTTCCTAAAGTGTATATTTTAATTCCTAAAGTGTACATATTAGTACCTTAAATGTACATATTAGTATCTAAAGTGTACATATTAGTACCTTAAATGTACATATTAGTTCCTAAAGTGTACATATTAGTACCTAAAGTGTACATATTAGTACCTTAAATGTACATATTAGTACCTAAAGTGTACATATTAGTACCTAAAGTGTACATATTAGTATGTAAAGTGTACACATTAGTACCTTAAATGTCCATATTAGTACGTAAAGTGTACATATTAGTACCTTAAATGTTCATATTAGTTCCTAAAGTGTATATTTTAATTCCTAAAGTGTACATATTAGTACCTTAAATGTACATATTAGTATCTAAAGTGTACATATTAGTACCTTAAATGTACATATTAGTTCCTAAAGTGTACATATTAGTACCTAAAGTGTACATATTAGTACCTTAAATGTACATATTAGTACCTAAAGTGTACATATTAGTACCTAAAGTGTACATATTTGTACCTAAAGTGTACACATTAGTACCTTAAATGTACATATTAGTACCTAAAGTGTACATATTAGTACCTAAAGTGTACATATTAGTACGTAAAGTGTACATATTAGTAGCTTAAATGTACATATTATTACCTAAAGTGTACATATTAGTACCTTAAATGTATTAGTAGTAAAAGTGTGAACAAAAGTGTACCTTTTGAAAAGGTACCGCCCCAGTGACAGCTTTTGCACCTTTATTTCTGAGAGTGTATGTCATGCTTTATAGGGTTAAAGCCCTACTGTATTTATCAATCTTCAGCATGAATTATGACAGCCTCTGAATCACGGAGATTTCTGTCCATCAGTGACACAAACACGCCATCACTCTCGTAACTCTCACGCCGTCAGGTGTTTAAACACACATTGGCTGCGTCGTATCGGCTCTGAACAGTCTATGTACCTTTGTGAAGGCAAACAGTCACAGCTCATCCAAAACGCTGCTATTTGCGCTGGAAACACGAGCGGCGTGCCTCAAGTCACATATTTAGAGTCTGGCTTAAAAAACACAGCACTCGCGGCGAGACACTCGAACGCACGAGCAGAATTAAGAGGAGGAGAGTTGCAGAAAGAAAGAGAGCGTCTTAGACGTCTCCGTCCCCCCTCCTCACTTTGTATTGTCAGATGGCAATTTCCCCCCTCTATCGCTCTGTTCTTCCTCTTGGAGCGCTGCCTGTAATGGAGCTAATCTAGAGCCGTTTGTCCGAGCCACAGGAGTTTTGTCAATAACAATCAGCGTTCAGCAGGAGTAATTAAGGCCGAGCCTTTTCATTAGGCCGGGGGGAGGGGCTTGTCTCCGGGGACGACCGGCGCAATTAGAAACGCAGGCACGCGTCGCCGGGTAATTTCAGCCGCGGCCGGGAAGAAGGGAAAGGAACCGAGGACTTTCTTTAGATTGAAGAGGGACTCGTTTTTGTCTCGTGCAAGAGCCCAACGACTAATGGCATAATAAGCAGACGAAAGGCTCGGGATTTTAGGCAGAAAGAGACAAGGGCAGGTTGAGAGGAGGAAGAATAGGGCAGACGATGAGCGTTTGACAGAAGACGAGAAGAGAGGCATAAGAGATGTGGATTAGATGTGATTAAGTGAGTAAATAACAGGGCCGAGGTTGAGGGTTTCCATCCCGACTGATCCGACACAAGAGCAAACGCCGCTGCTGGACAAGTTCAGGAAAACTGGAGACATTCGTTTGGGAACACTTTATGTTCCAAGTAGGGCTGCACGATTAATCGAAAAAAAATCACGATCTCGATTCAAACATAAATGCGATCTCATTTCTTAATGTTGGCGATTCACTTCCGTGTAATTCCCTCAGATCATGCTGCGTTCACGCGTTATTGGTCACACCAGAGCTTGTCACACTCACACAATAACAAAACACTAACCAATCAATCATAAATCTCCACTTCTCTCCTCTCCCTCATTGGCCATGTTTCGCTGTTACTGACGTGTAACAAGACGGCAGAGCAGACCTAAACGGAGTCAGATTTGTAGCGGTAAGAGGTAAAAATTAACCGCAAACTGTGCAGAGAGAGAGAGAGAGCGAGAGACCTTGCGTGTGTGTGCTGGTGTGCACCTAATGAAGCGCATGTAAGACGGAGAGCGTCCTGATTGGCTTGCTTCGGTAAGTCAACCAATCAATTGTCAGTGTGGGCGGGCTTTTATCTCTTCGCCCGAACCGAATTAATCAGTTCAGTGTATCTAGAAACTGGAGCGCATGGCAGAGGGAGAGTGCCCCAAAAAACGAAAGTATAAAGTATAAACATAATGACAATCTTGCACGCTGTACAGTTTGTTACTGACATGTTATGGTTGAGTTAAACAAGTTTCATTTCATGTGCATATTTTTCAGGTCGGCTAGTTGCCAAGGCTACATGAAAACAACAAACTCCTTAGACCTGTTTAAAGTTGCAATGAAATATAAATAAAAGCAGTTTACATAAATAGTATAAGCAAACTACGCCTTTGTTTTGAACAGGCGACCTCAAGCGGACGGAAAACTTACATAGTGCACTTTTAACGAACATTCGACGAACGTCCAACTAAAACATTACAGGTAAAAAGGTACACGGACAACACGTTTTGAGAACATTATTAAAGACTAGATAACTTTGAACAAACGTTCTATTAACGTTACTGGAAGAACGCTTGTTCAAAACTTTGAGAGAACATTCGGAGAATGCTTTTATTAGTTAGCTATATTAATTAACAGGAACTAACAATACAACACTTCCAAAGAATTGATTAATCTCAGGTAATGTTAATTCATTTGTTAATAAAATCAAAAGATATATCTGTTAACATTATTTAATGCACCTGAGCTAACATGAATAATTGTATTTTTGATGAATAAATACTTTAACAAATGTTTGGCTCTTTCAGGGTTTCTGCGGATCGTAAAAAGCCTTAATTCTCCTTTACGGTGCATTTTCACACCGGACGCGACTTCAGCGGATAAATCGCGCTATTCGCATGTAGTTGAACGCTTGAACATTTTGAGTTTACTCGCTTCATTCGCGCGTGACATTCACTTCACAACAGACGTGAATTCGCCTCATGGGAGGGGCTTCTGCCAGCGGCTCGTCTCGTTGTGAAATGGCTGACATGGATTGTTTTAAAATACGGTGAATAAGCTTAATTTGCCGGCTTTAGCTATAGCTTGTAGTCTCAATATGTAACGTTATTGCTCAAATTGAGTAAAGAGCGCTTTTACAACTCACCAGACTGTCCGACCTCCTCACTCACTTTCTTCCAAGCAAGATCCTTTTTATTCCTGTTTCTATAAAGTATGAAGATGTATCGACTGCTCCGGGTATCCACAGAGTATAGTTCCTGCCATATCGGTCTAGAAAATCACAACTTTTAATTTTCCGTCTGTCTTAGTACACGATGGAACTACAGAAGAGTCAAGTTTTAAATATCGAATATATCGAAAGTCTTTGGTCATTTTTGAGCGAGATGCTAACGGTCTAATCAGATTCAATGATCTATGCTAAGCTATGCTAAAAGTGCTACCGCCAGACCCGGAGATCGACTGAATGGATTCAAAAACGGTAAAACTCAACTGTTTAACTCTAGAGGAGACGGAAATTAGTGAAATAGTGGCGTGTTCCTTTAAGAGAAGTTCCAAGTGCTGAACCAGAGGCAACACTGATCTCCATAATGGTGATTTTTTTATTTTTTGGCTTGAGAAAATGGCACTCAAACTAATCAATTAATCTGAACTTGTGTTTTCTGAGTAAATACTATAAAAACTATAGTTTTACAAATACATTAAGACATTAAGTAAAGTAAACGATAAAACTCAACTGTTTGACTCTAGGGGAGACGGAAAATGAGTGAAAAATAGTGGCGTGTTCCTTTAAGAGCATGTTTAGATGCAGAGCTAGTCTTGCGAATGCAGCTTACTTGCATTTCAAGCGTAAACCCTTTATGTTTGCAAATCATATTTAAATAGAATATTGAGTTCTTGAAATATCTTGGTTTGTTTTATTGTTCATTCATAATAAATGAGATTTCTACTCTCATGAATGTTCAATTCTGGTTCTGGACAGAAAGAGGATTTGTAGTTCACAATTTAGAGGCAAAAATCAGTGTCTATCTAAAGATGAAATGGATGTGTACAAGCACATACAGAGATGAACACGATCCGGTTTGCTTTCACTGAAGGCGTTCGGTCATGCTTATTTCAACCCTCCAGCACAAACAGAGCTTGTAAAGCAGCACATGGTGATCGTTCCCTCAGTCAGAGCTGGTCATCTCCTGACCGCTGTGACCCGCCCATCGCCCCAAACACCTCCGCGAGCCCTTCCTCAACACAGGTGTAAAGTTGGAAGCTCCATCTCTTTCCTCTGTGAAGTAATGGATCCTGACAGTAAACCTGTAAAAGTCAAGTTAGATTTTGATGAGGAAGACCTTCCATTTTACTGTAATTTACTTACTTGACCCGAGGCTCTCCCCAAACCATGGCCTGGCACCGGTCCTGAAAAACCATCAAAGAAATGAAAGCGGATAAATGTTGAGAAGGGGACTTTATTTGTCTTCTCCAATCGCAAGACTTTTATTTTAAAAATATAACTTTTATAGGACTTCTGAGTAGATCCATTCTGAGACTGAAGCGATTGCGCGCTCGTCTTCGGCGTTGCATCATTTCTGAGAGTTTCCTCTTGTTTACTAATAAAATCTTTATATGATATGAGTGAGAAATATTTCATTTCTGAACCATTTACAGTCAGGGCTACATGATTAATCAGAATAAATCTATATTAGGGTATTAGGGATATTGCTTGGTGCGATTATCAAAGTGCAAAGGCTGTGATTTAATGAAATAAATAAATGCGCTGTGTGTTTCAGTGTGAAGCGCGGCGCTGTGTCTATTCACACGCGAGTGGCTCATGATCCGGTGTCTCCGAGTGGCTCTGTTCACAGTAAATGCTGCTGATTTGAATGCTTATAATGTGCATTTGAAAACACACCAAGTGCTTATAAATCTATAATCTATATAAATATGTTGTCAACAAAAGAGAAGTTACTCTCCTTCCTTTAGCTTTCCACCTACAATAAAAGCTCAATGATTTAAAGTCATGAAACAGAAGTTGCGCTGGTCTTTTCTTCTCTATTGTGCCGTATATCCGAGTGAAACGCCTCCCAAACAAGAACAAATCTAGGGGCGGGGCTTGATTGTGTCTGTGGGGAATTGATTGGATGGTTGTGGTTTGCTATTGGCTGATCTCATGTGAGTGACAGAGAAGAGATAAAGTTATTCTGACTCAAGATTACCAAGAATAAAAAAAAAAATGTGTGCACTGAGAAATCATTCACACTAAACAATATATATACATTTTTTTTTAATATAAAATAAAGAATTGCCATTTTTGATTTCATGGTGACTTTAATGTCTGAAAATTAAGGAATTAAGACAGCCATAAATATTAGTGTTGCAATTTTACAGTTATACTTAAATACTAAATAACATTAATAATATTATATTATTTTGTTCTTATAATAAATATACATTTTTATTTTACAGTGAAATATTACAAGAGTAATAGGTGTTATTTTAAACATTTAAATATTTTTTTATTTGGATTTTATAGTCAAATTGATATAAAAACAAAATAATTGGTCAAATTTTGCAGCCCTTCAAACAAAAGCGTTTTAAATTACAAATTTTTGTCAGAAAAATTCATTTTTGTCCATCCAATTGTGCGACACTAACCAGGGTATTAAAAAAACACGACGCGCCTATAAACTGAACATGTAATACCAAGCGGCTCCTCCTGCAGTTTCTCTTGAAGCCGATACGGAAGTGAGTTAAACTGCAGTTGATGGACTGGCCACTAGAGACAGACTCCAGAAGGAGCAGAATCTCATTGAGCTCATGTTAAAATGGCCAACTTTACAGCAGAAGAACACATGTTTACAGTCTGGGACAAACTGTGCTTTTGGTCTGTACGGCTAATGTTGCCCTTCATGACGACTGTGAGGGGGGAATTATTTTATAACTCATTCGTTTACATTATATAAAGCCTTAAAGTTCTGCATAATTAAGGGCGTGGCCACTTTGAGTGACAGGTGGATTGTGGTTTGTCTGCTGTCTGTTAGTCATCACGTCACCTCAGCTCCGCCCACGTCCCGCCTCTTTGCCCATTTTCTGTTATCTGGGAGTGACACGATGACAAGATGGCGACGGCCAGCTCGACCCGACTTTACTCTTCAGAACTGCTCTTCAGATCCTGTGGGTGACGTCACGGACACTACATTCATATTTATTTACAGTTTATGTGTAATACACACGCGTTCGACATCACAGTTTTCACTAAGACGTCATGTTTTTGTTGTTTGCATGGAGATGGTAAAGGCATCATTTTCAAAACCTTGCACTTTGCAACCCGCAATATCGGCCTAGAAAATCACAACTTAGTCTTAGTACATGATGTGACTACAGAAGAGTCAAGTTTTAAATAGGAAAAATATCCAAACTCCTTGGTCATTTTTGACGGAGATGCTAACGGTCTATTCAGATTCAATGATCTATGCTAAGCTATGCTAAAAGTGCTACCGCCAGACCCAGATATCGGCTGAATGGATTCAAAAATGGTCAAACTCAACTGTTTAACTCTAGAGGAGACGGAAAATTAGCCTATTTTCAAAAAAGTGGTGTGTTCCTTTAAGCATAAGTCAAATAAGGCCTGGTCCAAATCGCCGTTTGTTGAACTGGGCCAGACAGGAAGAGGTGATGTGGACCTCGGAGCGTGTTTCAGAGGCAATAAGAGCCATCCGTCTCTCTCGGCTCATCTGCACACAGAGTGTGCCAATCAGACAGCCGGGATACGCTTACCAACACTGCAATTCAAGACGTATCCTGCCGTAATGATCCCACAGGGACACATCCCAGAATAGGAAGTTTCAGCCTTTCCTTCTCCAGAAAATATGATAGGATAAAGGAGGAACGAATCTCTGCTCGCTCTAGCTGTGGGAAAACCAATTCATGAGCCGAAATGTGGAATCGCACAGGAAATGTGTTTGATTAGAGCTGTTTAGCTGCTCGCGACAACAAATGGGAAAACAGGAAGAGGTTCAGTCGTTATCACACTCATTTCCACACCTTTATTTACCCCAAACCCAAAGAGATCTGCTACATTTGCATACTGATTTGTATAACCCAGATAAAAAGCTGAATTTCTAATTATTTAATACATCTTGGGACCCTCCGCTTGATCTGTGCAATAATGTTAACATAATTGCATAAGTTGGGAATGGGGGATGGAAGCGTTTGAGGAATATTTCAGAAAGCAGAAGAGCGCTGATAATGTACACGCTCTGTATATGAGGTTACTGACCGCTTCGTTCATATCTGCACAACTGCACGCTATCTCTACTAATCCATTGCCATAAATAAAGGCATGCATAATTCATTAAATAAGTTAGATTTGGTCCTGAGAAACACTGATGCCGAGAGATAAAAGTAGTTCAACGGCAGGCAGGATGCTCTTTTGTAACATAATAATAATAATAATAATAATAATAATAATAATAGTTGTACACTGCAGGTAGTTCTGCACATTGAAGCTTCTTATAGATAAAATACAATTTAGAAATTATACATATAATTTTTTGTGGGGTTTTAAAGACTAGCAATCAGCAATATAATCAATTCAGTGCACCTTACACTATCAGATTTTAATAAATTGAGATGAATGATGCCACTAACTTTGCAACATTGTCACTAAATTGAATCTTATCAACATTAAACTGAATTGGGCTGAAAAATGACTATTGTCTTCTCTAGAGCTGCTTTATAGCTGAAAAGATTTATTTATATTAATTTATTAATTACTGTCAAGCTGCTTTGAAGCGATCTGTACCTTAGCAACCGCATAGCAAAACCCTAGAAATTACCTTGAATACCCTAGCAACCACATAGCAGCACCATAGCAACCACTTCAAGTACCTTAGCAACCACATAACAACACCCTAGCAACCACCTCAAGTACCCTAGCAACCGCATAGCAACACCCTTGGAACCACACCAGCCGTGTTAGAGCCGTAAATGTAGTTGGCTGGTACTCTGGTGGCTTCGTGTCAAAGCTGCGCTGCTTTGAAGCGATCTGTATCTTCTTTGAAGTGATCTGTACCCTAGAAACCGCATAGCAACACCCTAGCAACCTCAAGTACCCTAGCAACCGCATAGCAAAACCCTAGGAACCACACCAGCCTTATTAGAGCCGTAAATGTAGTTGGCTGGCACTCCGGTGGCCTCGTGTCAAAGCTGCACTGCTTTGAAGTGATCTGTACCCTAGCAACTGCATAGCAACCCCCTAGCAACCTCAAGTACCCTAGCAACCGCATAGCAACACTCTAGGAACCACACCAGCCGTGTTAGAGCCGTAAATGTAGTTGGCTGGCACTCCAGTGGCCTCGTTTTAAAGCCGCGCTGCTTTGAAGCGATCTGTACCCTAGCAACACCCTAGCAACCAACCCAAATACCCTAGCAACAAAAATAGCAACATAGAGCTGCTTTATAGGTCAAAATTAATTTGTTTCATAAATAATGAATTTAGCAACATTAATTATTAATATTTATTTATATCAATCTATTACTGTGAAGCTGTTTGACGCGATCTGTACCCTAGCAACCGCATAGCAACACCCTAGAAATCACCTTGGATACCCTAGCAACCGCATAGCAACACCCTAGCAACCACCCCAAATACCTTAGCAACCAAATAGCAACATAGAGCTGCTTTACAGCTGAAAATGTATGTTTCATAATTAATTAATTTAACAACATTAATTATTCATATTTATTTATATTCATTTAGTACTGTGAAGCTGCTTTGAAGTGATTGTAATTTGTAAAAAGCGCTGTAGAAATAAAGATCACTTGACTAGTGGTAAATCATTATATCCACCCATCCATCCATCCATCCATCCATCCATCCATCCATCCATCCATCCATCCATCCATCCATCCATCCATCCATCCATCCATCCATCCATCCATCCATCCATCCATCCATCCATCCATCCATCCATCCATCCATCTATCTATCTATCTATCTATCTATCTATCTATCTATCTATCTATCTATCTATCTATCTATCTATCTATCTATCTATCTATCTATCTATCTATCTATCTATCTATCTATCTATCTATCTATCTATCTATTCATCCATCCATCTGAATGTCTGTCTGTCAAAAAATCTAACTTTTTAAAATGACTAAACTAAAACTTAAAACCTTAAAACTTAAACCTGCTAAAGCTACTTGAAACTTTCAGGTCTAGCTTTCTCAAGCCAACTTCAAAGCTTGTTTTACAAACTTCACCCTTTTAATTTGATCACGTTGCACCAGAAGCTGCACTTTTTTAAAGTCGGCATGAAATACATGCGCTGTGTGTTTCAGCGAGCAGCTCATGATCCGGTGTTTTCAGCGTCTCCGAGTGGCTCTGTTCACAGTAAATGCTGCTGATTTGGATGCTTATAATGTGCAAACACAACATGCACCGTCTTCCCAAACTTGTAATCAATATAAAGCTGTTGATTTAAAGCCATGGAAGGGATGTTGCGCTGGTCTTTTCGTCCCTATTATGTCGTATATCTGAGTGAATCGCCTCCCAAACAAGAACAAATGTAGGGCGGGGCTTGATTCGTGGGGAATTAATTGGATGGTTGTGGTTTGCTATTGGCCGATCTCATGTGAGTTACAGATTGCCCCGCCCTCGTCATCAGAGAAGAGATGAAGTTATTCTGACTCAAGATTATTAACACAATAATAATGTGCACCGATAAACACTACAATATTACATTGTCAAATTCGATTGGACTATTTAAAAGTTACACACTCACGGAGGTAA
>NC_137106.1:52472850-52490350 GCF_949357685.1 Gobio gobio
CCACACCTGTCCCTAACCCTACCCTTAAACTTACCCACACCACCACACCTGTCCCTAAACATACCCTTAAACTTACCCTTACCACCACACCTGTCCCTAACCCTACCCTTAAACTTACCCTTACCACCACACCTGTCCCTAACCCTACCCTTAAACTAACCCACACTACCACACCTGTCCCTAACCCTACCCTTAAACTTACCCACACCACCACACCTGTCCCTAACTTTACCCTTAAACTTACCCATACACCACACCTGTCCCTAACCCTACCCTTAAACTTACCCATATCACCACACCTGTCCCTAACCCTACCCTTAAACTTACCCATACCACCACACCTGTCCCTAACCCTACCCTTAAACTAACCCACACTACCACACCTGTCCCTAACCCTACCCTTAAACTTACCCATACACCACACCTGTCCCTAACCCTACCCTTAAACTTACCCATACACCACACCTGTCCCTAATCCTACCCTTAAACTTACCCTTACCACCACACCTGTCCCTAACCCTACCCTTAAACTTACCCATACCACCACACCTGTCCCTAACTTTACCATTAAACTTACCCTTACCACCACACCTGTCCCTAACCCTACCCTTAAACTTACCCACACCGACACACCTGTCCCTAACTTTACCCTTAACTTACCCTTACCACCACACCTGTCCCTAACCCTACCCTTAAACTTACCCTTACCACCACACCTGTCCCTAACCCTACCCTTAAACTTACCCACACCACCACACCTGTCCCTAACCCTACCCTTAAACTAACCCACACTACCACACCTGTCCCTAACCCTACCCTTAAACTTACCCACACCACCACACCTGTCCCTAACTTTACCCTTAAACTTACCCATACCACCACACCTGTCCCTAACCCTACCCTTAAACTTACCCACACCACCACACCTGTCCCTAACCCTACCCTTAAACTAACCCACACCACCACACCTGTCCCTAACCCTACCCTTAAACTAACCCATACCACCACACCTGTCCCTAACCCTACCCTTAAACTTACCCACACCGACACACCTGTCCCTAACTTTACCCTTAACTTACCCTTACCACCACACATGTCCCTAACCCTACCCTTAAACTTACCCTTACCACCACACCTGTCCCTAACCCTACCCTTAAACTAACCCACACTACCACACCTGTCCCTAACTTTACCATTAAACTTACCCTTACCACCACACCTGTCCCTAACCCTACCCTTAAACTTACCCACACCGACACACCTGTCCCTAACTTTACCCTTAACTTACCCTTACCACCACACCTGTCCCTAACCCTACCCTTAAACTTACCCTTACCACCACACCTGTCCCTAACCCTACCCTTAAACTTACCCACACCACCACACCTGTCCCTAACCCTACCCTTAAACTAACCCACACTACCACACCTGTCCCTAACCCTACCCTTAAACTTACCCACACCACCACACCTGTCCCTAACTTTACCCTTAAACTTACCCATACCACCACACCTGTCCCTAACCCTACCCTTAAACTTACCCACACCACCACACCTGTCCCTAACCCTACCCTTAAACTAACCCACACCACCACACCTGTCCCTAACCCTACCCTTAAACTAACCCATACCACCACACCTGTCCCTAACTTTACCCTTAACTTACCCATACACCACACCTGTCCCTAACCCTACCCTTAAACTTACCCTTACCACCACACCTGTCCCTAACCCTACCCATTAAACTTACCCACACCACCACACCTGTCCCTAACTTTACCTGTATCCCACCTCAATATCAACACAAGTGTTTTGCAATACAATATAAACACAATGAGTACATTTTACTTATTTTTTTATGTAAGTACATAGAAGTTAAGGCCTCTAAATATAAAGTGGGACCATTAATACTGTAACAAATGTATTGCTCATGGGTGCATTATCTAATGTTAACTAACGGGACCTTATTGTAAAGTGTTAACCATTTTACTCCATTGTTTTAAGCATAAACTCACTCGGCTTGTCAAGTAAATGCGTCTTGATTTAAGAATGGAAAAATCTCGTACTAATGTGTGTGTAGGAGTAACATGAGTAGATGTGGGCTGGAGTTAAAGCAGGTCTGTAATGCTGTAGTTCACCCACAATCCATCTGTGCCTGTGAAAGCGCTTCCGTCTGTGTGCCACTGAATGAAGTAACGGAATCTCTCCTCCACACGAGACGCATTACTAGCTGATGAAAAATTAATGCAAATATATTATCTGGAGGAATAAGAGCCCAGAAAATAGGGAGAGATTGTCAGAAATGAATCACCTGTGTCGAGGCGAAAGATGGAGGACTGAAACATGTGTCTCTTCTGCTCAGCAAAGCTGCTTTTACTTGATCAAAAATACACTAAAAACTGGTTTAAAAAAAAAGTGTAATTTATTCCTGAGAATTTATCATCATTACTCCAGTCTTCAGTGTCACATGATCCTTCACAAATCATTCTCATATGATGAATAGATACTCAAGATTATTATCAATGTTGAAAACAGTTCATATTTTGTGTGGAAACGTTGATACTTTTAATTTTTTGGGGGATTCTATGATGAATATAAAGTTCAAAACATTTGTCAACAAATCAGAATAAAGCACAACAGCCCTATAGTATAAAATATAATATTATATACATTTTAGTATCATTGATATATTATATGTTTTGCTAATATTTAGAATTACTTTTTATATTTTCAACTAATATTTATTTCAAAACAATGAAAATGTTTTAGCAAAATAATAACCCTGGAATAATATAATATAATATAATGTGACGTGACGAATATAAAATATAATATGAATATAAAATAGTTATAATGTATATAATATAACATAACATAACATTATAATTTAACATAATATATGATGTGATATGACATGAGATTATATAATATAAAATAATGTCATGTATATAATATATAATATAATATGTGACATGACTTGTAAATATAAAATTGTTATAATGCATATAACATAATATATTTATTATATTTTATATTTTCTCATGTCATATCAAGTCACGTCACATAATAATATAACATAACATATAACATAACATCATAATATAAGATAATATATATGATGTGATATGACATGAGATGATATAATATAAAATAATGTCATGTATATAATATATAATATAATATAATATAATATGTGACATGACGTGACTTGATATGACATGAGATGAGATGATAAAATATACAATTGTTATAATGCAAATAATATAAAATAATATATTTATATTTCATATTTTATCATCTCATGTCAAGTCAAGCCACGTCATATAATAATATAACATAACATATAACATAACATATCATAATATAATATAAGATAATATATGTGATGTGATCTGATATGACATGAGATGATAAAATATAAAATTGTTATAATGCATATAATATAACATAACATATTTATTATATTTTATATTTTATCATCTCATGTCATATCGTCGCGTCATATAATATAACATGACATATCATCGTAATATAATATATAATATAATATGTGACATGACGTGACTTGATATGACATGAGATGATCAAATATAAAATTGCTATAATGCATATAATATAAAATAATATATTTATATATCATATTTTATTATCTCATGTCAAGTCAAGCCACCTCATATAATAATATAACATAACATATCATATCGTACTATAATATAAGATAATATATGATGTGATAAGACATGAGATGATATAATATAAAATAATGTAATGTATATAATATATAATATATGTGACATGACGTGACTTGATATGACATGAGATGAGATGTTAAAATATAAAATTGTTATAATGCATATATTATAGCAATATATTTATTATATTTTATATTTTATCATCTCATGTCATATCGTTGTGTCATATAATACAACATGACATATCATATCATAATATATAATATAATATAATATATGTGATGTGATATGACATGAGATGATATAATATAAAATAATGTAATGTATATAATATAACATAATATGTGACATGACGTGACTTGATATGACATGACATGAGATGATAAAATATAAAGTTGTTATAATCCATATAATATAACAATATATTTATTATATTCGATCATTTTAGGTCATATCAAGTCACGTCATATAATAATATAACATGACATATCATATCATAATATAATATATAATATAAAATGTGACATGACGTGACTTGATATGACATGAGATGATAAAATATAAAATTGTTATAATGCATATAATATAACAATATATTTATTATATTCGATCATTTTAGGTCATATCAAGTCACGTCATATAATAATATAACATGACATATCATATCATAATATAATATATAATATAATATGTGACATGACGTGACTTGATATGACATGACATGAGATGATAAAATATAAAATTGTTATAATGCATATAATATAACGTAATATATTTATTATATTTTATCATCTCATGTCAAGTCAAGTCACGTCAAGTCACATAATATAATAAAAAATAATATGTCAATAAGGACAACCCCAAACAGCAATGAAAATACGACTCAGATCAGAAAAACAGATCAGCTCATAAAGGAGTGGCTGAACGTCTAACCTCTTCAGTTTTGAGTTTTAGCGCTGATCCAGTTCAACCAGCTTTTCCAACATTATGAAAATATGTCCAAACATTTCACGAATGAGTATGATGATGTGAAAGGGCATGCAGTCGCCGTCCCGCGTCCCTCAAACACAAGGTCACTGTCTGCCTCCGTTGCGACGCTACGTGAGCGCCAAATCAATCAGGCTCTTCAAGGAGACGAGGAAATGAGACGCAGAGGGTCACGTCCATCCACATCTACCTTCACTGAGCGAAG
The DNA here is from genome assembly GCF_949357685.1 of Gobio gobio. Classification (NCBI taxonomy): domain Eukaryota; kingdom Metazoa; phylum Chordata; class Actinopteri; order Cypriniformes; family Gobionidae; genus Gobio; species Gobio gobio. The sequence continues at coordinate 52,477,734 of NC_137106.1, forward strand.
GTCAGGCTGGAAACATCTCACCTGATCATACCTTATCCAACTCAAGCCTTTACACGATTACTTCACTTTTAAATAAACTTCTGCTGATCATTTACTCACCCCCATGTCCTCCAAGATGTCCATGTCTTTCTTTCTGCAGTCGAAAAGAAATGAAGGTTTTTGATGAAAACATTCCAGGATTTTTCTCCATATAATGGACTTCAATGGGCTCCAAACGGGTCAGTTTCAGTGCAGCTTCAAAGGGCTTTAAACGACACCAGATGATGAATAAGGGTCTTATCTAGCCAAACTATCAGTTTCTGTGAGAAACCCAGCAGTATTTATGCTATTATTTTACCTCTTATCAGACGAGCGTGATCATCTCTGAGCTCCGCCATAACTTCCGGAGAGTGAGGTCAAAATACGAGCGTGGTCATAGATATATCGATCGTAGATGCCTCATTCTACCGATTTGTGCAGGCGATAATGAGGCATCTACGATCAATACATCTATGACCACCTCGTATTTTGACCTCACTAAGCGGAAGTTATGGCGGAGCTCAGAGATGATCACGTTCATCTGTTAAGAGGTAAAATAATAGCATAAATACTGCTGGGTTTCTCTCAGAAACTGATGGTTTGGCTAGATAAGACCCTTATTCATCATCTGGTGTCGTTTAAAGCTGCACTGAAACTGTCATATGGACCGTTTGGAGTCCATTGAAGTCCATTATATGGAGAAAAATCCTGGACTGTTTTCATCAAAAACCTTCATTTCTTTTCGACTGCAGAAAGAAAGACATGGACATCTTGGAGGACATGGGGGTGAGTAAATGATCAGCAAAAGTTTATTTAAAAGTGAAGTAATCGTTTAAACGCTGATTATAAAGCGTGTGTTCAGCCTGTTCAGGGCTGGTCATGTGATCTCGAGGAGAGAGAGACGCCTTCAAACGGTAATGATAGAGTTATTTCCCAGCTGATAAAACTCGAGGGTTTATCAGGCGCAGGATGTTTTCAGTGATGAGATTTACTGCATCGTCCCGGACCCGCTTCGTTCCCTCAAAACAGGAAGTGATCAATAAGAGGACTCAAATGTCAGGGACTACAGGTTTTTTTCCCCCCTGATCAATGGAGGCGAATCGGAGCTGGGAAGAAAGGAACCGATACTATTGAGAGATTACACTGACGTAATCCAAAGACTCTTTAAAGCCAGCGTCATCTAGACTTCTGCTTTCTGTCGGCCATTAAATCTGCTGGACGCATCTGATTAGCATTAGCAACCCTGTCTCCATGTCCGTTTGATATATTGGCCCTGCATGTCAGAGGAGTGTGTGTTGCGTTTTAAGTGCTTTATTAGCTTTATTACTCTGAAACACACAGCACACATTAGTATTTACGTAAACCGAGTGTCTATTTACACCAGCCTTGTTGAGACGCTCATATTTCAGTAAAGCTTTAGGTTTTGATGTGATCGACCCGGGTTTGAATCCGCCTTTTCCCATCACATATCACATCGAAAAGGCATTTCCTTTCAATAAAAATAAATAAAATGTTCTAAAAGTGGAAATAAAGTGTCTTACAAAATGTTTAATAATAATAAAAGCACACTCTAAAAAATGCTAGGTTAAAAACAACCCAAGTTGGGGTTGAAAATGGACTAACCCAACAATTGGGTTGTTTTAAGCAAATATTTAACCCAGCCGCTGGGTTAAAATGACCCATTCCCTGGGTTAGAACAACCCAATTGCTGGGTTAATACAACCCATTCACTGGGTTAAAACAACCCAATTGCTGGGTTAAAACAACCCATTCACTGGGTTAAAACAACCCAATTGCTGGGTTAATACAACCCATTCACTGGGTTAAAACAACCCAATTGCTGGGTTCAAACAACCCAATTGCTGGGTTAATACAACCCATTCACTGGGTTAAAACAACCCAATTGCTGGGTTAAAACAACCCATTCCCTGGGTTAAAACAACCCAATTGCTAGGTTAAAACAACCCATTCACTGGGTTAAAACAACCCAATTGCTGGGTTAATACAACCCATTCACTGGGTTAAAACAACCCAATTGCTGGGTTCAAACAACCCAATTGCTGGGTTAATACAACCCATTCACTGGGTTAAAACAACCCAATTGCTGGGTTAAAACAACCCATTCCCTGGGTTAAAACAACCCAATTGCTAGGTTAAAACAACCCATTCACTGGGTTAAAACAACCCAATCGCTGGGTTAATACAACCCATTCACTGGGTTAAAACAACCCAATTGCTGGGTTAAAACAACCCATTCACTGGGTTAAAACAACCCAATTGCTGGGTTAAAACAACCCATTCCCTGGGTTAAAACAACCCAATTGCTGGGTTAAAACAACCCAATTGCTAGGTTAAAACAACCCATTCACTGGGTTAAAACAACCCAATTGCTGGGTTAATACAACCCATTCACTGGGTTAAAACAACCCAATTGCTGGGTTAAAACAACCCATTCACTGGGTTAAAACAACCCAATTGCTGGGTTAAAAACAACCCATAGCCTGGGTTAAAACCACCCATTCACTGGGTTAAAAAAACCCAATTGCAGAGTGCATTTACTGGGTAGGGTTAGGGATAGATGTAGGGAGGGCTTTTATTGTCCGGCGGCATCTATTTAATAATTTTAATAAATAAAATCATTTACACTCTATGTTATTATTGCATCCTGTTAATGTGCAACAATACTGAGGTGCAAATAGTGTGTATCAGCCAAATATAGTATAAATAGCATCTAATCACTATTTACACATATTGCAAAGAACTGCTACTCTTCCGTTTTATTCCTAATTTTCATAAATCGTGTTTTTTTTATTGCACATTCCAAGTAATATCAATCAAACTGTAGTCGGTTTGTTTTGATTAAGTAATAATAATTAAAAAAATACTAACTTACTAAATTAGGTTATGCTGACCCATTCACTAGGTTAAAACAACCCAATTGGTTGCCATGCGGTTGCTAAGGTACTTGGGGTGTATGTGGTTGCTAGGGTGGCTGCTATGCAGTTGCTAAGGTACTTGGGGTGGTTGCTATGCGGTTGCTAGGGTACTCTGTGTGGTTGCTAGGGTCTTGCTATGTGGTTGCTAGGGTACTCGGGGTGGTAACTAAGGTCTTGCTACGTGGTTACTAGGGTACTCAGGTGGTTGCTAGGGTGGTAAATTAGCTCTTCATATGCTATGTACGCTTGGTGTAAGTAGCATCATTTGCTATTTTAATTTAGGGCAAATAGCCACTTCTGACCTCATGTTATTATTTTCTTCCATACGGGAAAGTGGATGGTGATTAATTCTGTCAAAAAGAGGAAAACACCATAACAAAGTGTCCCATGTGACTCGAGGCGGATGGGTTCAGACCTGATATGTGAATGACGTTTATGGTGTCCTTTCCACGTTCTGCCCAACAATCATACGGGCGAGTGTGAATGAATGAAGACAGAATGCTGGTTTTATGCGAGCGACTCCTTTACCACACATCTCGGAGTGTGTGAAGCGTGTGTGTGTGTGTGTGTGTGGCGGTCGTTTCCCTCGAGGCCTCGTCTGAACAGGTGAGAGGATTACCGCAGGCGTGAACATGTGTTTTCCACCAGAGAGCCTGGATCACTGACGACACGCTGTAGATCATCTCTACACACACACACACACAGGTCATGAGTGAAATCACACTCATCATCGTGTGTGTGTGTGTGTGTGTGTGTGTCAGGTCTGATTAACAACTGCCATTGTAAGTTTTCAGAAACGATTTCAAATGCTGATTCCAAGAAATGCTTAGAACAAAAAAATCAGCCTTTATTAAAAAAAATCTGTTTATGTTCAGTGCCGTCAATTTGAGAACATTATTGAATATTAATATTAGTAGTACCCTGGAGTGGTAATATGTACCTTATCAGTGCTTGAAGTGGAAAAAATAAAGTGCCGGTACTCACCAGAGGGGGCGGGGCTTTGTTTAGGGGGCGGGGTTATGGGGGATTGTTAAGTCAATAATTCAAGAAGGTCCACATTTTAAATCTCTTTCTAACTTGTACTCAGCCTAAAACGAACATATAGTTCTTGTAATTGTTTAACTATAGCATTTGTTGGTTTATTCGCAAAGCATTATTCGCATTACCATGCAGGCCAATGTTCACTTTCGTCTTTCTTTTTTTAATCAAATAGCAACACAGTTAGAAACTATAGCTACAACATGCCACAGATATACATCTTTAGTGAAAAATCTATTCCCTTAGCTGATTATGTTATAAAATCTACAACTAGTCAAAATGTACCACAGTAAATCCAACAGAACGTGATAAACTCTAGTAAATGTGGGCATCATGAATGTCTTTGAGGGAGAGGTTGCAGATCGCGCATCGTGTGTTTTTTCTTTATTTCGCAAAAAGCAAAACATTTTGTTTTTATTGTGACTGTACACAAAAACTTAACAGTTTACAATGATGTGTAACACTTGCCTGAATGATAAAAAACGACGTCTCTTTGGCACTGATAAGAGAAAAAGCGAGCCGATCGCGCCGGCGCGACTCGAGGGGGTTAAAAAGCTTGCAGGATGATGTTTTAGATCATGTTGGACTTTCTCTGTAGTGTTTTACTACATTCTCAATAGAGCTCAAATGGGTCGCACATTTGATCATCAGCGACGCACAAATCTGGAGGAACAGTCAATTGCACAGACAATCTATGCGGTATAAAGGCGAGAAGTAGCGGTACGCAAGAAAAGGTGCAGGTGCGCTTAAGAGTAAAATGTAGAAGTGTTGGTACTTGGGCTGTGCGATATTGAAGAAAAATGCGATATGCGATATCCTTGTTAAAGGGTTAGTTCACCCAAAAATGAAATTTCTTCCATTAATGACTCACCCCAATGTTGTTCCACACCCGTAAGACCTCCGTTCATCCTCGGAACACAGTTGAAGATATTTTAGATTTAGTCTGAGGGCTTTCAGTCCTGTGAATGTAAGTCTGTGCACACTTTGCTGTCCACGTCCAGAAAGGTAATGAAAACATCATCAAAGTAGTCCATATGTGACATCATTTGGTTAGTTAGACTCTTTTGAAGCGTCGACAATACATTTTGGTGATACATTAATTAATACATTGAGTCATTAATGGAAGAAATTTCATTTTTTGGGTGAACTAACCCTTTAAATAGTGCGATATTCGATATGTGATACGATATTGCTTTAAGTATGTAAAATCTATTTCTTTCCCCAACTGATATCTTTCACTTAAAGCATAACCGACTGTGTTTACATGAATACTCATCAAGATAAATGTGTGTTTATTTGACAGTTCGAGTGTGTAACAAGACACGAAAAAAAGAACGGCTTGTGCGCACGTTTTGGTGTGTGTGTGTGTGTGTGTGTGTGTGTGTCAGACAGCGCGAGACTGCAAGGGGTTGTTTTTCACAAGTTATTGCGTTTAATAACTCTCTTTAACGTCAAGCAGGTCACATAAGTAACAGTCGTGTGCTCCGTCTATTCTCTGATATATGCGTCAACCTAACACGTACACTTTTCACAATGTTGAAGTAGCCTATTAAAATCATTCCGATATTGTGTGCCCTTGCGATATGCATATTGCGATAAGTGAATTTGCGATATTTCGATAATTTCCATATATTGCGCAGCCCTAGTTGCTACTGCTTCGAGCACTGTTCCTTATGAATCAGGGGTCCAATTCTCACAATGAACTATGACTCAATAAACTCATACTGCTTATTAGTAGTTAGTAAGGTAGTTGTTAAGTTTAGATTAAGGGATCTAGAATATGATCATGCAGAATAAGGCATTACTATGTGCTTAATAAAGAGCTTATATCATAGTAATACGCATGCTATTGAGTAACTACTTCATAGTGAGAATTGGACCATAAACTATAGATGATCTGCCCTAATGACAAGCTGTTGTATCTCTAAAAGTCCAATTTTTGCCCCCCCCCTAAAAGTGCATTATCCCACAGTGAACAACATTCAGTTGTCCTTTGGCAGGATTGCACTGTGAGAGTTTCCTCCTTTGTTGGCACGGGGTTTGGGAAGAGTGCCTGATGCGGTTTGGCCGCTCTAGAAGAAGCCGCGGCACAGGTGTTTTTGGGTTAGATGTCAGCCCTACGGTACACGGCCGCTGTACGTGAGGAAAAATGCCACGCGGCCACGAGCTGCCAAACGCAGGGCTCGCTGAAATAGTGCTGACGCGAGGCCAGATGGAGGTTGTCGGCAGCCATGAAAGGTAGAGTTCACCGTGGTCTTAGGACGCGGCCCTGTGAATTTCCTAGCTAAAAACGGGTCAGCCTAAGCTCCTGAGGCACTGCCAACCATCCCAGCCACGCTGACACTTTCCCCTCGCCCGGATGACAGGCACTCACAACAGGTGAGACCACCAAAAATAAGGGCCGCTGCCAAGTCCAGCAACCCCCAACCGGAGTGGGGACAGGCCCTTTTGTAGGGGCTTTGCTGGAGAGGGGATTGTTGTTTTGTGGGAGGAAAAGGAGCCGGGGTCAGCTGGCCCTCGCGCAGCCACAGGCCCGAAGGCTAATCCGCACTCGGATGCCTTCCACGCTGGCCCTAAGCCCTCTCTCTCTCCCACACCGCCAGCCTCGCTTTGAAGAAACGACATTCGAGATCCGCTCGCTGTGAATCGGCGGAGGTCAGCGCCGTAAAGCACACTCGCTTTCAGCAATGTATTTGTTGACAACCGCTCTCGGGTTTCATCGAAGATATTCCATTTTGAGCCGCTCACTGCAGCTTGTGGAAGCGTCCAAAAGAAAGTTCTAGCTCACCGTGAAATCAAAACTATTTATCGGTGGAATAACTTCTTCTCTTCTCTGATGACGAGGGCGGGGCCACCTGTCACTCACATGAGATCAGCCAATAGCAAACCACAACCATCCAATCAATTCCCCACAGACACAATCAAGCCCCGCCCTACATTTGTTCTTGTTTGGTAAGCGTTTCACTCGGATATACGGCACAATAGAGAAGATGAGCACAACTTCTGTTTCATGCCGACATGAAATGGCATTCACAACATTTAACTACAGCGAGAAACTTTCTATTTTCTTAATCAGTATTTATGTCTTGTTTTCCAGCATATCCATACAATTTTAAATCAAGATACATTTACTAAAGATATTAAGTCTCGTTAGCTGAGAAATGTATCAAATTAAGTGTTTAAGCTGAAAATAATAGTGACTTTTTTTTCTTGTAGCATAAACTCACTTAATTTTGATACATTTTCCAGAAAACCAAACTTCATATCTGATATAATGTTGTTTCTCAAGTAAAAGTAGTTTGAGAAGATGTTTAGAGGAAAACGAGGCAAACATACTGAGAAAGAAAATTGTTTTTTGCAGTAACTAGTGTGAACGTTTTTGCTCTTTTAATGAAACGTTATGAAGACAAACATTAGTTTTTCATTGGAATAAAGTTTTGTTCTCATCTGATATTTTCAGTGCAGTTAATTCGAGAATATGATTGAATATTAATATTAGTAGGGTGGTAATATGTACCCTACACTCACAGAAAAAAGGTACAGTGGAGGGACAATTTTGTTCCTTGGGGAACAAAACATATAACTGTACCTTTAAAGCTACACAATTGGTACAATTACACCATAGTTTTCCTCACTTAGAGCAGAAGTTCGGTCCTAGAGAGCCGCTGTCCTGCAGAGTTTGGCTCCAGCCCTGAAAGACATCTATAGAAGCTCTTATTGAGAATTAACAGAGGTTTGGATGTTGATGATTTAGTTTGGTCGTTATTATGGAGATCAGTGTTTCCTTTCATTGGGCTGTTTGACTCTTGGCTTTCTATGTGAGTTTGTGGTTTTTGTTACAGTGTTAACAAAATACATAATCTGTTCAAATCAAAAGAAGTCATAAACAAAAATTATCATGAAGAAAAATGTTTGACTAAACTCATCACTGACTAAAAATATTAATAAATAATATTCATCAACAATACTTTCTTGCCACGGATCAGACATTCTGAATTTTGATTTTTAAACACATTCTAGGGGGGAAAAGTTTAAACGCACACAGATATCAAGAATCAGCATATGAATCTCAACAATGCTGCAATGCATGCTGGGAGCCATGAGTTTATACTGTGGTGGTTTAGTAGGGTTGGAGCTAAACTCTCATCAGCTCTTCAGGACCGAACTTGCTGACCCTTGATTTAGAGCTACAGAAACGTACCCCAGTGACAGCAACCTGTACCTTAAAAGGTACAATTTTGTAATCTTTTTTTTTTTTTGAGAGCGTATGAATCTTTGGTCACACTTTAGTTTAGGGTCCAATTCTCACTATTAACGACTTTTTCCTCAATAAACTCATAATTACTGCTTATTAGTAGTTAGTAAGGCAGTTGTTAAATTTAGATTAAGGGATGTAGAATATGATCATGAAGAATAAGGCATTAATATGTGCTAATAAACAGCTTATATCATAGTAATACGCATGATAATAAGTTAATAGTGAGAATTGAACCCTAAATTAAAGATGATCAAGCGGTTGTACCCCTAAAAGTCCAATTTTTGCACATGACTCTATTAATTTTTCCAGAAAATAAATCTTAATATCCGATATAATGTTGTTTCTCAAGTAAATGTAGTTTGAGAAGATGTTTGCACTATAAATAATGAGGAAAAGCATCATTTTGAGTATGAAATGTTTTCATTGTGAATAGCATGCACTAACTAACCATCCCTTACGCATATCACACAAACCCTTCTTGATCTAGTAGGATCTGATTTGATCGTGTATCTATAATGTCGCTATACTGTACGTGTGTTATTGATTGGATCTGTGAGGTTGTGATCGAAAGACCTCGTGATACACAATCCATCCGTTACAAATCGGCCTTTTCCTCTCTCTCTCTCTCTCTCTGACCCTCTTGTTCCGAGTGTAACGGGAGACTAGATAGTGCCAAGGTTTAATTCCTGTCAGCATCTGTTTAATTATGGCAGTTACTGTTCTAATTAAAACAGGCACCTTTGTACCTCCGAATCTTCGCCATGGCTGACGTGAAGCGTCTGAATGGACGGGATCTTCAGGGAAACCCGACGGCCGGAGAAATGTGGCCAAATCTGACCTAATGCACCTCACACTAGATGGTCTGAGCTGACGAGTTTGGTGGTTATAGAAGGGGGCATTGGTTAGGCGGACACTAACTAAACCAGCGGAGACTATATGAGCTCGGACTTGAGCATTAGCATAATATTCCAGACATTTTCAGCAACAAAGAACAAAAATGTGCCTTTCATTAGGACTGGAGTTGTGTCCTTTAGGTGTGTTGTGTTAATAAGCTTGTTAAGTCAAACCATTTGGGCCAAAACTTAAATTATATTTACGGCGCATTTAGTCAATCTAATCTTTAGCATAATTCAAAATCATTTATCCCTCTCTCTCTCTCCCCCCCCCACCGTCTGTGACTATCAATAAAAAATATTAAAATTGCAGTTTGGAGAAATGAGATTTTTACTGCGACTTAGCGAGCGTCAAATGATCTCCCGGAGTTTGCGAGGAAGAGCGGGACCACGGGGACCGGCGGGTAATTAGGTTAGTGGGTTGTCAGTGTCAGGAAATTGAAAGACAATCCTAATCAGATTTCTGTTTCTAGGGAATCAAATAATTTGTATAAGGAGAAGAAATCTCCCGATTCGGCTTCTAAAAAGATAATGCAGTTTGTTGTCGCCGCTCTTTGTTGCGCTCTTTGTGTCATGTTTGATGAAACTGATGAAACGCACTTAGCAGTTCATATATAATGCAAACGTTGAAAACACACTCCGTAAACATAATACAGTTCTCATTTGTCAGCTGATTATGTGTGCTAAATGAAGCTCCTCTGCTCTTCTCCTTGTGTTTGTCTCTTCCCTCCGTCCCCGCTCTAATCTCATACTCTGTAATGTTCAATAAAGGAGTAATTTGCTGTAGTGGCACACAAACCTCATCTGACACGGAGGGAGGAAATCATTTAGCCAGCAGGGAAGTTCGCGGTCGCTCGTTTTTTGGATTAACTACAGCGGCCCGTAACTTTACCTGACATTTGTGACCCTGGAGCACAAAAGCAGGAAGTCGTACGGGTGTATCTGGGGCCAACAATACATTGTGTGGGTCAAAATGATCCATTTTTCTTTTATGCCAAAAATCATTAGGATATTAAGATCATGTTCCATGAAGATATTTTGTAATTTTCCTACCGTAAATATATCAAACATGTATTATTAGTAGTAATATGCATTGCTAAGGACGTGAACTTTAAAGGCGATTTTCTTAAGATTCCAGATTTTCAAATAATGTCCTAACAAACCATACTTATTTATATGATGTATAAACTTTGATGTATAAAAAATTGACCCTTATGACTGGTTTTGTGGTCCAGGGTAACATTTGTTTTTAAAACAGCAGCATTTTCCCTTTAACCTCTTATGCTCTGGGGCCATTTTTGAGATTTCTGCCTGGATTTGGCCTTCACAAATTGAAAAGCTTCCCATACCCACATACCGGTTTTAAAGGAAACCCTTTGAAGCTTCATAAAGCACTGCTAAAAGTGATAAACATGTGAGTATATGTTGTCTGAGCTGGAATAACCCCACAAAAAGAGGCGCTTTTTGATTTTTTGGTTATAAATTCATTGTTGAAACTCAGGCCCTGTGAGCTCTAGCACCCTGCAGACAGTTTGGGCTGTAAACACTAGATTACAGAAAATACTTGAAATAAGAGTTTTGTCTGGATGATGTATGCAAGATTTATTCAAATGGATCTGAATGGAGGAATATTGCATTTTTAAGGACTCTAGTGTTTACAGCCCAAACTGTCTGCAGGGTGCTAGAGCTCACAGGGCCTGAGTTACACACTTTCAACAATCAATTTATAACCAAACAATCAAAAAGCGTCTCTTTTTTGGGGGGTTATTACAGCTCAGACAACATATACTCACATGTTTATCACTTTTAGCAGTGCTTTATGAAACTTCAACTTCACTGTATGTGTGTATGGGAAGCTTTTACATTTGGGTCGGCCAAATCCGGGAGGAAATGGTCCCGGAGTAATTTAGTGTAAATAAGTGACTTTGTGTAAAACAAATGCCAAAGTGATGCATATCTCCAGAAAGTAGAGACTCTGAGCTCATATGAGGTCAGAGCTCCTCCAAAGACATTTAACATTTAAAGTATATACTTGATGATGTCATTCCGGACCCTGTACAGGGTCTGCAGAGTTTAAGAGGTTAATATCGCAGTTTTATATCATTTTACGCAGTTTGTCTCAGTTCCGCTGATGTTCCCGTTAACTCTAATCACATGATTTCCCCCCCGAAGACTACAACATGTGCGACAGCAATGCTTTTTTCACTCGTTTCTGCTTCTTCTTCTCCTGTGTTTTGATCTGGAGATTGTGACCTCTTAAAGAAGATGTGTAATAGCGCCCCCTACCGTATAACAGTGAAAACACGAAACACCGGAAAATTCAGTTAATGCCAGGGAAAGAGTTAAAAGAACACTCCACTTTTTTTGAGAATTAGGCTCATTTTCCGTCTCCTCTAGAGTTAAACAGTTGAGTTTGACCGTTTTTGAATCCATTCAGTCGATCTCCGGGTCTGGCGGTAGCACTTTTAGCATAGCTTAGCATAGATCATTGAATCTGATTAGACCGTTAGCATCTCACTTAGGAAAAATATCGAAACTCTTTGCTCATTTTTTTATTTAAAATTTGACCAAATTCTGCTTTGGTTATGTTAACGTTAGTCAGCCTATTTGTGTAATATCATTGCGCCGCTGCACTCATGGGACGGCTCACAGCTCTTGATCATTACGCAGGAATGAGAGTATAGTTCCTGCCATATCGGCCTAGAAAATCACAACTTCTCATTTCCCGTCGGTTTTAGTACATGATGTAACTACAGAAGAGTAATTTTTTAAATAGGAAAAATATCGAAAGTCTTTGGTCATTTTCGTTACGTTTAAAAGTGGACATTTCAAGCTTTATATAGGCTACACATATTTCTCATGTTTGTGAGACGAGTATCTGCTGAGTTTCGGTTTATTTGAGACGCGCTCCAGTTCATGTGTAAAGCATGTGATCGCTCCCGTGATTATTGTCTGTTATAGACTATTTGCTTCTTATTTATTAAATCCAGGCAATTGTCTGATTAAACGATGATTAAAACTAAGATACAATTTAAAAAAAACGAAATTCACTTTAAAGAAAGGCTTTCTAATGTCATTTTTGAGCGAGATGCTAACGGTCTAATCAGATTCAATGATCTATGCTAAGCTATGCTAACAGTGCAGACCCGGAGATCGGCTGAATGGATTCAAAAACGGTCAAACTCAACTGTTGAACTCTAGAGGAGACGGAAAATGAGCCTAATTCTCAAAAATAAAGTGGAGTGTTTCTTTAAGGGCACAATATGTACGATTTTGAGATTAAAATATCCAAAAGCCACTAGAACAGTGTTTTATATTTTTGTTGATTTTGTGTACTTATCCCAAATACATTATCCCAAATGTTTCCAAGAATGTTTAAATCCAGAGAAATAAGTGATTTTATATCTATGACATCATACCCGCGTTACCCTCTGGTGTTATTGTGTAGTAACCATGGCAACACCAGCGCCGCTT